>NC_143233.1:5190936-5790936 GCF_030267445.1 Bombyx mandarina
TTAATTCTGGTAAATAAAAAAATCTATTATTACTTCAAATCCCCAAGGAAAGAAATTGATTAAATCATTTTGATTATTAGTTTTACCAAAAGTGCCAAAATTTTAATTCACAAATAATGGATGAATTGAATTTCTTGAACTATCAATTAAATAGAAAATTATTAATTATAGAGTTAATGAATTACATTGAGCAAGCAACCTTGATAAGAAAAAAAAAATCACTTCCAAAATTTTTCTGCCTTAAAAAATTTGCCGCCCTGGGTACTTGCCCCGACTGCCCCTAGTGTAAAATTCACCACTGACTAGAATAAAAAATAGGGAGTTACTTGTGTCTGGTCCACGAGCTATTTGTGGATTAGTACATCCAAATTCGTTCATCTCATTTTGTGTTATTGTGTATCAACATAAAACTTTCAGTTAAACAATATCAGTAAGGATTTTAATAAATCAATAAAGCTATTTCCGATTACGCGTCGACATGTATATTTTAGGTAAGATATTTAATAGATGCTTGAATCGCGCTAACGACTTTGACAGGATAAGTTTCGGACAATAACATTCGGAGCGTCGCCCCAATGAGCAATTCCACTCGCTCGGTCGAAAATCATCAATTTGTCGATTCCTTCGAATTCCTATAAACATTCCTCCCCTAAGCTACGCAATAAAAATTCTCTCATGAAATTCAAAAGTTTTAAATCAAAATACCACGCCCTGACTTGCATTTTATAGCTAATATATTATGTTCAATTGAATTAGGTCAATGACTTTTCGTGTTTGTACCTCTTCAAAATTGAATACGAAGGTTTTATTCTAAGTTTTGTGTTGTTAATTGTATTTTTATGACGGTTTAATTATTTAGATATACTGCCGTGCTTGTGATATATATACAGTAAGTGCCATGGAGACACTTTTGAGAAAAACGCGGTTTAAGATTTCAATTTTACTTTTGACATTTCTCGCGATGTATAAAGCAAACCTAAGTTTTTATAAATGTTTTAAGATAAATATAGGCTTTTGTAACAACTTGCCTATTATTATTTTTATTTAGAAATAATATCTAAATTGTAAAGCTTGAAAAAATATTTACATTTAGGGGTAGTATAATAATAATTTAGTTGATATGTTTTATTACAAGGCTTTATTAGTAGTTTAAGGGATTTTTAATATTAATAGTTAGTCAAATATTCGACTGACACGTCAAGGTTCAAATTTATTTAATATTTAACATTACTTTTATTTTATTTTGTTTTTATTTTATTGATACTCTTGTAAAGATGGGAAAATAAAGTTCCTTTTTTTTTGTTATTCTCAAACATTAGAGCTATAGTCTATAGATAAATAAAACCCACTCAGAATAATTGTTTTTTCCTATTCATATATAGATTTGTATTTTTAGACGGAATAACGTAATTTTACGAAGTATCACCAGAGTATTATTTCAATTGTGTGTAATGTAATAATAATATGTCGAACGCTATGACCCGAAATTATTTTAGACATCATCTGTCAATAGCAGAAGATAAAACTTACAGTAACTACCTATTTCATTAATTAAACAGTGGGAATACTTATGAATATCTTTGTCTATGTTGATTACTAGGGAGCTCTAAAGTAGCGCCATCTTTTGACCCATCGCAAAGGCAAGAAAACTCGCGGAAGCAGTGCTCAGCAGTAAGCGACACATGGAGTTAATAAGTGTTGATAAAGCGACAGTAATAACTAGCGCCATCTCTTATTTGTTTTCGACACTAACTTCGCAGCCGCTTGTAATTAACTTTTATTTATTGTCAATCGCTTGACATTCCTTCTTAACGGTAGGTATTTTTTAATTTTAAATAATAATAAAAAAATTGTTTTGTTTATTAAATATCAATCTAAGTAGAACAAACTATTTAACAAACAATTATTAGATTACATAATTATAAATATATACACAGAAACAAATATTACTCCCCATATTATCCTCAGGAGAAAGTTATTAGAGGAGGCCACGACCCTCAGCACTGAGGATTATCGACGCAAGGAGGAGGGATTATCCCCATAAAATCCCCATATTTTACCCCACTTAAGTCTACGGTACTAGTGCATGGACACATTGTATAAACCCTTTTCTTTGTTACACAATTCAAACTCTATAGGAATTTGTAATCAGAATGAATGAAATCAATGTACATAAGTGATTAGTTCCATTTTAGGTACAATTAAAACAATTACTAGAGTCGACCTATCATCACGTGTCTGGGGATCCTTACGTAATACAGCAGTTGATCTCTTGAGGCCAGTATAATTGACCTTACGAAAATTATAATGATGGGATGACATCACAGGCTTAACAAATCTGTTTAAGAAGTGTGTGAAATGAAGAAATTCAAAATGACAACGATTTCATTGCATATACTGGTGGTAGGACCTCTTGTGAGTCCGCGCGGGTAGGTACCACCACCCTGCCTATTTCTGCCGTGAAGCAGTAATGCGTTTCGGTTTGAAGGGTGGGGCAGCCGTTCTAACTATACTGAGACCTTAGAACTTATATCTCAAGGTGGGTGGCGCATTTACATTGTAGATGTCTATGGGCTCTAGTGACCACTTAACACCAGGTGGGCTGTGAGCTCGTCCACACAGCTAAGCAATAAAAAGATGAACGAACTCGCGGTCCTCCATCAAGTGGCCGCCAGAGTCCGTAGACATTACAGCGTGAATGCCCCCGCTACTCTTGAAAAATTGAGTCGAACTCATAATTGTATTATATAGCAGCTGCCCATCCTTCAAACTGAAAAGCATGACAGCTTCACGGGTAGGGCACGCGGAAGGAGCCGGGAATATCCAATAATGACCCATAATATGAATACCAAAGCTTATTAACGAAGACCTTGACACTATAGACACGTGCTACAGTCTTCAGGGCTACCGTCCCCTCATCCTTAAATGGGACCCCTCCGTGATTCGGTAGCCGAATGCTGACCTCAAGCGAGTTCTGTGGCAACCCTATTTTTTATATCATCATTTTAAGTGCAACCTAATAATTAGCTAATTATGGTTTCTTTCTTGTACCTATACTGTGAATTTTCAGCAAAAAAAATAATTTTCAAACTTGTTCATTCAACAGATTAAAGCATAAGCTTCAACGAAAATTAGTTAAATATTTATTAATTTGTTTAGAGGCTTCTTGTTGACGTAGGACTGAAGTGTTAATTACGAGAGTTTGTTTTATTAAGACGAGACGAGTCGACCTCAAACAAAACTGAGACAACGGTCTGCTTATTGAGGTCGTAAAATATTCAAAGGCTTCGAAATTGCCTCTCTGGCTATGACAAAAACTCAAAATCTCAATAAATTCCCGCCGTTTTATTAATAAGATCATTGAAGATTGTAATTTTATTGAATTCTAAGTACGACATTGCATTTTTGATGACGACACTAGGCCGGCTAGGAACGACTTAACATTGTGAAGTGAATCGGTCCTTGAAAATGTATAATATAATTAAATTTAAGCTCGACTTCGGTTTTAATGCAAGAACCCTAGAAAGAAAGATAAGAAAAGAGATAAAGATAAAAAAAATACATGTCATTTTCTTCGGTTTTCGTCAGTCGTAGACATAATTAAAACTACATATTTTTACGGCTTACTCTCACATTTTTTATTGTCTATAAACGATTCGAAACATTGGAAATTATATGATGACATGAAGAAGCGCAATATTAAGCCATAATATTGGTATTAATAAAAAAATGCTACATATTTTAAAGAGTAGAGTTTAATAGGTATTGAGAACTACTTTATGGGAGTCAAACTGAAAAAGTGTCTAGATGTGAGCAGGAAAATAAAATTCAAAACCCACCTAAATAGTGTTATCGTATGTAGTAAGTAGTATGAACTTCGCTTCCAATAATAACCGGGAAATAATACACTAACCGCACTAGTTCACTTGTTTCTGTACTGATTTATTTGTAATTACACTTTTTTACAATTTTTTTTATAGTTATTATATTATATAGTTTACTACAAAATACACAACCTTAGACATTTTTTTCGACTACCCCCTTTGCTTCTTTCTACGCCATTTTTAATATGATCCGTACCTACCCACTACCGCCATTGTTCCCACCAATAGTGTTGCCATATAAATAATCTGAAAATAGTTTTAATTTTAATATGCTAAATTTTAAATTATAGTTATTTCACAACAAACTTTACAATTATATAAATGTAGCAGTTGTAACTTTAATTTTAATTGAATAAACCTTAAACGTGATCTTGGAGATTTACATCACTAGCTACGGTGACGCCAATTGATTTGGTTCATTTTTGACGGACACTTCTATACTAATATTATAAAGAGGAAAGATTTGTTTGTTTGTTTGTATTGAATAGGCTCCGGAACTACTGAATCGATTTGAAGAATTCTTTCACTATTTGGAAAGTACAATATTCCCGAGTGACATAGGCTATATCTTTTTTGAAAAAAATTAGGGATCTTTACTAACACTTCAATACTATAACCTAAGGTGTAAAAAAATTACTTAAAATATTCTTTACATCGCGTGTCCTGCGAAAAATATTGATGATAGTATAAAAGAATGCACTACGACTTTGTAGAACACATTATTATTTACAAAAAGTGTCCCGACAGCATGTGTCTAACAATTATAGTTATGCCGCAATAAGTGTTCTTTTATTTAAATAAATAAAACAACGTCAAATATCGTTGACATTTTTGTTAAAGACCCGAGCGGAGCCGGAGCAGGCCGCTTGTTTCATATATAGTGCGCTCCTTAGTTTCATAGTAGACTTACTTTTATTACTTACATGAAGTGACCAGTGTGTTTAGTGCGAGTTTTTTAACGTTCTCGATAGCGTAAAAGTTAACTCAAATTTCTACGGAGCTGGAACGTTTGCCTACGTTTTCCGCTAGGGGCGCTGTTCGAACTCTATAGAAATTTTGAGTTAACTCTTACGCTATCGAGAACGTTAAAAAACTCGCAGTAAGCACACAGTTCACCTTGTTATCGGAGCCCATTGATGTCAACAACGTAAAATATTCTTACTATTATATAAAAAGGAACTAATCACAATTGTTCTGTAAGACGCTTTTTATGAGTAAATTGGTCGAATTTAATATCATTTTACCTAGTCTTGTTTCATCGCTGCATCTGTAAACACGTAGCAAAGGTTTTAATTTCTAGAATTCTTCGGAACTACGGTTTTTTTTTCCGGTGCTTTTTGTACAGTGCTATTCACGGATAACTGTATTTATTCCATTGTTTTTGTGGTATTTAACGGATAGTGCGGTGTTGATAAGTGACTTTTAACGCTGCGTACCTACATTTGCGTGGGTTTTGCGTTAGATAATTCTTGAATGAAAACATGCTCAGATTATTTGATGAGTTCGTTGGTGAGTCTGTAATGATCTATATTAATATTATAAAGAGGAAAGATTTGTTTGTTTGTTTGTTTCGAATAGGCTCCGAAACTACTGGACCGATTTGAAAAATTCTTTTTCCATTAGAAGCCGACATTGTCCCTGATGAACATAGGTTACTTTTTAAAAAAAAAAAACATTTTATTTTTTTGGTTTCATGTGTGTTTTAATGTTTCCGAAGCGAAGCGAGGGCGGGTCGCTAGTTTTTATAGTATATTTGACGATATATGTTTACTTAAGGACTATTAAGGACACCGCCACGTCTCTACTTTTATTATAGATGTTTTATTTATTATATCAAAGAGAGCACTGACCTAGAAAGTGTCCGGCAAAAGGAAGAGAGGCCGCCCCAGAACAACTTGGCGTAGCTCGGTGGAGCAGGAGCTAGATGTCTTGGGCATGGCGTGGGAGAAGCTAGAATAGACTGCCCAAGTAAATGGAAAAAAAAATGATTCGAGCCCTACACCCCAGCAGAGGGTAATAGGAAAGAATGATGATGATGATTTACTGTATTATGTGCTGTTCAATTCCTTGCTCTAGGCTTTCAGAGAGTCTGTTATAGCAAATATACATTTCTGCAAATTAGGACCAGGCCTCAGATAGCTGGTAATGCGTGAAGAAAATCGTTCTCCGAGACCTAGCAGAGTTTAGAGAAATCATAACATTCACGCAATAACTGTGGGGATCGCTAGTAATTGTGATACCGACATAATAGTATTCACTACGATATTAGTAATTCAGCTTGAATTCATGCGTCAGTATTAGTCGAGAAAAATATTTTACAGGCAGCCCTGTTATAATTTTTAACAGATTACTAGCTGACCCGGCAGACTTCGTAGTGCCTCAATCGAGAAATAAAAGACCTAAACTTTTGTATAAAATAAACTTAAAACAAACAAAAGGAATCCGTCCGGAAAATTATAATTTTTATTTAGTTCCGAGCATTTTCATATTTATCTACCTTCTAAACCTTCTCTGGACTTCCACAAATAATTCAAGACCAAAATTAGCCAAATCGGTCCAGCCGTTCTCGAGTTTTAGCGAGACTAACGAACAGCAATTCGTTTTTATATATAAAGATTACGTAACGTATATGCTAAAAAACGATGAAACATAACATTTTGATGCTATAGCCAAAACAATACTTTTTTTTATTGCTTAGATGGGTGGACGAGCACACAGCCCACCTGGTGTTAAGTGGTTACTAGAGCCCATAGACATTTACGCGCATTTAGGCGCATTTATGTTGTAGACGTCTATGGGCTCCAGTAACCACTTAACACCATGTGGGCTGTGAGCTCGTCTACACATCTAAACAATAAAAAAAGCTTGGATTTATGAGTATTTGTTGTATATCTATATCATGACATCTATATACATAAAAGAAAGTCTTGTTAGTTACACTATTTATAACTCAAGAACGGTTGAACTGATTTGGCTGAAAATTGGTGGGGAGGTAGCTTAGAACCAGGAGAAGGACATAGGATACTTTTGATCACTTTCTCCTGGGATGTGATATAAAACGTGGTATAACAAAACGCAACTGATATGGAATAACAAAACGCAACTGACAGCTAAACATAATGTTGTCTATGGTTAAATACAGTACAATTTTGAACTTGACCGGTTGATGTGTTTGCTTCGAGTTTCTATTAGCGTATTGTGCCGAGATAGGTAATTATTAAGAAAGCCATGCCGCGACCAACACGATCAAATCTTTCTAGACGAAGCCGTAATGCAACTAGGATTCGAAACATTGCGAGTGAAAGGACTAAAGAAAAAAAGAAAATATAATAATAATAATAACAACTAAAATACATGGCCAATAAAGAATCATTAAAATACTTGCTTTTTTAATTTACATTAATTAACCAAATAAAAAAATCGATCTTGATAAAACAAAGGTCTGCTCATTCATTGCCTCTAAGGCGGAATAAAGTTCGCCGGGTCAACTAGTAAGTGATAAAGCGCTAGTAACATTCTTTTATTAGCTTGGTATTATTGTGTGTAAATGAATATTGAAAGGCCATTGGTACCGGCTAAAATTCGTCTGATTAACTTGAAAATTTTCACACGCAACAATTTTTTATAATTTCGCTCTAATATCCTTACCAGTATCGAAAGGATAACATTAAAAGGTTGACATTTTATTGGTGGTAGGATCTCTTGTTAGTCCGCGCGGGTAGGTACCACCGCCCTGCCTATTTCTGCCGTGAAGCAATAATGCGTTTCGGTTTGAAGGGCGGGGCAGCCGTTGTAACTATACTGAGATCTTAGAACTTATATCTCAAGGTGGGTGGCGCATTTACGTTGTAGATGTCTATGGGCTCCAGTAACCGCTTAACATCGGATGGGCTGCATCTAAGCAATAAAAAAAAACCACATTAATTTTAGTTTTGTTTGATGTTTTTTTTATGTATTAAGCTTTGACTGACTCGGCGTTGTAGTAATTAACGCCCGTGACTAGCATCGAGGGTTGTGGGTTCGATACCCACATAGGGTCAACATTGTGTGATGAACAAGTTTGTTTGGTCTTTGTCTGGGTTTTTGTTGTATATATGTATATGTTTAAACGTATATAAGTATGTATGTCAGTCTCTAGTACCCATAACAAAAGGAATCCTAATTTAAGGCTGGATGACCGTACCTTTTTGTTAAACTACATTTATGTAGGATGGTATGGCGAAATCTAGTGGATATTTAGTTTAAGAACAAAATCTTTTTTTTTTTTTTTCGAAAATATAAAAACACTGTCCATAATATGGCCATGTCATTTTAAAATAAAATTATCTATTAATTAGATCTTCCCGCTTATATTATTTCGGATAATGTTATACGCTAAACTCTAAATGAACACTGCCTCAATCTCTTAATATACAATGCGGTATTGCGAACTTTTAGTAATATGACAGGCTGTCTACAGGGTACGGGCTTAGATCGTGACCCGATTCCACGGTACGGATTTAACTTCCAAGCCACGTTCAGGCAGTGACATTTGATATACTATCTACTTAGTCTGGCCTTATGGCCAGTATTTATATACTGTTACAATTAAAAATAAACAAAATATTACCTATATTTGAATTTGGAATCTGTCATTTTTATTTGATTGCTCATTGAGTTTTCTCATTTTGGCGCCAATACATTGTACAATATTTTGCGATATTAAAATGGAGTGGGGTGATAAAGAGAACCGAATCGCTGTGATTGCATTACACGAAGTAGGTATGGAGCCAAAAGCAATTTTTAAAACTCTCCATACGCTTGGTATTAGTAAAATGTTTGTGACCCGACTTAAAATAGGTGCAATGAGACCTCCTCTGCTTGTGACAGAAAAATATCTGGCCGTCTACGTAGTGTTCGTAGGAAAAAGGTGGTTAAAGCAGTAAGGGAAAGAATTCGAAGAAATCCTGTACGAAAGCAAAAGATTTTATCTCTGGAAATGAAGATAGCACCTAGAACCATGTCGCGTATTTTAAAAGATGACTTAGGACTTACAGCCTACAAGAGACGTACTGGTCATTTCTTAACTGATAATTTAAAAGAGAATAGGGTGGTAAAATCGAAACTACTACTGAAGTGGTACGCAAAGGGAGGTCATAGAAAATTTTTGTTTACGGATGAGATTTTTTTTACAATTGAGCAACATTTTAACAAACATAATGATCGTATTTATGCTCAAAGCTCTAAGGAAGCTTCCCAATTAGTCGACAGAGTGCAACGTGGGCACTATCCGACTTCAGTGATGGTCTGGTGGGGTATTAGCTATGAAGGAGTGACTGAGCCATACTTTTGTGAAAAAGGTATCAAAACATCGGCACAAGTGTATCAAGATAGATACCATTCTTGAGAAGGTAGTGAAGCCCCTTAACAACACCATGTTAAATAATCAAGAATGGTCCTTCCAGCAAGACTCGGTGCCAGGTCATAAAGCTCGGTCTACGCAGTCTTGGTTGGAAACGAACGTTTCGGACTTAATCAGAGCTGAAAACTGGCCTTCGTCTAGTCCCGATCTTAATCCGCTGGATTATGATTTATGGTCAGTTTTAGAGAGTACGGCTTGCTCTAAACGCCATGATAATTTTGAGTTCCTAAAACAATCCGTACAATTGGCAGTGAAAAATTTTCCCATGGAAAGAGTGCGTGCTTCTATTGATAACTGGCCTCAACGCATGTTGCTTAAGCTGTTTAAAGTCTAGAAATTTGGCATTTGGTGACCATTGTAAATCTTATTAAACCGATTACCTAGCCGTTGGTGTGATCAAGTAACCGCTATAACTGGGTTGCCAGTCGCAACCGCCATTCGAGCAGCTGAGGACCGGACGAGATGGAAACAGCTCACGAGACAGGCAACGGTCAAGTTTCAGGGACACGACCTTCAGCAATGAAGAAAGCGACGAAGAAGAAGAAGAAGAAGTAAATCTTAAGATCTCAGGACTGCTGTCCTTACTAAGCACATAGGTCGGCTGATAGGAACCAACGAAATTAACATTGGCCTGAGATAAAACCACCATATTTCTTCCAAAGGGAATCTTGGCCGGAGATCCTCTCTCTTCCAATGGGCGTCGTAAAATACTAAGGAATTTACCATTTTTTTATTTTATTTTTTTATTGCTTAGATGGGTGGACGAGCTCACAGCCCACCTGGTGTTAAGTGGTTACTGGAGCCTATAGACGTCTACAACGTAAATGCGCCACCCACCTTGAGATATAAGTTCGAAGGTCTCAAGTATAGTTACAACGGCTTCCCCACCCTTCAAACCGAAACGCATTACTGCTTCACGGCAGAAATAAGCAGGGTGGTGGTACCTACCCGCGCGGACTCTCAAGAGGTCCTACCACCAGTAAATGAGAACCAGAGAATGAGTACCGGTGTTTTCTGAGTATTTTGATAGCGCACTGCGATCTTCAACTCACATTTACTTGTGGTATGACATATTGTTAGTTTGCGGATAGGTACCACTATTCTGCCTATTACTTTCGCCTAAGGGTTATTTTTTATTGCATATATGGGTGGTCGAGCTCACAGCCCACCTGCTGTTAAGTGTTTACCGGATCTCATAGAAATCTACAACGTTAATGCCGCCACCCACCTTGAGATGTGAGTTCTAAGGTCTCAATAAAGTTACAACGGCTGCCCCACCGTTCAAATCGAAACGCATTACTGCTTCACCGCAGAAATAGGCGGAGTGGTGGTACCTACCCGTACGGACTCACAAGAGGTCCTACCACTGGTAAAAAATGACCTAACAGCTCAAGTCTAGCTGTGTGTGTAATGAATTTATTTACATACTACCGAATCGGAATGGTGACCCGCTGAGAAGATCCAGTGAGAAACAGAGAAATCCAGGCTAATTTTCACGTCGTCACCATGAATACGGTTACGGTTACGGCAAGAACGGAATGTATGAAAAGAGTGTGGAACGGATTGTTAAGATATGAGTTAGAGAAAACGGAAAGAAAGGGAGAAGAGAATGGCAGACTGAATGACAGAGAAAAGGAAGATGGCGAAGACGGTTGAAAAATGAGCAAGATGTAATAAAAGTGTTAATTATTATTTATTTTTATAACATAAGATTTTGGAACAGTGGAAGTTTTATTTTATGCGCTGCGATCCCTATTCTACAAAATATATAATATGCGTCACCTTAACTAGTAGGTGAGCTCACGGGGCTCAAACCTGACGATGTTGCTAACACGAACCCTAGCAAGAGCCGTGCTTCGCAGAATATAACACCAGATCGGAAACGCGGCCCACTGAGAAGACCCGGCGAAAAACTCAGTGGGTTAATTTACTCGCCGAGCCCTTCGTCGCAAGCGACGGGTTCGACGAGAACGATGACCGGACCATACGCCTGCTCCTTAGCCTAGTAGTAAGCATCTAATAACAGTGTTAATAAATCAGGTGAAACGATTTCATATAAGGCTGAATCCACTAATCCCCTAACTAATTCACTAACCCGGTGACTCATTGTGCATCGCCGCGAACTATAAAACCTTTATACAAAGACACAGAGAGAAGCGTTCATACACAATTCATACATACTTTCATACATTATACAATCCACGTTCTATTCTTTTCGTTATTCGATATAACATCCGTGAGATCCGCGTGGCATTCTCTGCAGCTGGACATCGCCTATTTCTTTAACATACAGATACCGATCTACGTGTTACAAGCGCCCTGTATACAGAAGTATAGGGTGTTCCAATAAGATGTTTCGTTTTAAATATCCCCCTCATTCTAACAGTCGAATGAACCAAAATATCGTATTGGAACACCCTGTATTTGTTTTTCGATTGTAAATATTAGATTAGAGTACGTTGCGGTATTTTGTCAGGCGTATAACCTTTATGTACAATTTAGGGTTGGCGAAATATGTTAAAAATAAAATAAATACCTTAGTAACAAGTTATTTGCTAAATTACTGCAAATTGGATAGTTCGTTGGCAGGCAGGTCGTGCTTTGCAAACTTTAACAACCACTATTTTACCGTGAAGCAGTAACGCGTTTCGGTTTGAAGGGCGGGGCAGCCGTTGTAATTATACTGACACCATAGAACTTATAGCTCAAGGTGGGTGGCGCATTTACGTTGTAGATGTCTATTGGCTCCTGTTACCACTTAACACCAGGTGGGCTGTGAGCTCGTCTAACCATCTCATCATTATCCTGCCCTTCACCCAGTTACCTGGGGTCGGCGCAACATGTTTTCTCCTTCGATACTCCTCTATCATATACAATTTCTTCGCTCACTCCCCTCTTACCCATATCGTCTTTCACGCAATCCATCCATTTCTTCTTAGGTCTACCACTTCCTCTATATGCTTCGACATTCATAGTTAACATTTTCTTATCAACCTCATTTTCATTTCGTCTCATCACATGTCCATACCATCCCAAACGCGCACTTCTCAGCTTCTCTGTCACAGGTGCCACTTTCAGACTTCCTCTAACATATTCATTCCGTGTTCTATCCATTCTCGTTACTCCACACATCCATCGCAACATTCGCATCTCTGCTGCATGCAATCGCCTTTCATTCGCCTCGTCTAGCCATCTAAGCAATAAAAATAAGAAATTTTCGGAATTTTCGGAGGTGCTCGGATGGCTAATAGTGAATCCCACCCCCCTGCCTGAGTCCGTCCTGATGAAACTGGAAAGGCTGGCAGTAGTTTCTGTCACTCACGTTTATTTCTTCCTTTATTCACATACTGCTAACTCCCTATCTTAATAAATACTTTGAAACTAAGAGATATCTGCGGAATAGTATCGTTCGTAAAAGGCAACCTCAGTCGAACGGGTTGACGAATAATAAAGATATCTGGGAATGGCTAACCTACCTTGAATTGGTTTAGGGTTACCGTGTAGAACGAATTCCGGAATCTATACTAATATTATAAAGCTGAAGAGTTTGTTTGTTTGAACGCGCTAATCTCAGGAACTACTGGTCCGATTTGAAAAATTCCTTCAGTGTTAGATAGTCCATTTATTGAGGAAGACTATAGACTATATAACATCACGGTAAGACCGATACAAGTGGAGCATCAATAAAGAATGTTTCAAAATATTTTCACTTTCTACGTAAATGAAGTGGGTGGTAAAATTTAGCGTTATGCCAAAGTAACTATTTCACGCGGACGGAGTCGCGGGCGAAAGCTAGTGGTATTATAATTTTCAAATAAGTCGGACATTTTTAAACCGATGAATGTTTATGCTCGTAATTGCATGAATTGAAGTGTATTTTTGTTTTTTTTTTAGGTAAAATAATTCGTCATTTTGAGTTACATGTACAAAAAATAGTCGAAAGAAGTTATGTTATTGCTAATTCACATGTGCCAATGGTATTATTAATGTATAACGGTCGACTTTTAAAACGTTAAAAAATATATTATATCTACTTTTTTAAAACTCCGAGTGGAAAAATCCGCTTTATAATACATAACATTGCTGAGAAAATCACGTTGGTCTATTGTTTTTTTTTATTGCTTCGATGGGTGGACGAGCTCACAGCCCACCTAGTGTTAAGTGGTTACTGAAGCCCATAGACATTTACAACGTAAATGCGCTGCCCACCTTGAGATATGTCCTAAGATCTCAGTATAGTTACAACGGCCCTACCCTTCAAACCGAACCTACCACCAGTAATTACGCAAATTATAATTTTGTGGGTTTAATTTTTATAACACAGTGCTATTCCTTCACCGTGGAAGTTAATCGTAAACTTTTGTTGAGTACGTATTATATTTCATTAGAAAAATTGGTACACGCCTTGTATTCGAATACCGGTGCATCGCTCAACACGAATGCACAGGTCGTCTTAAACTTTAGACCACGACGACTTTTTACGTGCCGTGTGATTCCCCGAACGTAGATTTGCCCAACAAAACACAATTTTAGGAGCTTCATGTGTCTAGTCTAGCAACATTTTCAGTATTCAGCACCGCGCTCCGTGAGGTTGGACGTCTCCTTGAAGTCGTCTCCGAATAGCGTTCGCGCCTATTTTTTTTTGGTTTTGTAAAATATAGGGTTTGTTCTGATATAACTCAAACATTATTTAGGGCGTGTCGTGAAGTTCGAACCGGAACTTAAAGTATTCAGGGCGTTTCTGAAGTTTTAAGTGACAGTGTTTAACGTGAGAAATCAATTGAAATGTTCTCTTCGTCTTTGTAAACCACGTTACAGATGTCGAAGCTAAATTTGCTAACATAAATAGTGAATTAGTGAACGAATTTACTTAAGAATATATGTAATGTGATTGTACAAAAATGACACTCATAAAATTTGCAAATTTTGATTTCACAAATAAGCACAATAGGTGATAATTCAAATAAAAACATAATGTATTTTTTATAATATTTACGTGATGTTATAGTTTATAAATCATTGATTAACAGGTTTCTTAATCCGATTAAACATCTAGATCCGTTGATAAAATTATGAATATAAATTCGCTTTCTTGAGTGACTCTTTTCAAGTTTAAATATTCGTAACTTTTCTAGAATTTCTCAATTATATTGAATGATTCTTTACGAATTCAAGAATAACTTAACTACGTAATGATGGACATCAAAGCATACTCTATTTATTAACAAATAAAAGCCCAATTGATTGAATCAATCGGCTATCAGAATTAAATGAAATAGATTGAATTAGTTTCGTATTCTAGTTTCGCTTACGACTTGGTGACTGGCAATATCAATGGTTTGTAGATTTTAAAGTATACGTCAGCTGGGGTTTTCTTTGTATATTACCCTCAGACACAGCCCACTGAGTTACTCGCCGGATCTTCTCAGTGGGTCGCGATTCCGAGCCGGTGGTAGATCCTGCGAAGCACGGCTCTTGCTAGGGTTCGTGTTAGCAACGTCATCAGGTTTGAGCCCCGTGAGCTCACCTACTAGTTAAGGCGACGCTGATATAGCCTCTCAAGGCTATCAGCTTAGGTAGGAAAAAAAAAAAACTTTGTATGGACTATGATTCCAACTTAAAATTAGATGGGCTGAGAAATGAAATTCTTGGAAATGAATGCCCTCCATCAAGAGTGATTAGGATCTAAGGTCTTCCGGATCGGACTGTGCACAAATTAGCCCATCAGCTGGGAGAGCCTATAGGCAATAGGCCCCTTATGCCTCCGATGCTGAGTACCCATACTACGTAACTTTACTATATTGCCTATTTAAAGGCTTTTTTTTTCTCTACCTTATCCCACTAGGTGGGGTCGGCACAGCAAATTTTTCTCTTCCATTCTCTTCTATCAGCCGTCATCTCAACACTCACTCCTCTCTCTCTCATATCGTCATTCACACACTCCATCCATGTCTTCTTCGGTCGACCTCTTCCCCCTCTACCTTGCACTACCATTTCCATACATCTCCTAAGGCTATTCTAATATCATTGAAACTTGTCTATGGATGCGCCATAACCTTTTCCGTGTATTCCTTAAAAAAATAAATGAAAACCAATCCTTATATTATACAAATGGACGAATCGCATTCACGTTGTATCTTTCAAAATTATGTTAATTTTATGTATGCTTTGAATCCTTATACATTTCTCCGTACACGGGTAAATAATTTTTTATTCATATATCCTCGATACTACTTTCAGTGGCTGGAATTCAAGTGAATTTTAAGTGAGTAATTCAGTTGAAACGCTGCATAAAATATAAATCGAGATAATTATTTGAAATATAGATAGGTAATAACAAAAGGGCCATTTAATTCGTTTACGACAAGTTATTATTTTTTTTTTTTATTGCTTAGACAGGTGGACGAACTCACAGCCCACCTGGCGTTAAGTGGTTACTGGAGGCCATAGACATCTACAACGTAAATGCGCCACCCACCTTGAGATATAAGTTCTAAGGTCTCAGTACAGTTAGAACGGCTGCCCCACCCTTCAAACCGAAACGCATTACTGTTTCACGACAGAAATAGGCGGGGCGGTGGTACCTACCCGTGCGGATCACAAGAGGTCTTACCACCAGTTAATAGTCAGAGTGTCGTGACACACATTATGTTGGGCATATTTAAAAAAAAAAAATTGCTTAGGTAGATAGGCGACCTCACGATCCACCGGATCCCCGGTGTTAGGTGGTCACCGGAACCCATAGACATAAATGTCATAAATGCCGTCACCCACCCTGAGATATGGGTTCTAACTCTCAGTTTTTACAGTACAACTGCTGTCCCACCCTTCAAACCAAAACGCATTCCATTACGCCAATATAGGCAGGGCGGTGGTACCTACCCGCGCGGACTCACAAGACGGGCGCGTCTTACCACCAGTTATTACGCAAATTATAATTTTTGCGGGTTCCGTTTGTTTTTACATGATGGTATTCTTTCACCGTGAAAGTCGATCGTGAATATTTAAGTACGTATTTCATAAAAAAAGTTCAAGGACAGATATCACCAGTAGAGAGTGGTTTGTTGTTCCCGGGATTGCTGACATTCAGAAAGGCGTCGACCAGACATCATCAGACGGGCCGTATTTCTCGTCTGTCTGCAAACACAAAAAAGCCAGTTTCACTAATCACTAACATAAAGGGTCAATTTAGGTCAAAAGTTAACCACTTATAAATAGCCCTGCATTAGATTAAATTACCTTGCATTGCAAATGAGTTTATTATAATTTTTCTGTTCATTTTTTTTTAAATTTTAACCATCGGTATATAATAATATTTATAATAATATTTTATATAATAATAATAATAATATTTTATTTTTTTACAAACTGGCTCATCGTTATAATTTTATCCCAGACAGAAACCATCGTCTCAAATATTGGCGTCTTTTTTTTTTCACATTCGCCAAATACATTCTAAACGAAAACATACTTTGCGGGAAAGTTGTATGTAATTTCCTCTTAATTCATAATCGGCCGATTGACGCTTATGATGATTTACATGTTATTAAATCTCTTGTAATAAAAAATCTTGCTTTTTATCTATTGGCAACATTAAAAAGAATAATATTGATGTTCTAGGACTTTTTGGCGGAGACGCGAGGAGTGAAGTTGCGTGGTTTATTTTATTTTGTCTATTTAGTGTTTCTTCAAGTTTAAATGTATAATAACGGTGGCTTATTAACTGTTTAATATCAGTGAAAGTGCACAAATCTGGGAAAATGAAACAAAGCCGCTGGACGTAACTTCTCGGGATCCTCCAAAAAGTTCACTGAAAAAATCTCAGAAAACGACCATCATTTTACGAAGATTATATTTCATCCCATGTCATCTTATCTCATTTCATTTAATTTCATCCCAGTTGATTAATGTTTCAAATTAATCATCTTCATTTCATTTCATTTCACTACATATTATCATTTTTCATAAAAATAAGACATGATAAAATAAAAATAAGACATGACTTAAAGGTCTTAGTTCCAGGTCATAAAACCTTTTTAAAAAACCCACGTCTTTTGCAATTTTTCTTATTTTGAATATTTCTTTATTATTTCTTTTTTTAATAAATTATATTTTATTCTTCTATTTTATTATAATTTCTTATTGTCTTTTTTAATATTATTAAATATAATATTCTGCACTGAGCCTATTGGTGTTATATAACTAATATAAACGCCACCATTTACCATCTAATCCGTTAATTTTCATTCATCGTTCAACAACCCCTGCCATCAGCCTTCGTATTTAGCTGTCGGTTCAGAGCTTGACTCGCGTCAAACCCTTTTCAATCTAAGTCGAAAACAACATACATTATTAATGATAATCTAGAAATTTCCGCTTTCAAATTACTGCCTGGATTTTAGTTATACAGAGACAAGTTAAATGCCTTAAAAGAATTCTGGCCATAAATACTGTTACAAAGGAAAACAAAAAAAAATCTATGGTAAATAACATTTATTGGCGCCAAAATGAGAAAACTCAATGAGCAATCATATAAAAATGACAGATTCCAAATTCAAATGTAATATTTTGTTTATTTTTAATTGTAATAGTATTTATGGCCAGACTACGTATACTTATAATATTATAAAGTGGAAAGATTTGTTTGTTTGTTTGTATTGAATGGGCTCCGAAACTACTGAATAGATTTGAAAAATTCTTTCACTGTTTGAATACTACACTATTCCCGAGTGACGTAGGCTATAATCTTTTTTGAAAAAAATTAGGAATCCTTAATAAAACTCCATTAATGTAACCCAAGGTGTAAAAAAATTACCTAAAATATTCTTTACATCGCGTGCCCTGCGAAAACTATTGATGATAGAATAAAATAATGTACTACGACTTTGTAGAACACATTATTATTTACAAAAAGTGTCGCGACAGCATATATGTCTTAATATTATAGCTATGCCACAATAAGTGTTCTTTTATTTAAAAAAATAAAACAACGTCAAATATCGTTGAAATTTTTGTTAAAAACCCGAGCGGAGCCGGAGCGGGCCGCTTGTGTTTAATGAACAGATTCTTAAATATTGTTGTCGCACAGAACATTTACAATATTAAGAAGGAATGAAAGTTTTAGTTGCCGTGTAAAAAAAATTACAAGTCGACTTTCAATGGGAAACGAAATAACAAGAAATTCTGTCGCCGGGGATTTCTGTACAACCACCTCGATGTTTGCATTAACTTTAGACATTTTCGGAGGCCCACGGAGATGAATTATTTAGAAAACCCAACCGGGTATATTACGTAATACTTTTCGTTAGTAAGAAAACGTGTGCTTAAATAAATTGCAAACCTTCTATTTTAACACGCTTTTATCAGCTTCATACATACATCAGTATGTATGTAACGGAAACTTTGAACTTGAGTTTGACCCTCTTCAAAACTTCCGATTAACTCGAACTCATGCATGATATTACGCAAGATCTACTATTTGAACAATGAGATGTGTATTACGCAAAATCTACTATTTGAAAAATCAGATGTGTATTACGCAAAATCTAATATTTGAAAAATCAGATGTCTATTACGCAAAATCTACTATTTGAAAAAGCAGATGTCATTGTGTATTACGCAAAATCTACTATTTGAAAAATCAGATGTGTATTACGAAAAATCTACTATTTGAAAAATCAGATGTGTATTACGCAAAATCTACTATTTGAAAAATCAGATGTCTATTACGCAAAATCTACTGTTTGAAAAATCGATTTTATGGACTCGTAAATTTTCCTCTTTCACAATTCATAGATCGATTATTTCCAAACATTTATTCCCTATAGAGTAAGCAAACGATATGTATTTTAGAAAATTCGTAAAATTTAATTTTATGAAATATCGAATGCTATCCGACCTTATTGGATGTAATAAAACAAAAACTTACATATTGTAACAATATTTTTTCCTCACAATTTCCTGTTCGTATTGAAAAAACATACCGTGTATCTTATTAAATACGCGGTATACATGTTACATATACCGTATAAAATTATCGCCTTATTAAATACGCGGTATACATGTTACATATACCGTATAAAATTATTTTAGTGCCCAACCTTTCAGTAGGCTACAGTTTTTGGGATATGAGATCATCATAAAAATGCTTTTAACTATCTTGTGCACACGGCGTGAATTTCGTTGAATAAACTGAGTCTGAAAGTGGCACCTGTGACAGAGAAGCTGAGAAGTGCGCGTTTGGGATGGTATGGACATGCGATGAGACGAAATGAAAATGAGCTTGGTAAGAAAATGTTAACTATGAATGTGGAAAGATATAGAGGAAGAGGTAGACCTAACAAGAAATGGATGGATTGCGTGAAAGACGATATGGGTAAGAAGGGAGTGAGCGAAGAAATGGTATATGATAGAAGAGTATGGAAGGAGATAACATGTTGCGCCGACCCCAGGTGACTGGGAGAAGGGCAGGATAATGATGATGATGATGATGATGAAACTAGTAACATGAGGTTGGGGTTTCAGTGTTTGATTGACAACAGAAACGGGCAGGTTGGTAGTACCTAGCCAGGCTAACAATGCTTTTCGATTTTCTGGGTCGATCGCGTTCCCAATCTGGTAGTAGATTGAGTGAAGCACTGCTCTGGTTAGGACAGATGGTAAGTTCCTCCAGACTGAGCCGTGTCAGCTCACCCACCAGCCACAGCGAAGCCAGAATAGCCCATTAAGGCTACTGGCAATTAGACAAAAATTCTCTCCACCATCGGTAAACTTTTAAATATGGTCTAGTGTGAGCTCTGTGAAAAATTGAGCTTTACTAAATTCTACATGTAAATTAGTGATGATAGGATGTCTTCTAAGCCCACATGGGTAGGTATCACCACTCTGATTATATCGGCCGAGAAGTAGTAATGCGTTTCAGCTTGAAACCCACGAAAACTTTTACGTAAAAATACTCCTGACGTGTAAGAGGTGCGTAAACATTTTATTTTTAATTGGGTAAACTAATAAATGGTCTATCTGCATATCAGAGTCCATAGACACCTCGTCGGAGTCTCGATTCAATGGAATAAAGGCTTCCTACCTTGAAAGTCGTACAAATGTTAAACAAAACTAGACGATGACCGATTTTTTGATAACGCCATCTTGGTTAGTTGCCCTCAATTAAGAAAAATAGTATTATTATTCGCCAATAGATGTCGAGAAGAGTTGATTATTGAAAACACGAATAAAACAACATTTTCTGAAAATGAATCGTAGCTAGATCGATTTATCGCCCCCGAAATCCCCTGTATACTAAATTTTATGAAAATCGTTGGAGCCGTTTCCGAGATTCAAATTACATACATATATATTAATATACAAGAATTGCTCGTTTAAAGGTATAAGATTAATCCGATAAAAATCAGAATCGTTCTGGAGGTATTCGCAACATAATCTTGCATAAACAAGTTCAGAAAAGCTCTATCGAAGAGAATCACTCAGTGGAAGATCATCCTTGAGTCGGCCCGACGTTACCTATCTGTAGGTCTTAATTTATACCCTAACACCAACTCAAAATGAATAAAGAAAATAGATTCATTCCTCTACTTAATATATGTTATACAATATGTAACATAATATATTTTAAATAATATTACGTTAAGAATTATAACGCAACGTTAAGAGTCATGTGCGGACGGAGGAGTATGAAATTTTCCACACTTATAGAGAATATAGAGAAGAAGTGCACAATGCTAATATTTTTTCAAAATAATGCATACAATATACATTAAATCAATAAAGAAAACATTACACACACTACATACCATGTATTTGACGCACACACGCATGCATACTATTTATTGTCAAACTTTTGTTCTTGACGTCTGTTGTCAAATTGAGATTAAATATTGTTTGTCTTTGTTAATATTTTTTATAGTCTTTGTTAATATTGTCTTGGCGAAATTTGTGATTATAGAAGTATAAAATACAATCATAATAGTATACAAACTTACAATTCCAATTAATTATAGTCGAATTTCGACTACTGCGTGACCACTACTATATATAAATGCTCCCTGCAATGTACGTAGATTTGTCTTCACGGAACTTTCTGATTAATTCGCCTCGTTTGATTGTTTTGTCTCCGAACCCCTCCTTTAATTATACGATTCGGGAGAAACGGTTTGTATCAATTTGTCTTATGTTTACAGGGAATGTGTTTCACTGAACGATTTTTTTTATTGTTAACTAACGGTCCACCTGATGCTTAACGGTCACCGGAGCCCATATACATCGACAATGTAAATGCCGCCACCCACCTTGAGACATGTTGAGTCTCAGTTTTCAGTACGGTTGCCCCGCCCTTCAAACCGAAACGCATTACTGGTTCACGGCAGAAATAGGCAGGGTGATGGTGTTTTTTTTTATTGCCCTTGTAGGCGGACGAGCCACACGGCCCACCTGATGGTGAACGGTTACCATCGCCCATGGACTTCAGCAATGCCAGAGGCAGAACCAAGCAGCTGACCACCGAAAACCTACTACCTACCTAATGGTAGTACCAGTAATGTATATCTAGAATTAGTTATAACTCAATTTTTCTCCACGCTCGATGCAAATACTTGTTTATTATAATTGAGCCAACGCCTTATCCCGTTGTGTAGATGCAAAGGCGACTTTATAGCAATATGAATTAAAATCATTTTAAACGCAATCTTCGGTTTAATATGATGTTTATCACGTGGACATATCTGAATATAAATGTGTGTGTTTTTGGAAAAGTTGATCCTCCCGATCCACTAACGGTGCTTTTAGGTACTTCAAGCACCGGTCACCGTTCTCGTCGAGCCCTTCGTCGCAAGCGTAAATTAACTCTCAGACACAGCCCACTGAGTTTCTCGCCGGATCTTCTCAGTGGGTCGCGTTTCCGATCCGGTGGTAGATTCTGCGAAGCACGGCTCTTGCTAGGGTTCGTGTTAGCAACGTCATCAGGTTTGAGCCCCGTGAGCTCACCTACAAACGCTAGGGTTACGCTGAAATAGCCCCTAAGGCTATCAGCTTAGGTAGGAAAAAAAAAAAAGGAAAAGTTGAAAAAAAATCTATATATTAATACGTGAAGCAAAAACTTTGTACCCATTTTTACGAAAATTGCGCGGACGGAGGAGTATGATATTTCTCACACTTATAGAGAACTTAGAGAAGGAGTGCAGAATGTTCATATTTTTTTAAATTATGCACACAAAATACATTAAAACAATTTTAAAAGCATTACACACACTACCATATATTTGACACACACACGCATGCATACTATTTGTTCATTGTCAAACTTTTCTTATTGCTTATTTATAGCCGGTGGTCAAATTGAGAATAGATTAAATATTTTTTATCTTTATTAATATTTGTCTAAAGTGTAGTCTTGGCGAATTTTGTGATTATAGAAGTATAATATTGACAAAAGAATCATACTTATAATTTCAATTAATTATAGTCGAATTTCGACTACCGTAGGAACACTAGTAATAATAAATGCACCAATGAAAATGGTTACTTTTTCGAACTTCGAAAATGCAATGGCCAAAGTTGACGTCATACCGCGACGAAAGTGTCGAAATAACAAAAAACCTAAAGTATTTGACGATTCGAATTGGCAGCGTATAAAAAGGAACAAAAACTAAAAGTCTAATAAGATTTTTTAACGAGCAATACGGAAATAAATACTTGAAATACCAATTTCGAGTCAGAAGGGTGGATACTAAATATAGACTAGCAAAATTTGGAAGTTAAGCACGAAACTTAACTATGTTCCACACTCAATGGTCTCAAAGTAGAAAAAATCTTGCGGTGTGACTATCGGATACACTACATAACAACAAAAACCACCCAGACCCTGAATATCAAATAACTTTATCAAAGGGACTGATTGTGACCAGAATTCAAATGTTATTTACGATATAGTCGGATTATGGTATTGCCGTATATTACATGGGGAATGCTGAAGAATTATCATCTATACTAATATTATAAAGCTGAAGAGTTTTTTTGTTTGAACGCGCTAATCTCAGGAACTACTGGTCCGATTTGAAAAATGATTTCAGTGTTAGATAGCCCATTTATTGAGGACATCACGCTAAAACTTATACAAATGGAGCACCAATCAAGAATGTTTCGAAATAGGGGTTTAAATTGCTCCTTAACATTCTATAATTTAAAAATATTTTCACTTTCTACGTAAATGAAGTGGAGGGTAAAATTTTAGCGTTAAGCCAAAGTAACTGTTCTACGCGGACGGATTCGCGGGCAAAAATTAGTCCAATATATTTAGAAGCACATACGTAGTGTATTTCAAGAACTTGCTAGTCTTGTATCATCCGGCTACCGTCCACCGTGTTTCCTGAGCGCTACGACATGTCCTTGTTCAGATGAGGTTCCAGGACATTTCTTAGCAGTAAAGAGTGGCTTGATGTCCCCCAGATTGCTGGAATTCGTGAACAATGACGACCAGTCACCATCTTGTGGGACGTATTTCTCTTCTGTCTGCAAACACAACAAAAATCCAGTTTCAATCTTCACTAACATAAAGGAACAATTTAGGTCAAAAGCTAAGAGCTCTCCCTTTCTCGTTCCGCCGCCTCCTTCTGCGATATGGTGGATTACACCTTGCAGATCGTCAAGCTAGGCCCGGGGACCTCGCAGTAGGTCGGCCACCGGCCCGAAAAAAAAAAGGGCAAAAGTTAAGCACTTCCAGACATTTTAGAAGCCCTAATTGACACGAAATTAAGATCCCCTAACCGTTTTAATGAGGGTAGCATTCAGAATTCTAATAAAGCTACGACAGCTCTCGTTGACTACGAATTTAATATTCAATAAAAGCTTTGGTGGCATATTACGAGCGCGAATCTCATGAATGATATTACTATTTATAAAGCGCGCAGTATTAATTTGGTAAGGATTGGATGAGAAAATCAAGAGACCGAAAGGAATGGAGTGCTTATGAAGAGACCTACACTCGGCATTGGGTGGACACGGGTTGAATAAGAAGATGTACTAATTTGATGCTATCGACTTCCTTAAGTTTCCTATGAAGAAAACAAACTTGTTTTGTTTTCTAGATAGGTACAAACCATAGTTTTTAGACATGATTTTTTTTTATTTATTGCTTAGATGGGTGGACGAGCCCACAGCCCACCTGGTGTTAAGTACTGGAGCCAATGGACATCTACAACGTAATTGCGCAACCCACCTTGAGATATAAGTTCTAAGATCTCAGTATAGTTACAACGGCTGCCCCTTTCAAACCTTTCAAACCGAAACGCATTACTGCTTCACGGCGGAAATAGGCGGGGTGGTGGTACCTACCCGTGCGGACTCACAAGAGGTCCTACCACCAGTATCATATCGAATAGAGATGTCAGAGAATCGAAAGCGATGGACGAAAACCCGTATCCTAAAATGTACGAGCGTTATGCTCCAAATTTTCTTTGTTTTAACAACGCGATATCACATATTGACTCTGTACTCGCCCATGAATTAAGTAGGATCCTTATTACATAATAAACAGACATCGCGTGCCAAACGTAAATTGAGTTTGATATTAAGAATGGTTTACATTAATTGTCTTTTTTGTGGAGGTATATTCAAGAATTATAGCTTGGAGAATTAGAAAATTTTGAAATCGTCGTGGCCTACAGGGTAAGATGCCCGGTGCATTCGTGCAAGATGCGAATGCACCGGTGTTCGAATCCCACAGTCGGGAACCAATTTTACTAATTAAATACGAAGCTAACAAACTTTCACGATTGCTTTACGCGGTGAAGGAATAACATCATGCAATAAAAATCAAGCCTGCCAAAATTATAATTAGGGTAATTACTGATGGTAGGACCTCTTGTGAGTCCGCATGGGTAGGTACCACCGCCCTGCTTATTTCTACCGTGAAGCAGTAACGCATTTCGGTTTGAAGGGTGGAGCAGCCGTTGTAACTATACTGAGACCTTAGAACTTATATCTCAAGGTGGGTTTTACGTTGTAGATGTCTATGGGCTCCAGTATCCACTTAACACCATGGGCTGTGAGATCGACCAACCATCTAAGCAAAAAAAAACTACTCACAAATTTGAGTTAACTTTTACGCTATCGAGAACGTTAAAAAACTACTAAACACACAAATTCTTATTCAAAGTTTATTCTTAATACGTGGAACGACTGTGTTGATCCGTAGTGCGTTTCCAGAAATCACTTTTCATGACATGTCAATTTTCAAAGTAGGTTTAGGGGCAATCTTCAGCTGTATCCAGCGGCATAACCTTATGACTGGTATTAATGAAGTTCATGGATGTCGATGACCATTCTTGGTCCGTATTCTCGTCTACATTTTAAGACGCGAAAATGAATAAGTACTATTTTTTAAGTATCAATATTTTTGGAACGAAGTTCCTTATCGCGCGTTGTGAAAGGGGGCTAGACGGAAAAAATTCTTACGAAAAGTTGTCACGACACTTTTTAGATCCGTCATTCTGACCAATCAACGTGTAGGCGCTTATCGCGTGACATTGCTCGTATCCGATTGGTCCGCGTAATGAGTACAGTTTCTCGAGATAGCGTTTCAAGAATAGTAATTTAGTTCATAGTATTGTTTTTTTTTTTCTTCATAATGCCGTAATTTATTATTATAACTTAAAAAAAATTACAATTCCTTCACTAATTAATCGAAAGGAACTTCGTTCCATCCGGGTGTCCCTTGACACCTCTGAAGTTTTTTTTTAAAAACCTTTCCCTGTTATTTAAGATGTTCAGAGGGACACACGATTTTTTTAGTTATTATCTTAATGTATATTATGTTCTTGTAGTATTCTTATCAAAATAAAATGGGTCCATCTCGTCGGAGAGCGTGTAAGGAGATATCGTTTGCTTCCCGCGAGAGAGAAACTAAAGGGCAGGGAAACTAAGAGCAACATTAATCTTCATTTGTTTGGTTTTTTTTTTTGGTTATTTTATACTCTAGCTATAATTTCGTTATTATTTAGAAGATTTGAGATCAGATAAATAGTATTGAACTGGTTTATGTAACAGTCGATGTGCGCTTCACCGACTTAAGCATACATTATTTTTTGATGATGCGTAATAAAATTAGCGATTTTTTTTCGCGATTTTTATGTTGGACTCGGATTAAATATGGAATTCTATAATCAACTGAACCAACTTGGAATTCTTATATATAATATGATAATAACACAAATAATAATGAAAAAAATAATATCTTAACGGTCCAATGTAACAAACAGTAAAAATGATTATTCGACCTAATTTAGAATCAATGGTACTAACAACCGTCGTGTGGACATAAGCCTGTTTACAGAAAGCCTTTTTGTTTATTAATTATTTAAAATATAGTACGGTGAGTACATATGTAGTTGAATTTATTGCGTTACTACTGTTTGACAAGCCCATCCCTCGAGGTTTAACGGGTCTAAAGGTGGGTTTACATGAGAACTGTTTTGGTCGTAGCTGCAATTAGTTTGGCCGTACTCGTTCGCTATCCATTTGTTGGGATATATATACTCTTAGTGCGAGGATTCTTTGAGTTGGTGATAGTAATCGAATTGTAGATCTTGGTTTTGCTTTATTTATCAAGACTTAATACAAATATTTATCCATAAAAGAACCAAAGTGAATTCAGAGTTAGAATAACACTGTCGAGGTATCTTCCAGCAAAGAATTAGTGCCAAAACAATTTAATGTACATATTTGTGGGTCTGCAGGGCGAAAACTAGTGCAATTTATCACTAAAATGTATATTTCAAAACACCACTCGTAATAACAACTGATAACTGATATTGACATACATCCTTTTTTAAAACAAACTGCCAGTGTGAACAATCTAAAAAGTCTAAAAATAACCTGTGAATAATAACAAAAAAATACCGATCTTTCCACATACATATGCAAAGGGAATATGTGGAGAACGTGACGGTAGCTCTCATACAACACAAGATATTTGACAAATGCCGGAACCTCGCTTACGACATGTTCAAGATAAGTTTGCGTATATACAAGTTCCGAACAACAACATTCGGACCGTCGGTCTACCGAGCAATATCACCCGCTCGGTGGAAGATCTTCCTTTCGTCGTTATACTTACAGAGAACGTGTAAAAATTGCTATTGATTCTTTGTTCCGAATTTCAATGTCGCAAAAGTGGTAGGACCTCTTGTGAGTCCGCACGGGTAGGTACCACCGCCCCGCATATTCCTGCCGTGAAGCAGTAATGCGTTTCGGTTCACTCAAGGTGAGTGGCGCATTTACGTTGTAAATGTCAATGGGTTACTGTAACCACTTAACACCAGGTGGGCTGTGAGCTCGTCTACCCATCTAAGCAATAAAAAAAAGCGTCAAACGATAACCACAAACTTATTGTGCGAAATGTAATTTTTTTTTCTTACCTACGCGGATGGTCTTGAGAGACCATATCAGCTAGTATTGATCACCGAGCTAGTAGGTGAGCTCACGGGGCTCAAACCTGACGTTGCTAACACGAACCCTAACAAGAGCCGTGCTTCGCAGAATCTACCACCGGATCGGAAACGCGACCCACTGAGAAGATCCGGCGAGAAACTCAGTGGGCTGTGTCTTAGGGTTAATTTACTCGTCGAGCCCTTCGTCGCAAGCGACGAGTTCCACGAGAACGATGACCGGTGCCTTGGGGTACCTAAAAGCACCGTTAATGGATCGGGAGGATCCGAGATGAAAATGTAAATCTTATTCTTTGATCGCACACAATTTATTTGTTTAATGTAAGGCTAGTTTGGCCATGTTCGGCTCTCCCTAATACGATTGGGGCATACGGAAACCGACCCACCGGAGCCACGCCTTAACTTCTCAAAACAAACGTCAAAATAATACGCGCCTTTTCAATGCGGTATAATGTTTACGTAACACAAGTGACAAGAATGAATATGTATAGCCAAACTGTTCGGGAAATTCCATTATCAATTGTTCGTAATTTTGCAAAATAATTTTTCTACTTAGATTGTTCACTTTAATATTTCAATCAAAATACATTGTTCGCGATCACGAAGAGGAAATAAAACGGAAGTTTATTACAGCGATTTAGGTCTATTTGTTAGATTGTAATCAATTTACATTTATCTTTTATTCATATAGACGATTCGGTTTACGGCCCACCTGACTATAAACGGTGACCGAAGCGAAACCAGTCAGCCTTTGAGGTCGGACCACATGATACAGCACTTTGCGGTAGAAACAGGTGGAACGCCTGCTCAACACTGCTAGGTAACGACTACAATATGAAATGCCTTTAACAAATGTACAGAATCCAACTGAACCCCGTGGTCAAAAAAACCTACTCCAGATCGTGTAACGTTTAGTTATGATGGCGAGGAAGGGTTTTTGGAAAATACTATCAACCAGCATTACGTTACGTCAATTAATCTATATATTAACACGTGAAGCAAAAACTTTGTACCCCTTTTTACGAAAGTTACGCGGACGGAAAAATATGAAATTTCCCACACTTATAGAGAATATAGAGAAGGAGTGCAGAATCTTATATTTTTTTTAATTATTGCATAAAAAATACAATAAATCAATAAAAAAAATCATTACACACACTACCGTGTATTTGACACACAGACGCATGCATACTACGAGTATTTGTGTATTGTCAAACTTTTCTTATTGCATAAAGTCTGTGGTAAAATTGAGAATAGGTAAATTATGGTTTGCCTTTATTAATATTTTTGTAAAGTGTAGTCTTCGCAAAATCTGCGATTATAGAAGCATTCGACAGTAGAATCATAATAGTGTACAAACATATTATTTCAATTAATTATAGTCGAATTTGGTGGGGGAGGAAAGTTCTCGAATGGAGGCCACGGATGGGTACAAGGAGCGTGGGGCGTCCTCCAACCAGGTGGACTGACGACTTAGTGCGCACGGCGGGAAGTCGTTGGATGCGGAAAGCAGAGGACCGCATTATGTGGAAGGCATTCCCCAAGGCATTGGGGAAGGCCTATGTCCAGCAGTGGGCAGATAAAGGCTGATGATGATGATGATGATGATGATGAATTTCGACTACCGGGGAATCACTAGTATTTTTCAAACGCCGGAATGGATGAAAGACCTCTAAGAGTGTATTTAGCTATGGTAATGTAACGTCAATTAAGCGTTTAGAGATAGTTCCACTAAAGAACGAATCGATCAGAGTCCTACTACAAAACAATAAACTTTTTAAAGCAGTTTTAAATAGTTTTACGACTCAAGAAAACAGAAGACATATAAAAGTTTAAAGGAAGGTTCTAAAAATATAATTTTGTTTAGTTAGCATTTACTCTATTCTATTCCTTTGCGAGTGCGATTGATTTGATGTGATTTTGTTGAAAAGACTAATACGTTTTCATACATAAACCGAATATAAATCTTCAGATACCAGTGATTATAGTCGAATTTCGATAATCAGGCGATCACTAGTTATTATTATCAACTCCAATCTAGGACAAGGCGTGGGATTGAAATAATAATTATGTGACTAAAAGGCTCGTATTTCGAAACCCTAGTTCAGTTCAATACATTTTAAGAGAGGGGTCATGTGAAATTGACACTAAAATTCATGACCATTAGATTTAGAGTTACTGGTTATAGCCGAGCTTATTTATATGAAGTTTGAGTGGTATGGCAGCGAATCAGAGAGATATAAAAACAATGTAATGTGATTACGTACGGCTATGTATCACTCTCTCCTTCTATTCGTATCCCCTTTTTATTAGTGCTTAGATGAGTGGACGAGCTCACAGCTGGTGGTAAGTGGTTACTGGAGCCTATAGACATCTACAACGGAAATGTCGCCACCCACCTTGAGCTATAAGTTCTAAGGTCTCAGCATAGTTACAACGGCTACCCCGCCCTTCAAACCGAACCGCATTACTGCTTCACGGCAGGAATAGGCAGGGCAGTGGTATCTACCCGTGCGGACTCACAAGAGGTCCTACCACCAGTAATTACGCAAATTATAATTTTCCGGGTTTGATTTTTATTACACGATGCTATTCCTTCACCGTGAAAGTCAATCGTGAAGATTTCATTAGAAAAAATGGTACCCGTCTGCAGGATTCGAACACCGTTACATCGCTACATACCATAGAGTTGTAGGTACTTATTAACTCCATGCTACATATCAATGCACCGGGCATCTTATTCTTTAGGCCACAACGACTACTATTTTTACTAACACCTTTTAGATATTGATGACTACGAGTGAATAACTGCAATTCTATTTACACCAAAGTTGGATAATCTTTTTTTTTGATTAGATGGGTGGATGAGCTCACAACCCACCTGGTGTTAAGTGGTTACTGGAGCCCATAGACATCTACGACGTAAATGCACCACCCACCTTGAGATATAAGTTCTAAGGTCTCAAGTATAGTTACAACGGCTGCCCTGCCCTTCAAACCGAAACGCATTACTGCGTCAAATACGACGACGCATTCGGCGTAGCCTGCCTCATGCTGCATTGGAACTTGGCATGAGTTTTATAGCCTTATCTGACGTCAACTCTCCTCAGGTTATATCTCCATATATCCATTGCATTGTTTGTTTCTTTATAAACAAACTCAATACATGAATTGTTTTTGTTGGTAAACAACTGTCAAAGGCTTTCACACTACACACTAACGAGGTAAACATTTTTTTTTTGTTCCAACGATGTCAAGGTTGACGCGTTTCCAATATCTATGTCGATGTCAAGCAATAATATGATATAAGAGGGAAGACCAAGAAATTATTCGCGTTCACGATACCCGAAAGTTTTTTGATAGGACAACAAATTGAAGATCTTTCACTGACCCAGTGTTTTTACTTAGCTGGACCGACAGATACTTAGTCTGGCCATAAATACTGTTACTATTAAAAATAAAATAAAATCTATTGCAAATATCATTTATTACTTTTACAGTAAGTTAGTTTAATACATAAATATAAAACAATTTAAAGTATAAAAAGATTATTCGAAGTGGTCTCCATTGGCTGCAATATAGCCCTTAAATGTTGAGGCCAGCTATCAATAGAAGCACGCACTCTTTCCATGGGAAAATTTTTCACTGCCAATCGTACGGATTGTTTTAGGGACTCCAAATTATTATGGCGTTTAGAGCAAGCCGTACTCTCTAAAACTGACCATAAATCATAATCCAGCGGATTAAGATCGGGACTAGACGACGGCCAGTCTTCAGCTCTGATGAAGTCCGAAACCTTCGTTTCCAACCAAGACCGCGTAGACCGAGCTTTATAATCTGGCGCCGAGTCTTGCTGGAAGGACCATTCTTGATTATTGAACATGGTGTTGTTAAGGGGCTTCAGTACCTTCCCAAGAATGGTATCTTGATACACTTGTGCCGATGTTTTGATACCTTTTTCACAAAAGTATGGCTCAGTCACTCCTTCATAGCTAATACCCCACCAAAACATCACTGAAGTCGGATAGTGCCCACGTTGCACTCTGTCGACTAATTGGGAAGCTTCCTTACAGCTTTGAGCATAAATACGGTAATTTTGTTTGTTATAATGTTGCTCAATTGTAAAAAAATTCTCATCCGTAAACAAAATTTTTCTATGACCTCCCTTTGCGTACCGCTTCAGTAGTTGTTTCGATGTTACCACCCTATTCTCTTTTAAATTATCAGTTAAGAAATGACCAGTACGTCTCTTATAGGCTGCAAGTCCTAAGTCATCTTTTAAAATACGCGACATGGTTCTAGGTGCTATCTTCATCTCCCGAGATAAAATCTTTTGCTTTCGGACAGGATTTCTTCGAATTCTTTCCCTTACTGCTTTGACCACCTTTTTCGTACGAACACTATGTGGACAGCCAGATCTTTTTCTGTCACAAACAGAGGAGGCCTCATTGCAACTATTAACCCGGTACACAAACATTTTACTAATACCAAGCGTATGGAGAGTTTTAAAAATTGCATTTGGCTCCATACCTACTTTGTAATGCAATCAAAGTGATTCGGTTCTCTTTATCACCCCACTCCATTTCAATATCGCAAAATATTGTACAATATATTGGCGCCAAAATGAGAAAACTCAATGAGCACTCATATGAAAATGACAGATTCCAAATTCAAATGTAATATTTTGTTTATTTTTAATTGTAACAGTATTTATGGCCAGACTAAGTATATATGCAAGCTTATCTCGTAAATACTATTAAATAAATCTTGTAAGCTCTGATTTCTACTAGGTTTCTCCTGATCGCCGGTACCTAATAGCAATTTACAAATAAATTGCTCGTGCGTGGATCCAAAAAAAAAAAAAACAAAAAAAAATACTTTAACCACGAAATCTAATTGGCGATCGAATGTTTTGTGTTTATCTGTACCCATGAAACTAATAGGCGTCATATCAAACATTAATTTCGTTTATGCAAATTTAAAATCTTCAGAATTGTGTTTTTTTTTAAGCCGGGGAATGCACCGAGCGCCTTATCCTTTAGGCCACGACGACTATTATAGCTACTAATACCCTTTTAGATATTGATGACTACGAGTGAATAACTGCAACTCTATTTACTACAAAGTTAGATAATATTTTAAAGCTGCTACTGCTATAAATATTATAGTTTTATGTCGGCACTTTAGCTTATGTTAAGAGCTCCGAATGAAAATACGAGTACATAGTACGTTGTTTCTTAATTAAAAAACCGGGCATTGGACCGATTTAACTTTCTTTTATTAAAACAAAATTAAAAAAGATTTCGTCGTCTAAATGGAAAGTCCGAAATTATTTTCATCGGTTTTAGCGAGTGACCTAGTTAATAATGAAAACCGCTTTTACGACTATTTGTTTTTACTCAATATTTTCATTTCATTTTCAAAAATAGTAATTTGTGATGTTTCAAATATTTTACAGTTTTCGTGGTAACGAGGTCGACTGAGGCGTTATTAGTACTTAATCGTATATTATACTAATTACCGTTTATTTTTCTTTTACAAAAATCTTGACTTGCACGCATGCTTCTATGTATATACACATTTTTTTTTCTTAATAAACTCGAGGCTAGGCCGCGAAAATACTTCAGTTTTATTTGTGGCATCTAAAAAAATTGTGAAATAAAGAAGTAATTTTTCTATTTTATTCTTCTTCTTCTTCTATTTTTCTATAATTCTATTTCTATCATTAATAATTAAGCTCTATATAATATATGGTTATTATTAGTTATATATCATGGCGGTCAGTAGAGAAAACGAACATATAATTGACATTTTTTTTTTCCTACCTATGCTCATAGCCTTTAGAGGCTATATCAGCTTCTCCTTGACGTGTAAATGAGCTCACGGGGCTCAAACCATGTGTGTTGCTAGCACTGGCCCTAGCAGGAACAATAATTGACAATCAACAGTCTAATGCTAGTATTTTGTTATATGGGGTCTGGAATAAAACTCTGATACCAGCTATCTTCAATAAAGATATCGACTCCGACCGCGAATTCAAGCCTGACGTGTCATGAGTTAGTATCACCAGTCGTAGCCCACATAGTGATGTGTGTAAAAATATTTGCTCTATTATTTTATTACGAAATTATTACAAGAACCTCATTATATAAACTAAACGAAAGCTTAAAGCTACCGGTGGTGGGACCTCTTGTGGGTCCACACGGGTAGGTACCACCGCCCTGCCTATTTTTGCCGTGAAGCAGTAATACGTTTCGCCTTAAAGGGTGGGGCAGCCGTTGTAACTATCCTGCGACTTTAGAACTTATATCTTAAGGTGGGTGGCGCATTTACGTTGTAAATGTCAATAGGCTCCGGTAACAACTTAACACCCGGTGGGCTATGAGCTCGTCTACCCAGCTAAGCAACAAAAAAAACCTGGAATTAAGTTTTTTTTTTCGCAACCTTTGCTTAGAAGTGGCGTCGCGTAGATCTTTTGGGAAAAGGAATCCACTTAAATTCTTAATTACGTCAGTAATGGCAGCATTAGGCTGCTTGTCTTTCGACCTAAACAAATAAAGAAAGAGTATCATGTTTACGTCCGCTGAAACTTGAGTTTATTTCTCAAATTTACGTTTCGGTCATGACTAAACGCGAATTGTTTGATTTTAACCCCTAGAGCGCGAACCGTCGCGTCGATAGATCGACTTTCTATTGATGCGCATAAAGAGCGGAACGTCGGAATATTGAGTATTGCGCAGTTTCATCTATATATTAATACGTGAAGCAAAAACTTTGTATCCCTTTTTACGAAAATTGCGCGGACGGAGGAGTATGAAATTTTGCACACTTATAGAGAATATAGAGAAGAAGTGCACAAGGCTAATATTTTTTTAAATAATGCATAAAAGATACATTAAATCAATAAAGAAAACATTACACACACTACATACCATGTATTTGACGCACACACGCATGCATACTATTTATTGTCAAACTTTTGTTCTTGGCGTCTGTTGTCATATTGAGAATAGATTAATTATTGTTCGTCTTTGTTAATATTTTTTATAATGTAGTCTTGGCGAAATTTGTGATTACAGAAGTATAAAATACAATCATAATAGTGTACAAACTTACAATTCCAATTAATTATAGTCGAATTTCGACTACTGCGGGACCTCAAGTTATAGGTATTAGGTATCGACCTGTACGGACGTGTCTTATCGCGCACATTTATGTATAATGTTTTTAATAACTTAATCACATTTATAAATAACCATTTAAAATTATTTTGCTGTAAATTTAGCACTTATTTGTTTTATTTATGAAGTTAAAATTTTGTAAAGTAATTTTTGAGAAAAATTCTTTAGAATTTTTGGCAGAATATGTGAAAATAAGCTCAGCACTAAAAAAGTGAATGAAGCTCTATGATTTGATGTAGAAATTCGTTGACAAAATCCCATTTGCGCGTATTTAATTGAGGTTTACATTTAATAAATTAATCATCATGGTAATATTCTATTTGGTCAATAAACCATACCTTGTTATTATTATTTCTTTTGAAGAATCAGATACATTTAGCATACGTTCGTAACAAGTAAAATATTTTTACACATCCCTCAGTAAATCGGTGAAATTTTTTACTTATTCGGTGGCGCAGTGGTTAGCGACTCTGACTTTTGCGCCAGATCTCATGAGTTCGATTCCCACATCGGGCAAACATTGTGTGATGAACAGGCTTATTTCTCCTTGTATGGGTGTTTATCTATACTAATATTATAAAGAGTAAAAATTTGTTTGTTTGTTTGTATTGAATAGGCTCCGAAACTACTGAACCGATTTGAAAAATTATTTCACTGTTTTGAAGCTACACTATTCCCGAGTGACATAGGCTATAACCTTTTTTGAAAAAAGAAATTGGGTTCCTTACTAAAGCTCTAATAATGTAACACAAGATGTAAAAAAATTGCCTAAAATATTCTTTACATCGCGTGCCCTGCGAAAATTATTGATGATAGAATAAAATAATGTACTACGACTTTGTAGAACACATTATTATTTACAAAAAGTGTCGCGACAACATATGTCTAACTATTATAGTTATGCCGCAATAAGTGTTCTTTTATTTAAAAAAATAAAACAACGTCAAATATCGTTGAAATTTTTGGTAATGACCCGAGCGAAGCCAGAGCGGGCCGCTTGTTAATCTTGTTATCTATACATGTATATGACGGCTACGGCTGGCACCACGGTGTTTTCAAAATGATGACGTCAGCGTTGCTGACGCTATTCTCTTCATCATTATCATTGGCTTCCATAGTGACAGTAATTAAGACTCACTTTTCCAATGAATTCCATTTATTACATTTCAAGTGTACAACGATAAAAGCGGAGAGCTCCGCCTCAGTCGGCTGTTCCAGTCGGAATGTTTTTTTGCGACAATAGTCACTGGTATTTATAATAAAAAAAAACTAGGGGTAGCTTAGTCACGAATTCTCTTGAATACCTTCTTAAACAGTTTTTGACATGCGTAACATGAAACAGTTAACTTTAACTATTTTTATAGTTAACTAAACTTATGACGTTGTGCCGACATATATATTTATACATATATAACTATTTATATCAGTCTCTAGTACCTATAGCACAGGGAATCCTAAATTGGAGTCCGATAACCGTGCGTGAGTTGTTCCCAACTAATTATTAGCTATTATTATACACGCTACAGTCCCCCGATACGGTTTCTGCTCTTGCCTTTCTGACCTTGGCGCTTGCAACACACTGAAATATCCAGAACTAATTAAAAAAAAATTTTAAATGTTGTTTTATTATTACTAGCTGACCCGGCAGACTTCGTAGTGCCTCAATCGATAAATAAAATACCTAAACTTTTGTGTAAAATAAACTTAAAACAAACAAAAGGAATTTTCATAATTATCTTTTAAACCTTCTCTGGACTTCTGCAAATAATTCAAGACCAAAATTAGCCAAATCCGTCCAGCCGTTCTCGAGTTTTAGCGAGACTAACGAACAGCAATTCATTTTTATATATATAAATAGATTATTTTTATTATTTTTGGCTTAACCGCATCGCCTCTAAAATGGTGAGCGGTAGCCGTCAATGGTGAAGTGAAGCAGTAATGCGTTTCGGTTTGAATGGTGGGGTAGCCGTTGTAACTATACTGAGACCTTTAGAATCTATATCTCAAGGTGGGTGGCGCATTTACGTGGTAGATATCTATGGGCTTCAGTAACCACTTAACACCAGATGGGCTGTGAGCTCGTCCACACATTTAAGCAATAAAAAAAAACGAAGCTGAAATCTTTAAATTCCATAAATTACCCGTAAGATATTATAACAGTGAAAAAATAAACAAGTTTCTGTTTGTTTAAGAATTAAAAGTGAGTGAAAATGTGAACATTAACTAGGGATACTAATGAATAGATATGTCGAAAATGGCGTCTAAGATTATGTGTCGTATTGAAGTGTGCGCTGATGAAGAAACTAAAAGCCGCCGTTAGGAAGTGGCGGAGGATGCGCTTTTTCCGGAAACGGGACGGTACGTACCATGTCCTAGTTTAAAAGGAATTTATTTTTTAACTGGCGGCCCGCTCCGGCTCCGCTGGGGTCTTTGTCAAAAATTTCAACGAAATTTGACGTTGTTTTATTTTTTTAAATAAATTAATACTTATTGTAAATAATAATGTGTTTTACAAAGTCGTGGTACATTATTTTATTCTATAATCAATAGTTTTCGCAGGGCACGTGATGTAAAGAATATTTTTACACCTTGGGTTACATTATTGGAGTTTTAGTAAGGATCCCTAATTTTTTTCAAAAAAGATTATAGCCTATGTCACTCAAGAATAGTATAGCGTCCAAACAATGAAAGAATTTTTCAAATCGGTTCAGTAGTTTCGGAGCCTATTCAATACAAACAAACAAACAAATCTTTCCTCTTTATAATATCAGTATAGAAGTATAGATTTCAGGTTTATTTTAATATTTTTAATAAAATATAATATTTTGCTTAATTATATACTGAACTACATTGTTTCATTAAATTTCAAGAGAGGTCATTGATAGATCTCAGTCTTTTGTCAGTCGATAGTACCTAGATCTTGGTTCTAATCAAGTTGGTCACCGCTGCTATATACCATATACCTTTTAAAAAGGCTGCATACATATGTTACTGGTGCATTATTATTGTTATTATATATAAATCGTGTTTCTTGCCGACGACAATATTAAGGCGAGTGCAATATGTAGATATAAGCTTGAGGGTAGACATTATCTTGCTGAACACCAAGTAAAACGAAGTCACTTTTTGATTCCTGATTTAATCAACAATATGTTATCTTAACAATTCACTTTAACACTCGTCCAACTTTAACCAGTACGTACAACAGTCACTGGATCACACAACGTAACAAGGATATAGTAAGTGCACCAGGCAAACGCAGTCCAACGAATGTTCATTTCGTTTTTTTTTTTTTTTTTTTCCTACCTAAGCTGAGAGCCTTGAGAGGCTATATCAGCTTAACACGTTCGCTGCGGCAAGTAAAATCTTAAACCTTTGTCTGGTGCGGCGGCGGGCCAAATTGTGCCCCCAATGATTTTTCCGCCAGTGCGTGGTAGGTCTTTTTCGACACGTCAGCACAAGGTTAGATTAAATTGCTATAACTTTGCGAAAACATAATGTAGGTGAACAGTTTTTGGACTGTTGGAAAAACCTTGAACCCAACTTCTTTAGATTTGATTCGCCCCGGGATCTGCCGAACAGAAAATGAGAAATAAACCAGGGAAAGTGGCGGGTCGATACCGACCAGAACCGCACTAGAAAGTATTTTTAGTAGTGATGGGATATCGAAAATAAAACAGAATTAAAGTAAAGAAATAAAAATTGTTTATTTAATTATTTATTAATGGCTGTCTTTAAAACATTTCGCACAAAGATTTTACTTGCACATTCTGCAGTATGTTTTAATTTTTTTTACTTTCCTTTTCACCTCGGAACTCTTCATGGTTTCCCCCAGTTTTTCATTTTCTTGAAGGAAAATATCTCCTGACTGCTGTCACTATCACTATCTGCACCGCAAATTAATTTATTTTCCAAAATATTTATCTTTCTTTTGTTGCCTGACATCGTGCCTTTAATTTTAAGGAATAAAAAAAACGTGACGTACGTCAGTTCCGATAGCTTGCCCAACACTAACTGGCGAGGCGGGCGCTCTGTGCGGTTTCGGGCCGCCAACAGCCTGTTGGGACGGCGGGCCACAATAGGCCTCCTCCCGCACCGAGTTGATATTTTTTACCGTCAGTGCGTGATAGGCCGATAAAGGCCTGCCGTGATGTTTTTATAGGGAACACCTATACTTTTGACCACAATCTCAAATATATATTTGTCTTTGTCGTACCTTTACAAACACCTGAGATAATCGTTCCGCACCAGCGAGAGGGACATAGTTTTCTTCGTCCGCACCAGGTGAAATTCCGCGGCAGGCTGATTTGGGCCTGTTCCGCAGTGAACGTGTTAACCCTAACTTTTGTAGGTGAGCTCACGGGGCTCAAACCTGATGACGTTGCTAACACGAACCCTAGCAAGAGTCGTGCTTCGCAGAATCTACCACCGGATCGGAAACGCGACCCACTGAGAAGATCCGGCGAGAAACTCAGTGGGCTGTGTCCTAGTGTTAATTTACTCGTCGAGCCCTTCGTCGCAAGCGACGGGTTCGACGAGAACGGTGACCGGATTCATTGCGAGGCACGTACTGACTTTTTATACTGGCCGGCGCAGCTGGCTTATTTATGAGTCACTCCTATTGCACGTGCTAAACAGAAATATCGTTAACGCCGTCATAGATAATAATTTTGAGTGTGGTCAAGGTTAATTTAATATATCGGTAGTTCGTTTTGTGGTTTTATTTCACAAAACTACGTAGTCTCTTCGTTAATATAGCTCAAATCAACTTTACCGATTGCCTCCGTTTTATCCAGACAGGAAGCCGGAAATAGACATCCTTTGTCCCTTATCTGAAATTTAATTTAGTGATTATGCAACGCTTTGTTCATAGTTCTTGTTCAATTTCAGGATGAAATAATTTTATGGTTTTTTTATAAATTAATTTCAAAGACTTTTGTTTAATGGATTCTCACCATCAGTTTCACTGGAGTCACGAATAGACAGAAGACTGTGGGTAGGACGTTAGTAGCAGATATATCTCTCTACCCCTCTTTATAGTTCTTTTTGAGGTGTTTCCATTACAACTCGTTGACTTGCCCGAGGCATAAATCTTATTTTAAATATAAAAGAAAGTCGTGTTAGTTACAGTATTTATAACTCAAGAACGGTTGAACTTATTTGGCTGAAAATTGGTGGGGAGGTAGCTTAGAACCAGGAGAAGTACATAGAATACTTTTTATCACATTCCCGTGGGACGTGACATAAAACGTGGTATAACAAAACGCAACTGATATGGAATAACAAAACGCAACTGACAGCTAAACGTAATACATATATTCTATTGATATTGTAGAATTTTGAAGTTGACCGGTTGACGTGTTTGAAACAAGCCGTGTGGCGAAACAAAGTTCGCCGGGTCCACTATATAGAAATAAAGAAAAAATATACCTTCATGAAATTACTTCGTATATATTACAAGTCCACCAAAATTTTCAATTGGGGTCTTTATTTTTCGAGTCGTGGTCGAGGCGGTTGGCCAACCTCACTTGGGGTCTACGGATTGTCGAGGCGGCTTACCCGCACTCCTTTTTTTTTTTTTTAGCCCTAGGGGCTATGTCAGCGTAACCCTAACTTTAGTAGGTGAGCTCACGGGGCTCAAACCTGATGACGTTGCTAACACGAACCCTAGCAAGAGCCGTGCTTCGCAGAATCTACCACCGGATCGGAAACGCGACCCACTGAGAAGATCCGGCGAGAAACTCAGTGGGCTGTGTCTGAGAGTTAATTTACTCGTCGAGCCCTTCGTCGCAAACGACGGGTTCGACGAGAACGGTGACCGGTGCTTGAAGTACCTAAAAGCACCGTTAGTGGATCGGGAGGATCCGAGATGACGTGTTTTGGGCGATGTCGACTGTTTTCCATTCGGTCCGCAGGATCGGGAATGTAGTTACCGGCGGCCACGATGAGAGGGTTCTCGTGTCGTGCCGCTTTATCGAAGTGGCGCATCGACGCCGACTGTAGATACTTACTGATGGACTCTAAGTCCAGGTCGTCATGGAGGTCGACGTTCCTGACGAACCACGGGGCTCCGACGGCTATCCTGCAAAAACGGGATTGAATAATTTGGAATGATTTTAAGTGAGTGCGGGTCGCGTGAGCGAACACTACACTTGCATAGGTCATGACGGGGCGTATGCAAGTTTTGTAGAGTGTCACCTTATTTCTAAGGGACATTTTACTTCGCCTACATATCATCGGGTAGAAACGTCCTAGAATGAAGGCGGCCCGGTCGCGTACCGTCTTGATGTGGGGGCGGAATGTCATCTTACTGTCGAGGGTGACGCCTAAATATTTGACCTTCGGGGCCCACGGTATGGGCTGGTCGAACATCGTGATTGGGCGAATGGCGGGGGCGGAGGTGTTGACGCGCCTAGTCGGGAGGGGGATGCTCAGCGTGGTGTTCGGAGGGCGACCCCTTTTGAAGAGCACCGCTGTGCTTTTCGTGGGGTTGATGTCGACCCGCACTCCCGATCCTGCGGACAGAATGGAAAGCAGTCGACGTCGCCTAAAACACGAACTCGTGTCTCGAGGTGGGTAGCTATATGGTGTCGATATCTATCCTCCGGTGACCGCTTAACACCAAGCGTGCTATGAGCTGGTGCAACCCCCTAAGCGATGCGAAAAAAAAAAAAAAAAACAGTATTTTTACAGCAATGAGATGGAGTTAATGTTCTGCTTTCGACAAGTAATTTGATATTATGTTCGCGAGAGTAAATTATGATGTTATCGCACACAGCGGGAGTTCGATACTTGGATAGATTTACGCATTACCATACGTGACTTGGAAAAGTCCAAACTATGTAAATTGCAAAATAGAAAATTAACTTAAACAAAAATGATGAGATAAAAAAAAAAAAATCAGTACCGATTTTAATGAAATTTAAATGGGACCACTCGAAAAGTAACAGATTTCCGATACCCAAAAAAAAAAATGCTAGGTAACACATTTAAAAAAAAAAAAAGCGTTCGAGTTAAGAAAGAACCTTTCGTCGCCAGCGACGGGTTCGACGAGAACGATGACCGGTGCTTGAGGTACCTAAAAGCACCGTTAGTGGATCGGTAGGATGCGAAATGACGTGCTTAAGGCGACGTCAACTGCTTACCATTCGGTCCACAGGATCGGGTATGTAGCTACCGGCGCCACGGCACAGATTACTAAATACTAGCCACGGCAAGAGGGTTTTTGTGTCGCGCCGCTTTTTCAAAATGACGCACCGATGCCAACTGAAAATATTTCAGTACTGATGGATTGTTTGCGCACGAGATATTCTCAGCTTATTTACTTCTTGTTTGTGCCCAATCACTTTCTTTGATAATTGTTTCATGAATTACTTACAACAACGAAGAAAAGCGCTCGTGACTTCTGGCCCCGAAGTTTCATGCGGTAATGGTACTTATCTGAGTTACAGCCTCCCGTGGGACAACTAAAGTTTTACTGCTCACACTAGAACGTATATAAACGTTGATCCATTTAGTTTATGTTACGGCTAAACTGGTTTATTTCGCGTGCCACTAGATGATTAGTCCGTGGAAATTGTCGGCGTGAAGCATTTTGTAACAGCATATTATTATGTTAACGTATATTTTATGTGTGTGGTATTAGTAATGTATCGAACTAAAAAGCTTGTAAACTCAATCGATCAAGTAATGTTTCAGCTTACAAGTAACATAAAAACAAACATGTAATTATTGGAGTTAATGAGGACGTAAAACAATTTCCTCTGTGTCAAAACGGCAATAAAACATTTCGTTAAGGTAAAATGATTTTTTTTTATCGTGAATAATAATACGAAACTGGTAGCGGGCCTCCGCATTCTCTGGAGTAATCATTTCTATTGGTTGGTATTCCTTTGCGAGTAATGCGAGGAAATGTTTCAAAAAAATAAATTATAATCGAATACGTTCTCCGTAGCAATAACTAACTCCACTACGTTAACAGAAATGCTATCTGATTACGCTAGGTATCATAGGATACCGAGAGGGCTGGTGGTCGTGGCGCCGACGACCATCGGTCTGGCGTCCCGAGGGGGAGGGTGATGGGAGAGATGTGCTCCGCACTAAACGCTTCACTTTCCCCCCTCTGCCTCTTCATGAGTTCTGTCTCATACGAGGTTTGGACGTTGGTTGTTGAGCGACAGGAGGTTTTAGTCAGTTCGGCGATTTCCTCCTGACAAAAAAAAAATAGGATAGAAGAATTGGCCAAATGCCTGAATCGCGCTAATGAAAATGACAAAATTTCTAAATTCTACAAAATCGGGACAGTCACATCGGCCTGAATACTAATCAATAATTATAAACATAAATAGCTGACCCGGCAGACTTCGTAGTGCCTCAATCGATAAATAAAAGACAAAAGGAATCCGTCCGATGGGGGACACATCAAAGGACAAACAAAATTGTTATTTTTATTTAATTCCGAGCATTTTCATATTTAAACCTTCTCTGGACTTCGACAAATAATTCAAGACCAAAATTTGCCAAATCGGTGCAGCCGTTCTCGAGTTTTAGCGAGACTAACGCGAGCAGCAATTCATTTTTATATATATAAATAGATAGATTACAAAATTTGTCTTACGTTTGTGTTTTATTATTAAACATCGCTTATATCGTGAATCTAAAATACTAACGTTTTTCAAACAAAAAGCTCATAAAGTCGAAACTTCGTTGTGCTGCTACGAAAAGATCGCACACCAATTAACTCAAGTGGTCTTTTGTCAGCAGACTTGTCGAGGCAAGTGTCGACGGAACCCGCTCCATCGACGTCAAGCACTCCCCACCACCACCCGAGACCTCCGCCAGAATTAATGCAGTTGGTAAGGTTTACTGTTATCTGATTTAGCACCTCGACTAAATGGCCATATGGAAACGGTGTATTTAATGCAAATTTTTATTTTTATTGCTTATATGGGTGGACGAGCTCACAGCCCACCTGGTGTTAAGTGGTTACTGGAGCCCATAGACATCTACAACGTAAATGCGCCACCCACCTCGAGATATAAGTTCTAAGGTCTCAGTATAGTTACAACGGCTGCCCCACCTTTCAATCCGAAGCGCATAGCTGCTTCACGGTAGATATAGGCGGGGTGGTGGTACCTATCCGTACGGACTCACAAGAGGTCCTACCACCAGTAAAAATTTGACGTCACTAAATCGGTTTTTATTTTCTATAGCCTTTTAAAAGGATGCGCCTTTATTAGATTACAACAAACTGGGTTTTAATTTCGGGGTTGAACGAGGTAGCGCCACGCGCTTTTCGTAACATATCCAATTGATCCGTCATTCTCAGTGTTTAGGACGCTCCTGTTAGCAGCATCCATAAAAAATATGATGATCTTATGATATTGTTACGCGCTGGGATTCGAGATAATAAAAACTCAACCGAAGTACAATTTAAAACTGTACTAACAATTTGAACACTTAACAAACACGTTAATGTTCTCAATTCGCTTCTTCCACTTCGCTTCAGGTGTTCCGTTCGCTGTTTCGCTTCGAGTAGTTCCGATTACTAATTCACTTCGTGCTATCTCTGTAACGCTTTTATAGTCGATAAGACATCCCTAGATTTATCGAGAACATACTGGGCAAGTGGAATAGCTTCGACGTGTGTTTCAGCTATCTGACAATAGATGGCGTTGTACTTATCGAGCGTTCTCGATGTCAATAGTTCCTTTGATATTCGTTTCTGCTGTTCGGCGATAGATGGTGTTACTCTTACCGGCGGCGTAACAATATATAGCAGTCTAGTCGCGTACTGACAAGGCAATAAATATAAATAGATAGAACTTACAGAGTTACGCAAGAAAAATGCAACCTACTGGTGGTAGGACGTGTTGCGAGTCCACACGGGTAGGTACCATCACCCTGCCTATTTCTGCCGTGAAACAGTAATGCGTTTACGGTTTGCAGGGTGGGGCAGCCGTAATTAAAAGTGAGACCTTCTAACTTATGTCTCAAGATTGGTGGCAGCATTTACGTTGTAGGTGTCTATGGGCTATGGTAACCTCTTAATGTCAGGTGGGCCATGAGCTCGTTCAACCATCTAAGCAATAAAATAAATTAAAAAAATACCCAGGAAGTAATTGCTAAGAAGTAGTTGCTTTCATTGGCAGATCGCAGAGGGCTTTGTTAATAAGCAGAAGATCTTGGTTTCTAATCAAGCTGGCCACCCCTGATAAATAAATAGATAATTAAGTTTATCCTACGAAATGCAAATGCTAATACCCATTCAAGACACAAACAGAGCATGGGTATCTTTCGCGATGGAAAGTTTTCTTTCTAAGTAGAACGAAAGCTTAGCTTCATACGGTCTGAGCTTTTTATTGTGTAGTGTACAGCTGTTTGGACTAATTTTGTCGCTGTCTTGTTGGATATTATTTTGTTTATCAACATTGGACCAGCTCGGCCCCGTCATGCTGAGCTGTCTGAGGCTAAAACCTTTACAATTAAAATCGGATTTTGTTATGGGTTTTAATTTTCTTCCATGCTTGTTATGTAATGTTCTTGTTTCTGATAATTACTTTCACGGTGAAGGAATAGCATCGCGTAATAAAAATGATGAAACGATTTGCGTAATTACTGGTGGTAGAGCGTCTGTGTAAATTCTATCGTGAAGCTGTAACGGGTTTCGGTTTGAAAAGCGGGACAGCCATTGTACTATAATACTGAAATTTAAAACTTATCTCTAGGGGCTCCAGTATTTACTTAACAGCAGAAGGGTAATGAGTTCGTCTACCAAAAACAAAAAAAATATTTTTCTGTTTGTTCAGTAAACTGTACAAACCTTTTTTTTTTTTTTTTCGGGTAGAGGGCCGAACCTCCTACGAGGTCCCCGCGCAAAAGGGGCGCGCGGGGTATGTGAGACTCAACGATCTGCATGGTGTTGTGAGCAGACCGCGGGCCCAAGGATTTTAGGGCCCACCCACTAAACGACTCCCCTGCACTCTTACACCCGACGTCCGACTGTACAAACCTACTAATTAAATATCACTATCGTTTCTACTTTTAGCAATTTACTACTTTATCCTACGACTATATAAGGTATTGAACAATTGGCGGTTTTTTTTTTCAATAGCCCAATAAATGCGATGGATTTAACGTAAGCATGGCGCAAAATTATAATATTTCCAGCAGGGGACGTCTGTGGGCTGAAAGATAGAAGAAGATAATATATTGTTACGCCGGTAAGAGTTACGCCATCTATCGCCGAATAGCCGAAACGTATATCAAAGGAACTCGTAACGTCGAGCAATATCGAGTACAACGCCATCTATTGTCAGATAGCGGTAACACGCAATACTTGACTTGTGTGGAATATTCTCGATAATTCAAGGGATGTCTAGCGCGTAACAATACATAATATGCATAATGAAGCAACAATCATATGTGTCTCTAATAAACTGTCAAAATTATTTGATGTTTCGGTAAAAGAGAAATAAAATTGTGAAACTTACACAATAATACAACGGGTTAACTATTATGCTGCAATGTCTAATTTAAACAAATCCCTGTGTATTAAGAATAGCAATAAATTGTCGAAGTTGCTATAAAACTTGAGAAGGCGCTGTTTAAACAACTCAACATTTCGTGGTGTGAATTTTATATTTACATTTTATTCGTAATAACGTATTTTTTTAATTGGTTTAAGCAGTTTCGGGCTTTTAATGTCGCATGTTTAAAAACAAAATTCATTGTATCATGTTTTTTTGTTTTAAATGTCACAGAACTATCGATTTCCTGAACAAGTTTTATTCTTATTTTAATCTTATTTTGTCTATTTTATTTATTCTTATTTTATGAAATAAGTACTTAACAAATGTTCACGATTGACTTCCACGGTGAAGGAATAACATCGTGTAATAAAAATCAAACCCGCAAAATTATAATTTGCGTAATTACTAGTGGTAGGACCTTATGTGAGTCCACACGGGTAAGGTACCACCAACCTGCCTATTTCCGCCGTGAAGCAGTAATGCGTTTCGGTTTGAAGGGTGGGGCAGCCGTTGTAAGTATACGTTAGACCTTAGAACTTATATCTCAAGGTGGGTGGCGCATTTACGTTGTAGATGTCTATGGGCTCCAGTAACCACTTAACATCAGGTGCGCTGTGAGCTCGTCCACCCAATTACACAATAAAAAAATGTATTTTCAAACTAAAGCATTTATTACATTCACAGGAACAAGACGAAACACAAAGGCTTAGAGAGCAACATCTTAGGCAGTACGCCTTCTTCCAGCTGAGGATTCATTTGAAAAGAGGACAAAATCTGTTGGCAATGGACAAAAATGGTAAAATGACATTTGAGAGATGAATGAACGCGCACAGACACGTGCGTTTGAGTATACACTTTTTTGGAATAAAAACAAACAAAAAATAACTTTGCGACTCCTAGATGCTCCGTGATTTTAATACTACAATCTAGCGGTTGAGAATGTGTTACGATATTTTTAAATACTTACTTCATTTTTATAATGAAATGTCTCCAAAAAAGTAGATCCTCATTACACATTACTACACTTTAAGAACACACACACACTTGCACTAGATAACTTTCATGTTCGTTTATTACAATAAAAATAAAAGATAAAATATCAAGTCTTCTAATTAAGTAGATAATAAAGAATAAGAATAAGAAAAAAATAACTTATTGTTAGTTTAAATAATTCGAAAATTAAGATGTCTTAACCAAGCATTGACAATCATTAGAATCTAATACCAATTAGGTATTATTTATTGGCAAGTTTTACGGATTTAAACTACTTTCAAAGAAATTTGTATAGGGGTAGTCATGTCACAGTTAATACTTGACTATTGATTGTTTAGTATTATTTAAAAAATTCTAATTAAAATTATTTATTATTTCTAATTAAACTAATTTCAACAGCAACACTGCATCTGCACAGGCAACACCAAGGCATTCCACATTATAAACTTAAAACACAATTTCTTTTATTATTCAAATGTTATTGTTAATCTCGTCCCTGTCTCCTGGCCCGCCTCAGGCTGGACGAAGACACTTCGGCCTACAGTAATAAAAAAAAAATAAAAAAAAATCGCGTATAATTTATAGAATAAATATTAAATAGGTTTTTTTTATCTATCTTCGAATAAAAATTTCGTATAAAAAAGAATTTTAATTTTGAAATGTTACGTGTTCCTAAGAATGTGAAGAAAAAGGAAAGGTAAAAAAAAAAAAAGTGGTTATGATTTTAAAATTAACATATTTGCTTCACTACACATCCTCATAAACACTACACAATGTTTTGGCTGTTATTTTGCACGTTATTTGATTTATCTACATTTATAATTTATTACCCAACCGCTTGGCTTCGGCTTTTAGAATCCAAATTAATCTAGAAGGCTCACTTTGAAAACACATCAAATATTAAGTAGTGTCTACTACAATTAACTAGTATAGCTTAGATATCTAATAGGTTCAAATTTTTTTTAGAACTACAAATAATTGCGAACAATAAATCAAAAGAATACGATTAATCACTTAAGGCTCCACTTTTTTGTTGAATCTAAGTAATGTAAGACTTTGTAATTAATATATTATTATAGTCACATTTACATAACTAAATTGGGACAATATTGTTGCCTTAGCAATAATGAGACGCCAAAAATTGATATTTTAAGTAAATATACATACATATATGGTATATGTTTAGTGTATTTTTGTGTCTAATTTGGTTTTTCCGCTGGTCCTCCTAAGAGCTGAAATTTTTTTTACGAATATCTTAAAGAATCGATCGACAATACTCGTCGCGCTATTAGTAGCAAGAAAAAGCGATACCTAGTCTAAGCTACCTAGTATCCCCAAGCTGGCTTCTAGAATTCTGATTTATTTCGGCTTTTTATCTAATTTGGGTTTTTGTGGGTTCCAAAAACAGGATTGTTATCAGGAACAAGCGATCCGTACGTGAAATTCAAAGCCGGCGGAAGACTATTGCACAAATCAAGAATAGTTTACCGAGATCTGAATCCTGTTTGGGATGAATGTTTTACGGTGCCGGTTGAAGATCCCTTCCAACCTGTGCAGATTAAGGTGAGACTAAACGATGACCGAGGCTCGTTTTTTTTTTTTCGTTGAACCAAACTTTCGGGTGGCTTAACAACGCCATCTGCTGAAATAGTTTTAGTGTTATTGTGTCTTTAAAGCAGTTAGTTGCTCTCAAAAAATGGTATTATTATTCGCCAATAGATGTCGAGAAGAGTCATAAAGTTGATTATCGATAAAGTTGATTATTGAAAACACGAATAAAACGACATTTGAAAGGCTAGATCGACTTATCGCCCCCGAAATCCCTTGTATACTAAATTTTATGAAAATTGATGGAGCCGTTTCCGAGATTCAGATTATGTATATAACTAGTCAGGTCATAAGTATTGTCACACAGTAAAAACTTTTCTTTTAGAATGCTGGCCACAAAAAAGTTTATTGAATTCGAATTTCGAATTGTTCATGAAAATAAAAATGTATACTTTTTAGACTTTTACTCATTTTTAAATATGGAGTGGACGCTTAAAGAAGACCGTGTTGCAGTTATTGCGTTGCATCGTTGCGGTAACGCGCCAATTCAAATTTTTAACATACTGAAAAATTTTAATATAACCAAAAGATTCGTTTATCGTACCATCAAACGATACAATGAAGACTCTAGTGCAGATGACAGGTCAAGAAGTGGTCGCCCTCGGTCTGTTAGGACTCCAGCAGTGATAAAAGCTGTGAAGGCGCGAATTCAAAGAAATCCCAAACGTAAGCAGAAACTGTTGGCCCTTCAGATGGGGTTAAGCAGAACCACGGTGAAAAGGGTGTTAAATGAAGACTTAGGGCTTCGGGCATATCGAAGAAAAACAGGACATCGTTTGAATGCTCGTCTAATGGACCTGAGACTGAAGAGATGCTGCGCTTTGTTGAAGCGGTACGCGGGAAAAAAATATCGGGAAATTCTTTTTTCGGATGAAAAAATTTTTACCGTAGAAGAGAGCTACAACAAACAAAATAATAAGGTGTACGCACACAGTAGTGAAGAAGCGAACAACCGTATTCCGCGTGTCCAACGAGGTCATTTTCCATCCTCGCTCATGGTAAGGTTGGGAGTTTCTTATTGGGGCTTAACAGAGGTACATTTTTGTGAGAAAGGTGTAAAAACGAATGCAGTTGTGTATCAAAATACAGTCCTGACGAACCTTGTGGAACCTGTTTCTCATACCATGTTCAATAACAGGCACTGGGTATTCCAACAAGATTCGGCGCCAGCTCATAGAGCGAAGAGCACACAAGACTGGCTGGCGGCGCGTGAAATCAACTTCATCCGGCACGAAGACTGACCCTCCTCCAGTCCAGATTTGAATCTGTTAGATTACAAGATATGGCAACACTTGGAGGAAAAGGCGTGCTCAAAGCCTCATCCCAATTTGGAGTTACTCAAGATATCCTTGATTAAGGCAGCCGCCGATATTGACATGGACCTCGTTCGTGCTGCGATAGACGACTGGCCGCGCAGATTGAAGGCCTGTATTCAAAATCACGGAGGTCATTTTGAATAAACTTTAGTGTCATAAGAATCTATGTTTTGTTAAGTTCATTTTGGTATATGAATGGTTACATAATGAATAAACTTGTTTCAATTATTTTATATTAAACGTGTGACAGAATTTATGACCTGACTAGGTATATACAACACTTGCTCGCTTAAAGGTATAAGATTTATTTATTAGTGTTTTAGAGTTAAGTGCTCTAAGGAATTGTTTGAAATGATTCCATCATCTCGTTTTTATGATCACAACGCCCTACACCGGAGTAGAGTTCATCCATACTACCACTGCGTTCATCCACAGTGCGTTTCCAGAGATCTTTTTTGCAACGTACCATCCGGCTTTTGAATGACCTCCCCTCCACGGTGTTTCCCGAGCGCTATGACACGTCCTTCTTCAAACGAGGCTTGTGGGGAGTACTTAACGGTAGGCAGCGGCTTGTCTCTGCCCCTCATATTTCTGAAGTCCATGGGCGACATAGCCACTCACCATCAAGCGGGCAATTAAAAAAAGCTATAAAAGACACAGGCAGCAGATCGGTAAAAATCGTGTTACCACCGCGGGTCTGGGACCATGATTTGGGATCGCGGGGTTTATCGGTGTTGCTTTTCTGACAACGTCGGGTTCATTGCACATACAACCGCTCCCTGGGGTAACAACTACCCCGGGGCTTATTCATCCTATTCTCTCAATTGTTAGTTTTTTTTGGCGTAAATGAGTATATAGATACTAACACGCTGTGGTACAGTAGTACGAAGATTCACGGCTAATAGGGCGCATTGAGAGATATACGTGTAGATACCAATTTATTATTTTTGTCGTTACAGCCCTGGGTTTTGTCTTTCGGGCTTTTTTTAAACAGATGCGCTATACTGTTGAATTTTCGACCGCAATATTTATGAGGCAACATAATTACATTTCATTTGATAAGCGCTCTTGATGTGTAAGTAAATTTCGAGTCGAAAGAGTAACAGGCCAACATAATTACGTTTGATTAAATCCCTGTCTCAATTAAGGACCCTAATTTTCAATTCAGAATGACTTAATTCAGTCTGGAATTCGTTCATCTGGTCAGAGAATTGAAGCGAAAACATCGTACCGTCTACAATAATCATTCAAAGTAAACGCTATGCTCTCACAGCATGAATAAAATTGAATATTTAAGGCTTGAAGAGGTATAAGGGGATTTCAAATGTGTCTCTAAATTCTAAGTACCCCACTTGGCGAGTATCCACCGCTAACTGATTTACAAGTATCATTTATTTGTACAAAGCGAGTCATTCGCGTGAGATACTTTTTAAAATTTGTTTATTTATATAGATAACTAGCTTTTGCCCGCGACTTTGTCCGCGTGGAATAGTTACTTTGGCATAACGCTAAATTTTACCCGCCTCTTCATTTACGTAGAAAGTGAAAATATTTTTGAATAATTGAATGTTAAGGAGTTATTTTACCAAAATCACGACTTTTTTAACCGACTTGCATTGGTCTTAGCGTCATTTTATGTAGCATATAGCCTTTCTCGATAAATGGGCTATCTAACACTGAAATAATTTTTCAAATCAGTCCAGTAGGTCCTGAGAGTAACGCGTTTAAGCAAACAAACTCTTCAGCTTTATAATATTACTAGCGACCCGCCCTCGCTTCGCTTCGGAAACATTAAAACCCACATGAAACAAACAAAAAAATATATATATATTAAAAAAGTAGCCTATGTTCATCAGGGACAATGTTGGCTTCTAATGGAAAAAGAATTTTTCAAATCGGTCCAGTAGTTTCGGAGCCTATTCGAAACAAACAAACAAACAAATCTTTCCTCTTTATAATATTAGTATAGACTAGCGGCTCGCTCTGGCTCCGCTCGGGTCTTTAACAAAAATTTCAACGATATTTGACGTTGCTTTATTTTTTTAAATAAAAGAACACTTATTGCGACATAACTATAATAGTTAGTTAGGTTACATATGCTGTCGCGACACTTTTTGTAAATAATAATGTGTTCTACAAAGTCGTAGTACATTATTTTATTCTATCATGAATAGTTTTCGCAGGGCACGAGATATAAAGAATAATTTAGGTACTTTTTTTACACCTTAGGTTACATTATTAGAGTTTTAGTAAGGATCCCTAATTTTTTCCAAAAAAGATTAAAGCCTATGTCACTCGGGAATAGTGTAGCAATGAAAGCAAACAATGAAAGAATTTTTCAAATCGGTTCAGTAGTTTCGGAGCCCATTCAATACAAACAAACAAGCAAATCTTTCCTCTTTGTAGTATTAGTATAGATTAGTATAGATAACTGATTCTAATTACTATCATTCCTCAACTTATATTATGGGTAAAAAGTGGTAATTTGATTAATTCGAATCTCCTCTCAGGTATTCGATTACGATTGGGGTCTGCAAGACGATTTTATGGGCTCGTGCAATCTAGACCTGACAGCGTTAGAGCTCGGAAGGATGCAAGACTTAGTCCTTTGCTTGAGGGACCCGAACAAGCCGCACCAGGATATGGGAGAAATCGTTCTGAACGTTACTCTTTGGCCAAAATCACAGGAAGACAAGGATCAGGTAAGAGTTTGTATGTGTTTTTATGTGTATATCGGATTTATTCTGGTTTGGAAAGTACTTTATGGATTGAAGAAAGAGAGAGAGAGGGTTTTCAGTTGTAGGTTTCTTTGTTTCTTCATTTCAGACACTAGCTGATGTCTATCGATAGCTAGATAGACAAACGTATAGGCTGTAAGCCCGTGTCCCCTTATTTTCTAGTATAATGATGTAGAAGAATAAAAATATAACAACCGGATGATAAAAGTAAAAAAAAAATGTGCCACATTTTTTTCACACTTTTTTAGTGGCGGTCAAAGATTTACGTCATACAACCTTATCAGCTGACGCCCACCCAAAAGCCTCTGTCGTGTGAAATCACGAACAAAACCGTCTGTATTTAGAGATGTTTCGAAACAATAAGTTTGAAGAGGTTTGTTTGTTTTTTTTTTCCTAAATTTAGAAGGTTTAATGATAAAAATTAATCTAGACGTACGTATTTAGAAACTGTGACTTAATCTATGCGTGGGGAAATATGAAATTAGTAAATAAATTATATTGAAGTATTCTTTTATGATTCTGTAGCTAGTGGAAAAATATCCGTGTTGAATACACCAGTTTGTACCGAGTCAGTCTAATAATTTTTGAAGGTCGTGTCTAGTTTGAAGACTCTTTTGAAGTGTTCTTTGACCACTCCTTGCACAATTCACGTGTCACGATCTTCGGCAGTCTATAATAGTGCTTTAAGTATAGGCATGCCAGCGAACATTGTCAGTTTTTACCAGCGAGAAGGGCCATAGACATTAGAAGATAAGGAAGGGACGAATAAGGCAGAAAAAATATTACTCTTTTATTTTATTTTATTACTTAGATTGGTGGACGAGCTCACAGCCCACCTGGTGTTAAGTGGTTACTGGAGCCCAAAGACATTTACAACGTAAATGCGCCACCCACCTTGAGATATAAATTCTAAGATCTCAGTATAGTTACAACGGCTGCCCTGCCCTTCGGACCGAAACGCATTACTGCTTCACGGCAGAAGCAGGTAAGGCGGTGGTACCTACCCGTGCGGACTCACAAGAGGTCCTACCACCATCACTCTTACATAAATCTAAAGTTGTCAAGATACACTCCCAGTCATTAAAGGTTTAATTTTTAATTGAGAATCGTCTTTATGACATGTTTTATAGATAAACAAACTAATTATTATCAGCGAAACAACTAAAACACGTCGCACGTCGCCACACCAGAACAAAGCCATTTCAGCTTTTACGAGCACAATGAATAATGTGATTTATGAGTAATACAGCTGTATATACCGAATGAATGCCATATTTAATATCTTTATACGCTTGAAATTAGAACCTTTGATTGCGCCTTCAGACGCCATAGATTATACACTTAATATGTTCAGACGCCGCTGGTGACAGAAACAAGTAATCGTAATTTGTAGTTTTCGCGCCAATCCGCGGTCCCATCATTTGGTTTTAAGTGAACTGTACGCGGTGTGAGGCGTTTATGAGATGAAAGATAGGCCGTGTACGTCTTCAGCGGTTTTTCGTAAAACTTTAGCCTTCAGTCTCTGGGGGCGGACGGCCTCCTTCAACCCTCGATAATACGGGGTCAAACACAATAGCAAAGTATAATCTAGCTCGTTTAAACTACTTACTTTGTGAATTAATTTGTTTAGGCAGTAAAAAAGTTGCTATTTTAATATTTCTTTTCGCGGTAATTTTATCTTGTTACAGATTATATTTGTGGCGATCTCAAATAATAAGAATGTTTAGGTACGTAGCCTTTTTGCAATGTTTGTAACTAGATGGCGTCACCATGTTTTTTTGGTGATCTGTGAATTATTAATAATTTTTTTCTTAGATTATTATCAATCTTACCGTTTCAAAACGTTGTCAAAAAAATAACCGCAATTTGATTATGTTTCTACCGGCTTATTTTATATTGTATTGCATTAAATAAAGACGAGCAAAATTTATGAATTTCGGTGAGCAAGCTTCCCCGTAGTATTCGCATGATGTAATGCTGGCGACTTTGCGACTGAAGATTGGCGACTGCATTCACGTTAAGATTTCTAAGGGCTCTGGTCGAACACAAAAATACACAAAAACACAATCTTAATTTAGTATTCTTATGCAATTTTAATTCAAAACAAAATCACAGTATTACAAACGAATGCAATACGCCCTACTAAGGTCTTATTACATGTTTAGTTAGACTTTAGGAATATTTAACAGCGCTGCCACTTGCCACTCGCCACCGCCAGTGAGAAACAAAACTCAGTGCGTACTGTACGCCTACACGCGTTCAATAACCTTGAAATCAAAGTTTTGGAAAAATAACTCTAAAACCAATGTTTTGTTTGTACAAAAATGAGATAGTGCTATGAAAAGTTCTGATTTCTGAATGTGTGTATAATATGTTTTTTTTAGTTGTTAGGCCGGTTCAGTGAGTGTGTTTATGTTTTTTTTTTGGTTGTTTGGCTGGTTCAGTGAATACATACGTTTTTTAATTTATAGTATGAACAATGCCTAAGCTGTAGGACTTAATATGTAGTTTATTTATATTTATCAAATAATGGTTTTATTACCTACATTTCAAAGATTATGTTCTTAGACTAATATTTTTAATTCTCGTGTACCTACTTAAATGCCTTTGACTTTTTTTAATGTAGCCATTAATGGTTTGTTTTAATTTACGTGAACACGACCAATGTATTCTTATTTTGGAATGGCAGTTTACGATCATAGTGTTCTTTTTTTTTAATGCGGCGCCGTGTTTATTTTGACATTGCAAATGTTCAAATTCAACAATATGCAAGGGCATCGTGACCTTTCCATCAAGTGGACAATATTATTTTGAGGTTGCCTAATGAAGCTCGTTTATTTTAAAATTGTTTCGATCGTAATTCATAGCTTCAGGTCAATATTAATTGTTAGTATCACATTTTTTTTGCAAAAGTGTCTTCTCTAAACTTTTCGGATTACAAACATTAAACGGAAAGGTTAGGGTTTTCCTACCTATTCTAGCAACCGCGAGGGATTATACTAGAATAGGTGAGCTCACGGGGCTCAAGCCTGACGACGTTGCTAACACGAACCCTAGCAAGAATCGTGCTTCGCAGAATCTACCACCGGATCGGAAACGTGACCCACTGAGAAGATCCGGCGAGAAACTCAGTGGGCTGTGTCTGAGAGTTAATTTACTCGTCGAGCCCTTCGTCGCAAGCGACGGATTCGACGAGAACGATGACCGGATAATTGAAAAAAAAAACTGAAGAAAAAATTCCCAATTTTTTTTTTAATTGCGCCATTTGCCATCCCAATTTGGTTGGTATAGATTAGATGTTTAGTAATACAGGATGAGCTGTAACACTTCAATGGGGTGCGGCAATTAGCATAATGATAAAAGTATTGACTGAGTTTGCGCAATATTCGGTTAAAAATATCCATTAAATAAGGAACATGTATTGACAACTTGAAATACGTGTGTGAATCCTCCATGACGACCTGGACTTAGAGTCCACCAGTAAGTATATGCAGTTGGCGTCGATGCGCCACTTCGATAAAGCGGCACGACACGAGAACCCTCTCATCGTGGCCGCCGGTAACTACATTCCCGATCCTGCGGAAAGAATGGAAAGCAGTCGACGTCGCCCAAAACACGTCATCTCGGATCCTCCCGGTCCACTAACGGTGCTTCTAGGTACTTCAAGCACCGGTCACCGTTCTCGTCGAACCCGTCGCTTGCGACGAAGGGCTCTACGAGTAAATTAACCCTCAGACACAGCCCACTGAGTTTCTCGCCGGATCTTCTCAGTGGGTCACGTTTCCGATCCGGTGGTAGATTCTGCGAAGCACGACTCTTGCTAGGGTTCGTGTTAGCAACGTCGTCAGGCTTGTGCCCCGTGAGCTCACCTACTAGTTAAGGTTACGCTGGAATAGCCTATCAAGGCTACCAGCTTAGGTGGGGAAAAAAAAAGTGTGTGAATTTACCAAAAACGGTAAATTAAAGGAAAGAATACTTGACTTTCGATTGTTCAACCGAATTTCCTTGTGATAAAGGCGACTATAATTAATTAATACAACGCTATTTCAAATTAATTGCTGCATCCCTGCAGTTCCTCTACGATTATCCGTTTTGCCGTTCATGTTTTAATTGGTTATAAGAAGGACGTTTTGATAAATACGCTCACTGAGTTTCTCGCCGGATCTTCTCAGTGGGTCGCGTTTCCGATCCGTTGGTAGATTCCGCACACTGCTCTTGCTAGGGCCGGTGTTAGCAATACTCCGGTTTGAGCCCCGTGAGCTGACCTACATGTAGGGAGAAAAAAAAATATAAATACCTTTTAAAATTATGGGAAGTATCAATTTTCTTGGAGTCCACTGTCTCGCTTCACTTAAAGACCCCACGAGTCGTATTGAGACTATTCATTCTGGTGTCTCATGAGCGTGGAAGCAATAATATTGTTGTGTCTATGTGACTCTGTTTAGTACTTCCCGTGGAAGTTTTATCTACAGTAAACACAATAGTCGGAGTTTTTCTGAGAGTCTCTTTCTCTTTTATTACTGGTGTTAAGTAGGACCTCTTGTGAGTCCGCACGGCTGGGTGTGGACTCACACCACCCTGCCTATTTCTGCCATGAAGGAGTTATGCGTTTCGGTTTGAAGGGTGGGGCAGCCGCTGTAACTATACTGAGACCTTAGAACTTATATCTCAAGGTGGGTGACGCATTTACGTTGTAGATGTCTATGGGCTCCAGTAACCACTTAACACCAGGTGGGCTGTGAGCTAGTCCACCCATCTAAGCAATAAAAAAAAAATCGATCTGTTCCGTTTGGTGTCCAAAACTCGAGATGCGGTCAGGCCATTACATAATTGACAGTCGCATCTACAAGCGCAACATGTAAACTTTATACAATGTGTATTATATACGCATGCGCGCCACTGTACTCAAATCATTACATATAAAAAATTTAATGCACGTCGTGTTTATGCCAATTTTCGCAAGCGATGCCATGGTCCACGTGGGAGTACCGGAGCAGACATTTGGGCAGCAGAGACGGAATTAATTTGAATCGCGTATTACCTCTGAAATCCACCTCTTGTTGGCCCCCGTTAGGAGGTCATCGTACCACCTAGTCTAATACTACAAGCACGGTTCACATGTGCTTTATATCTGACAAAATCGACCGACACTTATTGCTGCACTGTCATACAGAGAGAGCTAAAAAAAAAGAAAGTTTTTTGAAATAAAATTCAATTTGCTTTATACCATTTAAAAATAACTGAAAATTTCACTCAGTTTCCAAACACCCTTAAAAAATTATTAATTGTAATACCGAAATTACTCATGCTTCACATTCGAAGAAAGAATAATTCTTTGAACAAAGCTCCTATAGCAATACCTGACGCTCAGCCACATAGCATATCGAGGCACTCTGACAAATAAAAGTAATAAAGCTACCCACTCAGTGTATTGATCTGCCTTGAACCCGTCATGCACTGATAAATGTCATACAAGCATTCATCTTTCACAATACAGGCGATCCACCTGTACAGATAATTATCTCGAACCATTTGCTGTCGTTCAGAAACTTAAATGAATGTAAATCCAACGCAAAACTTGGATTATGTCGTCTAGTTGTGAATCTCGTCAACAAATGAGCACTCCAAGTCATAACCTAATTAGTTATAGTAATATGTAATACACTATCGTCTTGCCAACTGATTTTTCAAAGAGCAACGCTAATATCATTACCGTGTTTGTGCTCATGGAATTAGCAATCTTCACAAGTCTTAGATTCGATTATTGGCTATTAATAACTTTCAATTTCCTTAGTTGTTGTTTTGCTGGGGGCCTTTTTTGTACGTAATTTTTTGCAGAATCCGCGGGTTCTTTATATCAATACGTGAAGCAAAAACTTTGTATCCCTTTTTACGAAAATTGCGCGGACGGAGGAGTATGAAATTTCGGAGTATGAAATTTCCCACGCTTATAGAGAATATAGGGAGGGAGTGCAGAATTCTAATATATTTTTAATTATATTAGAATACCTACATTGAATCAATAAAAAGAAACATTACACACACTACCGTATTTGACACACACACACACACACACACACACGCATGCATACTATTTGTTTACTGTCAAACTTTTCTTATTGCTTATAGTCTGTGGAAAGTTGAGAATAGAATAAACATTAGACTTTTTGGCGGGAACGCGAGGAGTGAAGTTGTGTGATTTGTTTTATTTTGTCTATTTAGTGTTTCTTCGGGTTTAAATGTGTAATAATGGTGGTTTATTAACTATTTAATATCTGTGAAAGTGCACAAACGTGGGAAAATGAAACAAAGCCTCTGGACGTAACTTCTCGGGATCCTCCAAAAAGTCCACTGAAAAAATCTTAGTAAATGACCACCATTTTACTAAGATTATGTTTCATCCCATATCATGTCATTTCATCCCAATAGATTAATATCTCAAATTAATCATCTTCATTTCATTTCGTTTCACTCCATATTATCATTTTTCATAAAAATATGAATATAAATTAAAAATAAGACATGACTTAAAGGTCTCAGTTACCAGGTCATAAAATCTCTTAAAAAAAAAAAAAGAATAAACATTGTTTGTCTTTATTAATATTTGTATAAAGGGTACTCTTGGAAAAATCTGGAATTATAGAAGTAGAATGTCTTTGACAATAGAATCTAATTAGTGTACAAATTTATAATTTCAATAGATTACAGTCGAATTTCGATTGCAAGGGTTACTACTAGTAATGACTAAGACGCCCGGGATATCAAGTGGTTTCGCGTGATGCGACCTTGTCGGTGAGTTCGCGTATTGTGAATACGTGCGGTTACCAAAACCGTACGTACCTATTTCTACCATGAATCAATCGCGGTGTTTAAAAAAGAACAGCTATAATTACAATACAATAGGATATTTGAATACATTTTTCGAAGCGACCGATCAAAATAACTTTAAATATACATAAGCTTCGAAAGATGAATGTTCTATGCAATTCTTGATAATAGTAAAAGACCTTCATTTCTAGTGTAGTTGAGACCTTTTTTAGATTTATTAATTAGTTAGTTTACACAGTGACCACCCGCAAGAGAAAGAAAATGACAATCCATATATCCATAACATCCAGTGGCACAAAACATAGCTTGTCGAATAAAAGACTCAATAAACTTGATACAATTTATTTGTTTTTTTTTCCTTCTAATATTTTATTTGCGATATTTTTACGTGCGTTAAACATTGGTGATCATAATGGCGAATTGAACGGCCTTAAACGGAGCACGGATGATTTTGTTATTAAATCCCCTTAATACGGCAACAACAAGACCAGTTAACAGCGATATTACGAGTATATAAGCTATAATATTGTATCAACTATATGTATATATGGGTATATATATTTACACTTATATAGTATGTATTTGTATTTTAATTAACATTTCAATACACCACACCTTTGGCTGACTGATAGAGAATGCTTTAGGCATTAAGTTTGCGAATCTAAAATAATATATTTTATAGTGTAATATATAACTAAATACTATTATATACACGACAACTTAAACAATCAACATATTTATGCTCTGTAATTTTCTGAAGTACCTAAGCGCCCTCTCTAAATTTTCCCGATGATTATATTATGTTTTCATCAATTGTAACTTAAAGCTATTTATTCTCTTAAAAAATTCAATCGTTTCAGTAATTTCTTTATACAAATATTTGATTTTACTCACATGTCCACGCTATTTAAATGTATCGAAAAACAATGAGAAATCTTACTTTACAAACGCCGTACTATTGTCGAATTGTACTGTGTTATCTTTAACTCACAATAGTTTGAAGGTTACGGAATAAGCAATGTGGTTTATCTCTATTCAAACGGGAAACGAACGAATGCACGTTCAAGGGTTTCGATTTTTAGGTTAATCCAGTATTTCGACATGATTCTACAAATGACCAGCTCAACATTTTTTGTGAGGTCAATCGATTACTGGTACTCAAAAATAAATAAAATAAAATAAAAAAGCCCTTTATTCCATGCAATTCCTTTTTCCTTTTTTTTTTGTATATTACTAAATATATATTATATGTATGGACGCCTGTCAGGTAAAGGCCTCCTCCAAAGGTTTCCATTTTGTTTTGTCTCTGGCGACATAAATCAAGTTTGGTCCAGCAACTTTTCTAATATCATCCTCCCAACGCGTGTATGTTCTACCGACGCGCTGTCATGTCATACTGCAACGTTAATAACCGTTAATTGGTTAGTTCATTACTGTGGTAAAAATAAAAGTTACCTACCGCTCGGAGGGGGGCTAACAGATGCCCGAGCCCCCCCGAAGGAGTCTTAATAACCAACCGCATGAGCACCACGAGTGGGTCTACTATCAGAATGACGGTGTTGGCTTTTTTTTTCCTATCTAAGCTGATAGCCTTGAGTGGCTATATCAGCGTCGCCTTAACTAGTAGGTGAGCTCACGGGGCTCAAACCTGATGACGTTGCTAACACGAACCCTAGCAAGAGCCGTGCTTCGCAGAATCTACCACCGGATCGGAAACACGACCCACCGAGAAGATCCGGCGAGAAACTCGGTGGGCTGTGTCTGAGAGTTAATTTACTCGTCGAGCTCTTCGTCGCAAGCGACGAGTTCGAGGAGAACGATGAGCAGTGCTTGAGGTATCTAGAAGCACCGTTAGTGGATCAGGAGGATCCGAAATGACGTGTTTGGGGCGACGTCGACTGCTTTCCATTCTTTCCGCGGGATAGGGAATGTAATTACTGGCGGCCACGATGATACGGTTCTCGTGTCGTGCCGCTTTATCGAAGTGGTGTTTTATGTAGAATTCTTTGGTGACTACGTCGAGTAGTTGACCTAGGATTTGGTTGCTGCTAACGTTAGCACTAGGAACATCCAACAACACTGAAAGTGTCTAGAGCACCTCTCCAAAACGAATAGTTGGTCCTGAAGCAAAACAATTTGATATTAGACTTTTTAATATTGAAGCGCTCCATATTCATATCATTATCCCGCTACATATCGCTCATCTATCTCCTATAATTCATTTTGATCACACTGTCGATTTAATTATGTATCTACACTCGATCAATACATCACTAAAATAGATCAGCGGCACCGAAAACTCAGTTACCTGCGCCATCTAATAATAGTTTTAGATGTGTTCTCGTAGCTAAGTAGCTCGGTGAATACAATCAATAGACAATTGATTTTCTAAATAGTTTCAATTGACGACCATCAAAACAGACGCATGAATGTCTCGGTAGCAAATGATAGTGATAATAAAATCATTTCTATTCACATTATTTATTTATATACTGCTGCACGCTTTTTTAAATCTTGAGAATATTGTAATAATGATTTTTTTTTATTGCTTTGATGGGTGGACGAGCTCACAGCCCACCTGGGGTTAAGTGGTTACTAGAGTCGATAGGTATATATAACGTAAATGCGCCACCCACCTTGAGATATAAGTTTTAAGGTCTCAAGTATAGTTACAACGGCTGCCCCACCCTTCAAACCGAAACGCATTACTACTTCACGGCAGAAACAGGCAGGGCGGCAGTACCTACCCGTGCGGACTCACAAGAGGTCCTACTACCAGTAATTATGCAAATTATAATTTTGCGGGTTTGATTTTTATTACACGATGTTATTCCTTTACCGTGGAAGTCAATCGTGAACATTTGTTGAGTAGGTATTTCATTACAAAAATTGGTACCCGCCTGCGGGATTCAAACACCGATGCATCGCTCAACACGAATGCACCGGACGTCTTATCCTTTAGGCCACGACGACTTCACGAATTAACAAATAATTTCGAAATTAAACTATGTGCGAACGGTTTTAATAGGCACTAGCTGAACCGGCAGACTTCGTAGTGCCTCAATCGATAAATAAAAGACCTAAACTTTTGTATAAAATAAACTTAAAACAAACAAAAGGAATCCGTCCGACGGGGGACACATCAAAGGAAAAACAAAATTGTTATTTTTATTTCAGAGCATTTTTTTTTACATTTTAAACCTTCTCTGGACTTCCACAAATAATTCAAGACCAAAATTAGCCAAATCGGTCCAGCCGTTCTTGAGTTTTAGCGAGACTAACGAACAGCAATTCATTTTTATATATATAGATTTCCTGGATACCCGTTCGACATATAAACACGTGCGGCATAAATCTTCTTTTAAATATTAAAACAGCATATGGTTCAAATCAAAATAAGCTTTCTTCGTAGGAAACGTTTATTGATTGATACAGAATTCGCGTAATCTCCGTAATGCAGCGCGTATATTAATTCTAGCAAGCTCTGACAGGAAATTATGTTTTCAAAGGAATATCTAGTTGGCATTAGCTCTCGATAGTGCAGAGAGGTGTTCATAGCGGATATAAATGAGCGAAAATCTTGAAACGATGGCGGACAAAGAGAACAAAATGGACAAATTAAAGAAGAACTTCATAAGAATCCAAGGTAAAATCCAAGATAGAATGGATGATATACACGATCAAGTACAGAACAGAATAGAGAGATCGAAAATTTCCCGATTCATGTCACATATATCTTCAGAAGAGAGAAGTTCAATAGAGGATAATCAAGAAGAAAAAGAAGACGGTGCTTATACTGAATGCGTAGAAGTTCGAGAACACACGAGTAGAATTCCACATGTTGTTGTAGATGAGCCTCCTGGTACGAACCAAGATCCTAAGGATATCTGCAAGCACTTTATAAGTATTGAAAAGGAAAATGTTCTGTACATGAAGAGAAGTAAATCAGTCACAAATCTGTCATATGACGATGAATCAAACGATTACAGTTCCACAGACTCCTGCGTCTCCTGTTTATCATCTAGCGATGAAAGGTATATATTAATTATCATATATCATGAATATTAGTATTTTAAGAGTTCTTACTACGATCTACTACGAAATTATACTCTAGTAAACCTTAAAATTGTAATAAGAATCGCTTAAGAATAGTATTTATAATATAATGTATGTAAGCGTTTCAATATCATATTTGTAATCGGAAGATCATTACGATATAATGTAATGTATTATATGTTGGCAGATTTGTCCTTGCTCATCAACAATGTAGTCACCAATAGACACGAATTATTGTTTCTAGTGTATTAAAAACAAAAATAGTTGAACGAATTGTGAATGTCATTTTTGTAATGAGCATTAAGAATTTTGAATGAAGTTTTTTTTTTTTATTGCCCTGTTAGGTAGACGAGCATAAGGCCCACCTGATGGTGAGTGGTTGCCGTCGCCCATGGACTTCAGCAATGCCAGAGGCAGAGCCAAGCCGCTGCCTACCGCTTAATAATCTCCACAAGCCTCGTTTGAAGGACATGTCATAGCGCTCGGGAAACACCGCGGAGGGGAGCTCATTCCATAGCCGGATGGTACGTGGCAAGAAAGACCTCTGGAAACGCACTGTCGATGCAGTTAACAGCATCGTCATTTAATTTTTTTAACGTTTCTTAAAATCAGACCAACGGAACTGCGACCAAGGGCAGGCAGTCTGCCAGGGCCCCACCCGGACTTGCAAACAGCCTTCAATTCGTGCACTGAGTTCATCGAGAAAATCGGTAACCGCTTCCCGAAGCTCAAAAGCAGAGGGGACCGAATTCACAGGGTATTCGCAACAGAATTGGTTTTACTAAGACGTTGTTTGGTGTTTGTTTAACAGCATGTGTGTTTTTGATCACTAATGTTTAATCTATAGCGATGTGGGATTACAGTTTTTTAATGTCTGCTGTTCTAATAACATGTAAATATTTGGCTGCTCATAACAGGTGCTTCCTTGTGCTCTGTACGTTTCTTGTTTAGGTTGCTTTCGGTGCCGGAGATGGATAATTTTGGTCGGTCTTGAATATATTCTAAGTATCCTATTTTTTTCTCCCTGTTTGCTGGTAACCTAGGGGGCTATTAGGTAGGTGGGCTCATGGTGTCAACCTGAGAAAAATTGGTAACACTAGCTTTAGCCAGAGCAATGCTTCGCAGAATTTACTGCCGGATCGGGATCGCGACCCACTGAGAAGATCCGGCGACAAACTGTGTCTATGGGTTAGACCGGTACTTCTGGGGCCTAAAAGCACCTAGAGTGAATCCGGGGGATCCGTATTAGTAATTAGCGGCGATTACGATAAAAGGGTTATGATTTCGCGCCGTTTTTTCAAAATAGTAAGTATCATAATTCGAAGCATGGCTTGGGGCCAAAATGCACTGGTTGTTTTTGGGTTTTGTTTATCAGTTTGACACTAGAATGGCGGTTCGATCTAGCGCCTTATTCGTATTGTATTAGCGTTTTTTTTTTTTTTTTGTTGCTTATATGGGTGGAGGAGCTCACAGCCCACCTGGTGTTAAGTGGTTACTGGAGCCCATAGACATCTAGAACGTAAATGCGCCACCCACCTTGAGATATAAGTTCTAAGAGTCTCAGTATAGTTACAACGGCTGCCCCACCCTTCAAACCGAAACGCATTACTGCTTTACGGCAGAAATAGGCAGGGTGGTGGTACCTACCCGCGCGGACTCACAAGAGGTCCTGCCACCAGTAAAGCTTAATAATAATAATAATAATAATATTTTTATTTAACAGTTCACTTTATCGCCACTGATCTTTTCGGTTCTAAAGTCAAGGAAGGTTTAAGCTAAGTATGGGCCCTGTGAAGACGACATGACGATCATTAGCGTAATAGTGTCGAAATCAGAATGCAATAAACAGTATTATACATTCGCGTCATTGGCTTAGATTAAATGGCGTAAATATATCCGGAAAGCAATGGTAAACGTAGTTTTCAAATAATACATGTGCATTTCAAGGAAACTCACTCAGTCCGTGACCACAAAACCTGTAAACTATTCGAAAAGTCGGATATAATATAAAAGAAAATTAAAAATGGGGGATTAAAAAGTAAAAATTGCTCTAATTATGTCTTCGTATCCCGATACCGAAATAAATGCTAAAGTTTTTTACATTTAAATTATAATTATGTATTACATATTCGCTTTTATCAAATCAATATCACTACATAGTATAAAACAAAGTCGCTTTCTCTGTCCCTATATCTGTCTGTCCCTATGTATGCTTAAATCTTTAAAACTACGCAACGGATTTTGATGCGGGTTTTTTTAATAGATATAGTGATTGAAGAGGAAGGTTTATATGTATAATAACATCCATTAAATAGTGGAGAAATCAATAATAAATTACAGTTTCCGAAGCGAAGCGAGGGCGGGTCGCTAGTTATCATATAATCAATCAACCGGAGATGGGTTGAACCCGTGAGCTCATCTACCCGTCCGGAGCTTAGCTGGAATATCCCTCAGGCTGACAGCGAACTATATAGTTGGGGAAAAACTCAATATCTTATGCATATTTGAGGCCGTCAGCGCAAAAGTGGCATAAGCTTACAATAGTTAGTAGTATCATCATCATCATCATCATTCTTTCGTATTACCCTCTGCTGGAGTGTAGGGCTCGAATCAAATTTTTCCATTTACATCTTGGGCAGTCTGTTCTAGCTGCTCCCACGTCATGCCCAAGACCCCTAGCTCCTGCTCCATCGAGCGACGCCCAAGTTAGTTAGTATGGAGATAATAAAGTTTGAATTTACTTTTACACTGCTTTGTATTGTAGGCAAAAACAATACGCGCAAAAACAATGTTTATAAAGCCATAATAAAATGTAATTTATGGGTGAAATTAAGGATTAGTACTTATAGGGTTTCGCATTAAAATTTTGGTCTTGAATTATTTGTGGAAGTCCAGAGGAGGTTTAAAAGGTAGATAAATATGAAAATGCTCGGAATAAAATAAAAATAACAATTTTGTTTTCTCTTTGATGAGTACCCCGTCGGACGGATTCATTTTGTTTGTTTTAAGTTTATTTTATACAAAAGTTTTGGTCTTTTATTTATAGATTGAGGCACTACGAAGTCTGCCGGGTCAGCTAGTATATAATAAGTACGAATATGAAAAATTGTGGGTTAAGCCACTTTAGCGCTCAAGGCTTCATTTGTAAAAAGCATATCTTTAAGACGTCGAGTAAAAACAATTTGCTGTAACATTAAAATTTCATAGTACTATGTGCATTACTAATAAAAAATCGACAGCAATGTTATAAACGATTGTCTTCTGATTTCATTGATTTTATTCGCTGAAATAGTGTTTTTTTATTACGGACTTTACTAATAAAGTGTTGGTTAAAATGTCTAAATCTCAAGAATGTGAGCAGATGTTGGTTATATAGCGATGCGAATATAGTGCGTATCTTTTTCGATACTGGGTCACGACGGTTTATATGGAGCCGAAAATGTTACCTACGTCTCTCTAACTCACATAGACACACACTAAGATCTTTTGAGGCTTTTTTGGGTCAGGGCATATTTCACAACGTCATCGTTGCGGCTTTTTTGCTGGCTCCGAAGGCAATTTGTGTTTTTTTTTTCTTTTCCTACCTATTCTAGTAAGCTTGAGGGGTTATTCTAGATTCACTGAAATATTAGGTGACCTCACGGGGCTCAAAGCGGGAGTGTTGTTATCACTGGCCCTAGCAAGTGCAGTGCTTCGCAGAACCTCAGGCACCGGGCCGGAAATGCGATCCACTGAGAAGATCCGGCGAGAAACTCAGTGGGCTGTGTCTATGGGTTAATTTACTCGCCGAGCCCTTCGTCGCAAGCGACGGGTTCGACGAGGACGGTGACCGGTGCTTGAGGTACCTAAAAGCACCGTTAATGGATCGGGAGGATCCGTAGTGACGTGCTTAGGGCGACGTCGACTGTTTACCATTCGGTCCACAGGATCGGGCAGGCTGGTATATTTCTCTTGAAAAAGAACGTGGTATTAACACGACTCAATCAAGCGGTGTATTAAAATGTCGCAGATATAGGGTCGCTTGGCTCTGCCCCTGGAATTGCTTATGTCCACGGGCAACAGTAACGACAGTCATCAAGCAGGCCGTTCTTACTGGTGGTAGGATCTCTTGTGAGTCCGCGCGGGTATGTACCACCATCCTGCCTGTTTCTGCCGTGAAGAAGTAATGCGTTTCGGTTTGAAGGCTGGGGCAGCCATTGTAAGTATACCGAGATCATAGAACTTATATCTCAAGGCGTGTGGCGTATTTACGTTGTAGATGTCTATGGGCTCCAGTAATCACTTGACACCAGGTGGGCTGTGAGCTCGTCCACCCATCAAAGCAATAAAAAAAGGCCGTATGATCGTCTGCCTACATAAGTAATATTTAATACTAGTTATTCCCCTATTCAACTGTGTAAGGTTGCTTATAACAAATATAATTGTGAATCAAAATGTGCTTGTCAAATGTTATAACAGTTAATAAATAAAAAATTGTGTATGTGCTAATATAAATCTTAATCTATTGTATGTATGTATGTATGTATATATGAGTATATTTAAATATATCTTTAAAAAAATTGTGTGTGTTTTATAGCAAATACTTCGCGCGTCTATATTAATAATTATCACTGGGTAATAGTTTTTCTGGATGGAAAGCGCCTTATATTCCTTTTCTCTGACAACGTGTAGTTAATACGTGAAATAGTAACAAACACACGTTGTCATTTAAAATATTAGTGTATATAATTGCGATAGTTACATAAATCTTGTGAGTCCTCCTCTAATGAGTCTTGTGTTGTTAGGACCTCTTGTGAGTTCGCACGGGTAGGTACCCCCACCGCGCCTATTTCTGCCGTGAAGCAGTAATGCGTTTCGGTTTGAAGGCTGGGGCAGCCGTTGTAACTATACTGAGACCTTAGAACTTATATCTCAAGACGGGTGGCGCATTTACGTTGTAGATGTCTATGGGCTCCAGTAACCGCTTAAAACCAGGCGGGCCGTGAGCTCGTGCGTTCGCCCAATGTGAAGCAGAATTGGTAGGCAGCGTCTTGGCTCTGCCCCTGGCGTTGCTGAGGTACATGAGCGACGATTACCACTCACCATCAGGTGGGCTGTCTGCTCGTCTGCCTATAAGGCGATTAAAAACGAACTTTTTCGAAAAATGCAAAATATGGGTTACCTGTATCTTTAATAGGAAATTGTTTTTTTACTCGGTTTTCGCCAAACGTAAGGATAATTGAAATCACGATTAAACCTCGTCTTTACTGTTTCCTACGTTTCAAATCATCATCATTAATTCAAATACATTACAGTCTTCTGTGCCCACGGGAACTGTAAACTGCAAAATTCGTTTTAATAATTTTCAGTTAATTTTATTTTAAAAAGAGTCTATTCTCCAGTTTAGCTTATCGTATGATAAATAACTAAACTTTTTACTAATTCTTTTCTTATTGCTTACATGGGTGGACGAACTCACAGCCCGCATAATGTTAAGTGGTTATCGGAGCTGATAGACATCTACAACGTAAATACCGCCACCTACCTTGAGATGTGAGTTTTAAGGTTTCAGTTTTTACAGTATAAAGGCTGCCCCACCCTTCAAACCGAAACACTTTGTTTCACGGCTCAAATAGGCAAGGTGGTGGTACCTACCCTTGCGGACTCAAAAGACGTCCTACCACCAAAAAAACACTTATAATAATAGTTAATAGACTAATAACAGGACATAAGACTGCTATTGTTTCAATTTCGAGTATAATTTCCCGTTGAATTATATAAATACACTAGCTGTACCCGTTCGCTTCGCTGGGCATTTAAAATTAACATTATTATTTCTCACCCCCACAAAGATTCTCATCATTAACGCCCCCGCAACTGGTGTAGGGAGTCCAACACTCATATAAATATTAGCCTATCCATTAAGTACATGTATTTTCTACGTGGATACCAAGTTTCAAGTCAATCGGATGCATGGTTCAGTAGTTATAACGGAACATCCGTAAAAACCACTGTAGATTTATATATTAGTATGATGATCCATATAATTTTGTTTGCAGTACCTGCTCAAAAATACTAGGATAAACGATGTGAACAAGAGGCTCAAAGCACAAATATGGAGTTCGGTGGTGACTATAGTATTAGTCGAAGCCAAAAACCTCTCCGCCATGGACCTTGATACAAGGTCGAGTGACCCTTATTGTAAGTTTAGGTAAGGTGTATTTTAGTTTCGTAGATCTAGATTCGGAATTTTAAGGATCGTGTCTTAGCACGGTTGTAATTTTAAGCTATTGCATAGCGTTTATTGCGGGCTTTGAGCGCGGCGACTGAATCAAGAAATTCCGTAACGAAAATAAAATCAAACACCCCCACTTCGCCTACCATGTAGCTCGCATTCAACACACACGTTGCGCTTGAGTGTTTGTGAATAAGCGCGTGGCGTGACGTCACACTGCATGCGCATCATGATAAGTCTGCCCATCTCTCTCTCGCGCGGTCTAGTTTATCAGTGTGAAGGGGACAGTTAATGTTATGCTTTTGTTAATGTTTATAAATGTAGCGTGGTCTTATTTTATTATTGTTTTAATATTAAATTATTGTTGTCTACTTATAATTGCATAAGTAGATAAAAAATGCTATGCAATAGCTTTACCGCGGCAGTTCCCGAGTGCCACACGTGTTTTTTTTAAATAACATACGATGCAGTGCCCGTCCAAAAATCGACCATATTTACTGTCACCTCAAGGCTTAGATTCGTTTACGTTTTGGATTTTCGTATTAACACTGACATAAGTTATCGTTCAACAGCAGAGGAGAAATCGGAAACTATTTTAAATAATATGTATTTTTAAACAAAGAATTCTTCACCTAAACTCTGTGAGGTTTAATATGGTATTGTCATTCCGAAAAATATTTTAATTGATTGAGAAGGTCTGTGAGGAGTACATCGCAAAGAGATTTTAGTTTATATTCACATGGGCCAGTCTCTTTGCGCTTAGTGCGAGTTTTTTAACATTCTAGATCACGTAAAAGTTAACTCAAAGTATGCAGTTCAAACAGCGCCCCTAGCGGCAAACGTAGGCAAACGTTCCAACTTCATACGAATTTGAGTTAACTTTTACGCTATCGAGAACGTTAAAAAACTCGCATTAAGCACACTGGTAGCTCTTTTCGATATATAAGATATATCCAAAATTCACCAATTCATCTGACTGTAATACTTTTTAGATTGATGTAATATTTTAGGTTAGGTAACGAAAAATACAAGAGTAAAGTGGTGTGGAAAACGCTACATCCGTCGTGGCTGGAGCAATTCGATTTACATTTGTACGACGACCAGGAACAAGTTCTGGAAGTGACCGTATGGGACAAGGATAAGCAGACCAAAGACGATTTTTTAGGGCGGTGAGTACCTACTAATTTTGAAATAATCGATGTAACTATTACATATCTTCTTATATACTAATATTATAAAGCTGAAGAGTTTGTTTATTTGAACGCGCTAATCTCAGGAACTACCGGTCCGATTGAAAAATTCTTTCAGCTCATTTATTGAGGAAGGCTATAGGCTATTTATAACACCACGCTAAGACCAATACGAGCGGAACACTAATAACCTCCTCTTTTGAAGTCGGCTAAAAAGCATGATTTTGGTACCTTGAATAGCTCCTTAACATTCTATTATTCAGAAATATACTTAGTTCTACGTAAATGAAATGGGGGGTAAAATTTAGCGTTATACCAAAGTGACTATTCCACGCGGACGAAGTCGCGGGCAAAAGCTAGTCCGATGTAAAATCGAACTGTTAGACACACATACTGTCATGAGCTTTTATTTGTATCATAAAGTTATTGGTTATGTATGTAAGCTTTTAGTTAAATGTTCACGAAGGTCTACGTTTACTCACTCGTGTTCACGTTCGGCCAATATATGTTTGTATATTTTTAATTGTAAATGATGTATCGTGGAAAAAAATTGGAATTGAAATGATTTTTATTATGCTTAGATGTGTGGGCGAGCTCACAGCCCACCTAGTGTTAAGTGGTTCCTGAAGCCCATATACATCTACAACGTAAATGCGCCACCCATCTTGAGATATGAGTTCCAAGGCCTCAGTATAGTTACAACGGCTGCCCCAGCCTTCAAACCGAAACGCATTACTGCTTCACGGCAGAAATAGGCAGGGCGGTGGTACCTACCCGCGCGGACTCGCAGAGGTCCTACCACCAGTAGGAAAACTGTAAGTATTATATAATCGGAAATAATATAATGACAGTAAAAAATGCGAGATCTTATCGTAAATTTAGTACTAATTAGGTCTTTCTACGCCCTGTTTAGAAGGTCACTTTTGTTTAGATGCACAATAGACTTATCGAAATTGGAAAGAGAGAAGACTCATAGTATGTGGAAGGAACTGGAAGATGGAAACGGACAAATCTTTTTATTGTTAACGATAAGCGGGACAACGCAGTCCGAAACAATAACCGATTTGACGAGCTACAAGGAAAATCCACGGGACTTGGAAATCATCGAACGTAGATATGTAAGTACTGCTTTTAAATCAGAACTATACTTAATATTATAAAGCTGAAGAGTTTGTTTGTTTGAACCCGTAATCTCAGGAGCTACTGGTCCGATTTGAAAAATTCTTTCAGTATTAGATAGCCCGCTTATTGAAGAAGGCTTTAAAACATCACGCTAAGACGAAGCGGAGCACCAATAAAGAATGTTTCAAAATCGGTTTTTTTTTTTCCTTTTAAGAGCTTCCGCTGCGTACGCTGCAGAAACGGTTAAAGTTTCTCTAAAATAATGTATGACAGAATTGTTCCCCTCTAAAAGAACTAGAAAAAAGTCCGTGACAGCATATGTCTATATGTTAAGGTTGGCTCGCTATAACGTTTTTTATGCTAACTAAATTTGTTCTAAAATGAAGCATTATTTGTGAACTATTCCACGTGGAAGAAGTCGCTGGCAAAAGCTAGTTTCATATAACCTAAAAAAAAATTGACAATTGCTTTTTTTTTTAATTTTATGACCTGGTGACAGAGACCTTTAGGTCATATCTTATTTATTGACAATTGCACTACAGACGTGGTACAGATTAAACGAAACATCAGCTGGGGTCGGTTGGCTGTGCGTCAAGGTGTACGGTGCCAAAGGTCTGGCTGCAGCCGATCTGGGCGGGAAATCCGACCCGTTCTGCGTATTGGAGCTTGGTAATGCGAGACTGCAAACACATACCGAATACAAGACCTTGACACCGAATTGGATGAAGATATTCACTTTGTAAGTTTCTTTCTCGGTGATAGATATTTTTATTTATTTATTTATTTATGTACACAGAAAAAAGAAAACATAGTAAAGAGTAATAGGAAAATTATGTACAAAGGCGCTGCTTATTTCTTTAAGAAATCTCTTCCAGCAGGTTGATGAGAGATAGAATTGTTTGACCTTGTATTTAAAAACAGAAACAGACTTGTAAATTCGGATGTCAGCCGGCAACGAATTCCAGTCTGACCGCGTGCACAGATTTAAAATTGACAATCTTTATGTTTTTTTTTTTAAATCGTACTTTTTAATAACGGTTAGCGTGGTATGGACATGCGATGCGTAGAGAGAAAATGCATGTGACCAGGAGATGTATGGAAATGGTAGTGCAAGGTAGAGGGGGAAGAGGTCGACCGAAGAAGACATGGATGGAGTGTGTGAATGACGATATGAGATAGAGAGGAGTAAGTGTTGAGATGACGGCTAATAGAAGAGAATGGAAGAAAAAAATTAGTTGTGTCGACCCCACCTAGTGGGATAAGGTGGAGAAAAAGAAGAAGAAGATAGTTGTTTTTTTTTTATTTGGTATTTAATGATAAAAGTGGGTATAAAAGAGAATAAACTTACCCAGAAGGATTCCGAAGACCGGGCAAAGTGGAGGAGTTTAAGTAGGAAAGAGAACCTTGACCTTAGTTAGACCAGGAAACGCTAGGAAGAAGAAGATAGTAGCCTAGTTTTTTAGTCATAACTTCATTTATTATTACTTCTCCATCTCAATCATATCACTCTAGACAGAGTGCTTCTAATCGCCATATAGTATTAGTAGTTACCGTCGCTCATGGACATCAGCAATGCCAGGGGCAGAGGCAAGCCGCTGCCTACCGCTTAATACTCTCCATAAGCCTGGTTTGAAGAAGGACATGTCATAGCGCTCGGAAAACACCGTGGAGGGGAGCTCATCCCAAAGCTGGATGGGACGTGGCAAAAATGATCTCTGGAAACGCACTGTGGATGACCGCAGTGGCTCCAGGTAGTATGGATGAACTCTACTCCGGTGGCGGGCGGTGCGATGGTAAAAACGAGATGCCGGTATCATCTCGAACAATTCCTCAGAGCACTCCCCATGGAACAAACGGTACAAAATACAGAGGGAACCGAAGTCCCTCCGCAGACCCAGAGGTTCCAAACGATCCGTGAGACCGGGATTATCGACAATCCGAACGGCCCTCCTCTGTATGGAGTCAAATGGAAGAAGCTGGTATTTGGGAGCCCCGGCCCAGAGATGGGAGCAGTACTCCACGCGAGGCCGGACTTGTGCTTTATAAAGCAAAAGCCTTTGTCCAGGCGTGAAGTACCGCTTCGCTCTGTTGAGGACTCCCAGCATTTTGGACGCCAACTTGGCTTTGCCTTCCAAATGACTCCGAAACTGGACATCGCTCGAAATGTCGACCCCAAGTATCCCAATACTCTCGGAAGGTTGCAGGGATACTCCTTGGAATTGCGGCGCCATGACAAAGGGGTCCTTCTTCGCAGTGAACGCACTGTGGATGACCGCAGTGGCTCCAGGTAGTATGGATGAACTCTACTCCGGTGGCGGGCGGTACAATGGTAAAAACGAGATGATAGTATCATCTCAAACAATTCCTCAGAGCACTCGTGATAGTCTTATCAACAATTAATATCCTAATTTCCTGCTAAAGAACCCTCACAATTTCTGCTAAGACTGAAGGTTATATTTAAAAAATTCCAGCACGGTAAAAGACATAAGCTCGATATTGGAATTGACCGTGTATGACGAGGATCACGACCACAAAGTCGAGTTTCTAGGTAAACTGGCCATACCGCTGTTGAACATAAGGAACGGTGAGAAGAGATGGTACGCTCTGAAGGACAAGAAAATGAGGGCGCGAGCGAAAGGAAACTACCCTCAGATATTACTGGAGATGTTGGTCGTATGGAATCCGGTACGTGAATAGATTAGATGCATTTTCTTTGTCTATTTCTATTCCACAATGAAATCAGTCCTTCACAGTGAAATAGTACAATAATAATAAAATAAAATAAAAGGTTAGGTCGTAAAAGTGTTCTTAATTATATCTAAGCCTCGCAAAAACAGAAGAAAATACTCAAGGGACATGTTGGGAAGAATTCGTTATGCAAGCAATGTAACACAAATAGGTCGACAGACTTCATGTTACATTGCGGCTTCCCGAAATACTCCATGATGACCTGGACCTTGACTCAGTCAGTAAGTATTTACAGTCTGCATCATTGCGCCACTTTGAGAAGGCGGCACGACCTGAAAACCCTCTTGTCGTGGCCGCCGGTAGTTACATACTCGATCCGGTGGACCGAATGATAAACAGTCGACGTCGCCCTAAACACGTCATTATGGTTCCTCCCGATCCATTAAAGATGCTTTTAGGCACCTCAAGCACTGGTCACCGTCCTCGCCGAACCCGTCGCTTGCCGAAGGGCTCAACGAGTAAATTAACCCATAGACACAGCCTACTGAGTTTCTCGCCGGATCTTCTCAGTGGATCGCGTTTCTGATCCGCTGGTAGATTCAGCGAAGCACTGATCTTGCTAGGGCCAGTGTTAGCAAGTCCCCGTGAGCTCCCCTACCAGTCCGCGCGTAATTGGAGTATCCTTTTAGGCTACCAACGATTGGGTAGGGGAAACAAATAATTCAAAATGATTATTACAGCTAAAAGGCGCGATCCGGGTTGTGAATCCAAAAGAGCCAAAGTACATGCACCAAGAGGCCAAATTCAAGAGGCAGTTGTTCATAAGAAATGTTATGAGGCTGAAGGCGATTATTATGTGGTTCATTGAAGTCGGCAAGATCTTGCAGTAAGTTTTTCGTGATCTAAAATAACCAACTACTGACTAACGAAGGATTTAATGTTATTTCTTTAGGTCTGTAAGATGTTAGATTTTTGAATTTTGGCCCAAAAGTAACATAAATAAAAAAATGTTGGTATCTATTAACTTTTTTATTGCCCTTGTAGGCAAACGCGCATACGGTCCATCTGAAGGTGAGTGGTTACGGTTGCTCATGGACCTCAGCAATTCCAAAGGCAAAGCCAAGCCGCTGTTTACCGTTTAGTACTCTCTGCAAGCCTCGTTTGAAGAAGGACATGTCATAGCGCTCGGGAAACACAGTGGAGGGGAGCTCATTGCAAAGCCGGATGGTGCCAAAAATATCGAAACGCGCACTGTTAGTCAACACAGTGATTCTAGGATCAACAAAATATATATTTTTTGTCCTGAGTTACTAAATCAATTATCCAATTAAAGCTTGCCACAGCTGTTATCGGCATTCCGGCTCTCATAGTACCACCGACGACAGATGGCGCGCGAGTAGCTTTAATTCTTTGCGATTTTAAGACTAAACTATATTATGTCCAATACATGTGGACTTCGAACCTTAAGGCAATAGCGTAGCGTGGGTGTCAGCCGCCCGGGGCGGAAGACAATTTTGCCGCCCTTTTACTTAGGTATTTCACTTTGATGTATACTATACATTAATTCTAGATTTTTTTGGCCAGAGCATGAATCCCTGTGAGTCAGTATAGACGGTGTTGCCAGTTCAATGGGTCCAAATTTGTACTTGCGATAAAAATATGAAATGGTTTAAATATTTTTATTATTTATTGTGAAATTTTGCCGCTCCCTAAAAAGTGCCGCCCGGGGCGGGCCGCCGCCCCCGCCTCCACCACGCTACGCCTCTGCCTTAAGGGTAACCCCTTAAGGCAAGTTCAAATGGTTTTCATACAAAACGAGCGATAATCCGTGGTTTTATTCTTGCAGGGATTGTTTTGAATGGGAATCAAGGATCCGATCGTTTCTGGGCCTCCTCGCTTGGCTAGCCTTTTGTTATTATTACGAAATGTGGATGCTTCCCTTCATGCTGCTCATGTTCTTCGCTAGGAACTGGCTTGTTTATAGATTGACAGGTACGTATACCAAATAATGATGATTGGATTCTTGTCACTTGGGTAACTTAAAAAAAAAACACTCTATAATCATTAAAAAAAAACAGTAGTATTTACGACTCAACGGATTCGGTAGTCAAATCGTTATACCTAAACGAATGGTGGGGGATTTAATAATAGTCACAACAAGTTAAGAACTGAACATTATACATACCTAGTCAGGTCATAAGTATTGTCACACAGTAAAAACTTTTCTTTTAGAATGCTGGCCACAAAAAAGTTTATTGAATTCGAATTTCGAATTGTTCATGAAAATTAAAACGTATACTTTTAGAATTTTACTCATTTTTAAATATGGAGTGGACGCTTAAAGAAGACTGTGTTGCAGTTATTGCGTTGCATCGTTGCGGTTACGCGCCAATTCAAATTTTTAACATACTGAAAAATTTGAATATAACCAAACGATTCGTTTATCGTACCATCAAACGATACAATGAAGACTCTAGTGTAGATGACAGGTCAAGAAGTGGACGCCCTCGGTCTGTTAGGACTCCAGCAGTGATAAAAGCTGTGAAGGCGCGAATTCAAAGAAATCCCAAACGTAAGCAGAAACTGTTGGCCCTTCAGATGGGGTTGAGCAGAACCACGGTGAAAAGGGTGTTAAATGAAGACTTAGGGCTTCGGGCATATCGAAGAAAAACAGGACATCGTTTGAATGCTCGTCTAATGGACCTGAGACTGAAGAGATTCCGCGCTTTGTTGAAGCGGTACGCGGTAAAAAAATATCGGGAAATTCTTTTTTCGGATGAAAAAATTTTTACCGTAGAAGAGAGCTACAACAAACAAAATGATAAGGTGTACGCACACAGTAGTGAAGAAGCGAACAACCGTATTCCGCGTGTTCAACGAGGTCATTTTCCATCGACATGGACATGGACCTCGTTCGTGCTGCGATAGACGACTGGCCGCGCAGATTGAAGGCCTGTATTCAAAATCAAGGAGGTCATTTTGAATAAACTTTAGTGTCATAAGAATCTATGTTTTGTTAAGTTCATTTTGGTATATGAATGGTTACATAATGAACAAACTTGTTTCAATTATTTTACATTAAACATGTGACAGAATTTATGACCTGACTAGGTATATGTCAGAACAGTTTAGTATAATCTGTGTACCTATGATTTTAATGTCAGTTGGGACTTTTTGGCGGGAACGCGAGGAGTGAAGCTGTGTGATTTGTTTTATTTTGTCTATTTAGTGTTTCTTCAGGTTTAAATGTGTAATAACGGTGGTTTATTAACTGTTTAATATCTATGAAAGTGTACAAATGTAGGAAAATGAAACAAAGTGCTGGACGTAATTTCTCGGGATCCTCCAAAAAGTCCAATGAAAAAATCTCAATAAATGACTACCGTTTTACTGAGATAATATTTCATCCCATATCATCTCATCCTCCCAGGTGATTAATGTCTCAAATTAATCATCTTCATTTCATTTCACTCCATATTATAATTTTTCATAAAAATAAAAAATAAAATAAGACACGACTTAAAGGTCTTAGTTACCAGGTTATAAAATCGCATAAAAAAAGTCAAAAGTTAGACGTTCCGTGATTAAGTCTAGAAATAAAATTAATTATGGACACTTGAGGAAGTATTCCTTTATTCTACTACGCCATCCCAGATATATTATGTATTTTCAGTTTATTTATTTTTAAAGATACATTTTGTTTTTTTAGTTCGGCTAAAACGTTCGTTAAGACGATTCCGATGCGACCCGAGAGGATATCTCGCGGAATTTTTCTGTAGTGAGTTTGATTGTTGTGGTCTTCTCGGAGAAACATTGTTGTCAAAATAACCAGTTGTGCTTTGCATGGTCGGTGTGCAGTCTAAATATGTGTGAAGTCGTCGTGGCCTAAAGGATAAGACGTCCGGTGCATTCGTGTTGAGCGATGCACCGGTGTTCGAATCCCGCAGGCGGGTACCAATTTTTGTAATGAAATACGTACTCAACAAATGTTCACGATTGACTTCCACGGTGAAGGAATAACATCGTGTAATAAAAATCAAACCCGCAAAATTGTAATTTGCGTAATTACTGGTGGTAGGACCTCTTGTGAGTCCGCGCGGGTGGGTACCACCACCCTGCCTATTTCTGCCGTGAAGCAGTAATGCGTTTCGGTTTGAAGGGTGGGGCAGCCGTTGTAACTATACTTGAGACCTTAGAACTTATACTCAAGGTGGGTGGCGCATTTACGTTGTGGATGTCTATGGGCTCCAGGAACCACTTAACACCAGGTGGGCTGTGAGCTCGTCCAACCATCCAAGCAATAAAAAAAATATGTACATTTAATGTCCTGAAATAAAAAATAACATTTAATTGTTATTTTCTTTCAATAATTAACGTGAAAATAACTATTACGGCTTCATCTCGATTTCAATTTAATTTAGTTTGGTTTAAATATCCAACTTAATATCATCACTTTATTATTTTCCAAGAAAATGTTATGGTTGTTGTATTTAAAACATATAAAAAGACGGTAGTTACCGCAATATTCGATTGTCAACGGATAATGCCGTAATCGTTCGAGACTACTGAACCTATAATCGGAGCGAGCGAAACTATAAAATAAAAATAATAAATGCGAGATTAAATCTAAAAAGTAATTTATTTTCTGATAATATTTTATTTATTGGCAATACATACGCCAATTCAGAAAAAATTTGACTGACGCAAACATAAAAGTATAAGCAATGAAGAGGGTTATGCTCGGAGTTTCTCTGCGAGATCAAATCAGAAATAAGGAGATCCACAGGAACACTTTGGTAACCGACATAGCCCAAAGGATTGCGACGTTGAAGTCAAGAAAGTTCTTGAGTGACGACCGCGTACCGGAAGACGTAGCGTGGGTAGGCCTCCTATAAGATGAACTGACGACCTATTGAGGTTCACGGGGATCCGCTGGATGCAGCAGCGCAGGACCGATCTTTGTGGCGAGGCTTAGAGGAGGCCTATATCCAGCGGTGGACGTCTGTGGGCTGATAAGAAGAAACATAAAAGTCTCTTATGTCATTTTGAAGTGTTATGTCATATTGAACACCATAGATAGACATTGTAGCCGGCCATTATGGTTTGGAAAGCAAACAACACCGGCACACTGTATTTGCCTTCTCCACGATTTTACGGAACTTTTACAGATGCAGACATCTTAGAAGTTTCTAGAAGGTTATTAATTCGATTAATTTTTTGGGTGGCAGTCGCCGCTTTCTGGGTCTCACGACTTTTGTCGATCACTTTACTACATCATCATCAATAGTTTTATTTTATTATTGCTTACTTGAATGGAGTAGCTCATGGCCGGATTACTAGAGCCTGTAGACTTCAATAACATAAATACCGCCGCCCATCTCGTGAAATGAGTTCTAAGTCTCAGTTTTAATAGTACAACGGCTACCCCACTGTTAGAACTAAAACGGATTACTGCTACGGCAGAACTAGACAAGACCCGTGCGGACTCACCACCAGTAATTACCCGAATTCTAATATTCGCGAGTTTGATTTTTTGGAAGTAATTCATGAATATTTATTATGTACGGAATTTTTTTATTTATCATTAGGAAAATTGGTCAGTGGTATTCGAAAACTGGCACAGACGCATCGCTAACTACGAATGCATCGAGCGCCTTAACCTTTAGGCCACGACGACTGTCAAAACTTTTGACCATTACGCAATTATTTCTAGAAAGTTCGTCGACCGCTTTAAGTTTCTACAGTCGGCATCATTGCGCCACTTTGAGAAGGCGGTACGACATGAGAACCATCTTGTCGTGGCTGCTGGAAATTACATACCCGATCCTGTAGACAGAATGGTAAACAGTCGATGTCGCCCAAAACACGTCATTACGGATCATCCCAATCCATCAACGGTCCTTTAGGTGGTACCACAAGCACCGGTCACCGCCCTCGTCGAACCCGTCGCTTGCGACGAAGGGCTCGACGAGTGAATTAACCCACAGACACAGCCCACTGAGTTTCTCGCCGGATCTTCTCAGTGGGTCGCGTTTCCGATCCGGTGGTAGATTCTGCGAAGCACTGCTCTAGCTAGGGCCAGTGCTAGCGTCACTCCGGTTTGAGCCCCGTGAGCTCACCTACACGTTAGGGCGAAGCTGATATAGCCTCTCAACTCTATCAGAATAGGTAAGAAAAAAAAGTTGACCACAAACATCGCGACTGAATCTGACTTCGTTATTTTATGTTCTTTTTAGGGGGTAACCCTTTGCTAGTACCGGTTGACGATGACGATCTGTTGGCTGAAGAAGACGACGAAGAGGAAATAGATAAGGTAACTTCCTTAGCTATAGTTGTGCTATCTACAAAAAATATTACCTCTAATTCAGATCTCGTTTGAAACCGACCGATGATTTGTCAGATTGCAATTTAAACATTAAAAAAATATAAATATGGTTTGCATTCTGAACAAACATCGGTTTATTAGTAGTAGAGATGAAAGAAAAGTTAAATATTTACAGGAAGAAAAGAAATCTCTTAAAGAAAGATTGCAAGCTATACAAGAAGTTACACAAACAGTACAGAACGCCATAGGTTATGTAGCGTCGCTGGGCGAAGCTGTCAAAAAGTAAGTGGTTTTTTTTAAATTCTTAATTGACATATATGGACAATCAAACTTTAATAAAAAAAAATTATAATTATTACACACTCTGCTTAATATATAAATTGTTATTTAGAACTTATATCTCAAGGTGGGTGGCGCTTTTACTTTGTGGATGTCTATGGGCTCCAGTAACCACTTAACACCAGGTGGGCTGTGAGCACATCCACCCATCTAAGCAATAAAAAAATAAATTGATGTTGTCTATGAGTCGTGGTCACTTGAAATAAATAAAGATTATTAATAATATTATTATTTATATTTTCAGTTTAATGAACTTCACTGTGCCATATCTGAGCTATTTAGCGATTATAATGTTATTCGGGGCGATGTTGGTACTATACGTAATACCTTTGAGGTACCTCCTAATGGCTTGGGGTAAGTCAAAAATCATTTGACATTAGTAGGCAGCGCGTTCCATTCTTGGACCAACGTGTTTAATTTGTAAACCAACAATACAAAATAAACATAAAATATTTTTAAAAAATAACTAAACATGTTTCCACTATCAAAATCACATATAAGTAGAAAGTGAACAAAGGGGACAAAAAAGAGAAATTTAGGAACTTAAGTTTACTCAAAAAAACAAAATCAACACAATACGCACATATTATTATTATTATAGACAATTACGTACACTATAAAACTTAATAATATGTACTCATCTGACTAAATCACCTTATAAATATTCTAAAATAGTTTTTCTTTAAGCTACAAGTGTCAAACAAAACATGTCAGCATTAGAAATGAAGTTATATTATACTAGCCGTACTCGCCCGCTTCGCTGGGCATTTAAAATTAACATTATTATTTATTGTCATTATCATTAGAGAGTCCAACACTCATATAAATATTAGCCTATCCATTAAGTACATACATTTTCTACATGGATACCAAGTTTGAAGTCAATCGGATGCACGGTTCAGTAGTTATAACGGAACATCCATAAAAACCGCTGTAGATTTATATATTAGTATAGAAGTATAAATTATATCAAACTAAGAACACTAGTTATGAATGTATTATAGTTTCTTTTTTTTATATAACCATTTCAATACATATATAAATAAGTAAGTCATCTTTTTTACAGGAATAAATAAATTTACGAGAAAAATTTTAAGACCACACACGATACCAAACAATGAGGTTTTGGATTTGTTATCGAGAGTACCTGACGATGAGACTCTTGTGAGTACTTTTGTTAATCAATCGATTCTAATATCAATAGTCAGTCAGCTGGTTATTATTCCAAACAAACCTGGTGGTAGGACGTCTTGTGAGTCCGCACGGGTAGGTACCACCGCCCCGCCTATTTCTGCCGTGAAGCAGTAATGCGTTTCGGTTTGAAGAGTGGAGCAGCCGTTGTAACTATACTGAGACCTTAGAACTCATGTCTCAAGGTAGGTGGTGGTATTTACGTTGTAGATGTCTATGGGCTCCAGTAATCACTTGACACCAGGTGGGCCTTGAGCTCTTCCACCCATCTAAGCAATAAAAACAAAGCCTCTTCGAGAACTACTATAGGTACATTATTTATTTCAATGTATCCTACTAGTGCAGTGACTGTCGACGCCCATAGACATCATACCTTAAGTCATGAGGTCGACATCGAAGCGAAACGCATGAATCCGTCACGGCTACAACAGGCAAGATGGTAGCAGTATAAGACTTGCGACTACCTTCCTTGTAATTTACTCTAGACCTGACTATCTATTTTTAAACATAATATTATTATATTGCTTATTTTCAATGTCCAATGAGGTCTAAACATCGAGTCCGGATTAGTTGTAAAACCTAATCTATACCGTGTGCTTAGTTAGCTCATATTTGTATGGAATGGGGTCGTTTGCGTACGTTTGCCGCTAGGGGCGCTGCATACAAAATGGGGTTAACTTTTACGCTATCGAGAACGTTAAAAAACTCTCACTAAGCACACTGATATATTGTTTAACAGTTGGACTGTAGAGAACTGAAGACGCATCCACCGAATGAGCGAAAAGACGCTAGAAAAAAACATAAAGCATCCTAACGAATTTCTTTTAAGAACAAACTTAGGTTAATGCCACACGAAAACTCAAACTTCGAATGATTTGTATTATTTATGGAGCGAAAAATTAAAAAAAATCTAAGTAGATTTTTCGTCACAAAAATGAATATAATTAAGACAAGGTAGAAATTCTAGTAACTACTATTCTCTCATAATACCGTATTCTGAAAAAGGAAAACAATAATTAAAGACTTATTATGTGAAATAAAAGGAGAGGCTGTCTGACAAAGGCTATATAAAAAAAAAAAACATAAATCTGATTAATATTGCATAATATCGACCAAATGTGACCAGACATTTATAAACATAGAGAAGACAGGGAGAAAACTAAAGTCTGCGCCATCATGCAATATCATGCTTCTCAATCTTTGTGTTTGTTAACTAAAAATAATGTACATAATCAAAAAACAAAAACAAAATTGAAATCTGTTTTCAAATATGAGCGTCTTAATTTTACGCTAAAATAAAAAATATATAAATACATAAAGCACGAAATACAAAATTATGAAGCCAATGAACTTCCCCCTTCGGTATAAGTTCCACAGATTAGGATACAACAATCTCTAACTATAATAGTCAGATATGGAACAAACAATCCGCTATTCATAATTATCATTCTACTCTCGCTTCCCATCCCCATTCCCATTTTTAGCTCGATTTAAAATTCGCCACACACCAAACTTGAATGTGAACACAAATCAACAACCCGATTAAGGAAGTTGGCGGGAAATGAAATACGTAAAATGTTTTCATTTGTGTCTCAAACTTCGAAAAATACAATAATGAAATACATTAAATCTGGATGCGTACCATGCATCCGTGCCGGTCAGACAAGTTTTCCATTCCCCTCTACATGTTTCATAACATCATAACAGACGAAAAGGCGTCAAGTGTCGGGCAGATTGTCGGATCCTTCCGGCATACTTCTGAAACTTACCGGATTGATACGGGTGTGCGTATGCGTCCAAGCTAAGATTACTTTCTGAAACATATTTTTTTCCATTGATATATTATCACTAGAGGTCGGAATAGGTAGATTGATTTAAGGTCGTTGACGTCAAACGTAGAGGATAATATGGATATGCCTCCAAAATACCGGAACTTCATATATTTGTTACGGAATTTTGAAATTAGCATGAATCTGTGTTTAAGTTGAAAAACGTATTAATAATATTAATCTACGCTACCAGTGCTAGCTAATGGTGAAAGAAATCAGTATTTTATTTTATACAAAAATACCTTGGAATAGTTAATTTTGTCCCTTTCTGTTGAATTAGAAATGACGTTTGTCAGTATGAGACAAAACTTAGACAGGGCTTTTTGTTACTTTATCTCATAAATATAGAAATTGTATCCGATGAGGACTAATATTTTTTTTTTCAATTTAAAGAAATAATCATTATGGATAAAATGTCATGTCCATATTATAATATCTTGACGTAAGTATAATCAATCTACCTACTCCGACCACTGATTATCACACATTCACCGAACTAAACGCATCTTATTAATGCAATTTGTAAATGTAACTTTAACTAATGAAAAGTTTATCGAAGATTGAAAAAAATATTATAATTTTTTATTTTATTATAACAAGATATTCCTCAATATTTTGCTTTATATTTGCGTTGAAATATATATTTAGGAACATAACCGTAATATTAAGTGTTTTGAATCTAAATTTTTCAATTGATCTGTGATTTAAATTTGATCTTTAGATGTGAATTGATTTTTATAATTAAATTAAGAAACACAATGTTATGACACCAAATATAAAATTTTATTGTTATAAGTACATACCTACCAATAATATTACCTTATTAAGAATAAAATGTCTATTATTGTAACCTTATAATAAACGTTTCTTCCAAAAAAATTCCATTCGCGTGTTAGTTTGTGCTAGATGAGTACAATTTGTAATTACATTAATAATTTTACGACATAAAAATATAATTTAATAGTAAATAGATTAATCAATTCGAGAGAATGTTATGTGCTTGATGTTTTAACAGTTTTTTTCTTTTATTTAGCCCTTGTACTGAAATATTAATAAATCTAGGGCTTAATCGAAAGTTTGAAAATTGATTAATGAAATATTTATTTTTATTAAGTCTCAGTGTTCGGTATTTTTGTGTCGTAAAAATATTATTTAAAAGTTAGATAGATAGATTTTAAAATTGTTACTGAAACTATCACATAGTTAATGATATTTAAGAAATAAAATTTCATTATTTTATAATTGTTGACATAATATGGCATGAGATAGTTTTTTTTTTAAAACGTATAATGCATTTATATCGCAAATTTTAAGTATGTATGTGATGCATCGTGAATAGTGATAGATTAGATAGATTTTTGAATACAGCCGATTTTATAAAAAAAAAAGTTTTTGATGTACATATTTTTTTCAGTGCAGTTTATAAATTTAAAAAATTGTTTGATAAGTAGAACATTTTTTATAGTTCCCACAACAATGTTATCATTTAAATGAATTTTTAAATGGGCATTTTTTTTTAAGAATTCTAGACAATGTGGTCAGAACCACGTAGTTACCTAACACATTAAATTCCTTTCTCTTGAATTATATTTGAAACTTATTCATTAAAATAAAATATCTTTCTTTGTAACTTTTCAAAATCTTGAAACAGTATTAGAAAATGTATCGCAAATGTATCATAATTGAAAATGAATATGATACATTTTGAAGGTACGTCGTCGATCGATAATGAAATATCTCACCTTTAGTATTGAGAAGTAACTTAACTAAAAAAATTAAGACAATTACATTTTTACTTTGAACGTCTTATAAACATGTATTCTATAAGTTTGTAAAATTATTATTTTTTTAAATTAAAATCAAATTTTATTTAATAAATTTTAATTTTAGTCTATAAAAGGACAAAGTACGCTTGCCGTCTCTTTTAAGTCAACCGAATACCTTAAACTTCAAGGTTTTAAATGATAGTGTATTAAAAGATTAGTATTAAAATCGAACCATTAAAACAATGCTTCAATTACATTTTTTGCGTTTACCAAAAAACTAAAATTTTGGATTAAGACACTTCAATTGAGTCGTCTATTATCAAAGGTGGCAATCTGTGCATTTGGACAAAAAAATGTTATTGATATGTCAATACAGATTGATTTGAATATAATCGTCTCCTTCAAAGAATACGGTTCAAAACCTGCATTAAATAAAGGTTAATACTTAACCTGTTATTTATCTAAGATGTCGTTCAGAAGAGTTTTGTGACTGCCAATGGAATACAAAGTCAATAATTCGTTTTTCTGATTTACCAATAATTGTCCAAAAGTCACATTGCCGGCTTAGATAATAGTCGACTCAATTCTAAAGGTGCGATATTAGAACCATAGGAATGTGATTCAGTATTTCAATATCATCAGTCTTGTGATTTATAAGTTTCAAGAAGTTCTCTACCATGCCAACGTCTCTATTTTTGTTGATTAATTTTAAATTTCTACAATAACTGTGTTATGCAATTAGTTGAAATGTATTTAATTCTTTTGTCGTTCGTGTATTAATTGTTTGAAAATTACAAACATGAAACATGCACAGATTACTATCACTTATTGCACAGTGCACACCATTTTTTTTCAAAGCTTTTTTATATTAAAAATTTTGATGCTAATTTTATATGTGCTATGTTAAATTCGACAACCTATTTAAATATGTACCAAATAAAATGATGCAGTATTCTAAATCATTACATCCAAATCCTGATTACCACCCAAAAAATTTGTCCGAGTTAATTTCCTTTTTTTTTCAGTCAAAACAACAAAAGTGTTCAATTAATATTAAAAACCCCAAAAATATATAACGTTCCCGCTTTTCTTAATAAATAAAAATTGAAATACGCTTCTTCTTATTGAATACACTAATATCAATTGAATTGTTAATATTGACCATAACATTATTTTGAGAAATTAAAAAAATTGTTAAACATGTTATTCCTTTTTTTATGTTTATAACTTGACTAGCTATAAATATTCGTGTCTACCTACATTACTTACCAACCTACCTACTACGATTTTGAAGATACCTCATTACCACTCACGCTTCTGATAAAAATGATTCTAAAAGCAGATGGTCGACGAGTTGGAGATGATTACCGCTATTCGTGGGGTCTAGGGCCATAAACAGACTACGCTCATGATCATATATATTGTGACCTGCTTACTATGTACTTACATTCAACGTGTGAAACTCACTCTAATAGATAGTACGAACAAAAAATTACCACTTAGAAGGAACTGTGTGTTTTGTGCGAGATTTTTTAAGGTTCTCGACAGCGTAAAAGTTAACTTGACTTTGTATGCAGTTGGAACAGCGCCCCTAGCGGCAAACGTTGTGAAATGTTCGAACTCCATAATATAAATTTAACATAGCTTGTATTGCTTGTATGCTATCGAGAACGTTAAAAAACTCGCACTAAGCACACTCATCGTTTTATGTAAATTTCGAGATTGTACAGATGAACAGGGGTGCCGAACCATACTATGGTAAATATGTTGCTTAAATGATAATGAACACAATGAATATATTGATCATGAGAAATAACTTTTACGACTAGAAGAAGAAAATAATGGAAGAGTTGCCTCAACTGAACTCAGAGAATAAACTAATTATTTTATCATATCATATTTTCAACAAATAAATATTTCAATAAATGGAGCTAGTCCTTGTAGTTTTATTCCTTTTTATTATTAATTATTCGATTCTACTACATTATAAATTCTTATTTACAGTTTCGGTTAGTTTTTTATGTCATTCAATGTCAGTAGACTCAAGCACGTTAAAAACCACTGAAGTATGAAACCTAGGTCTATGTTAAAAACATAATACAATTATTATACACTATGAATACATATACTATAAGTGCATATACTATATACTATAAGATATATATTATAACTGTTTTTTTTTAACATGAAGGGATTGCTGGTGGCCCGACGGCCTTTCCAGTTTTATCAGTTCAGCGAACACAATTGATTATGTTAAATATAAATGCAGATTCTAATGTGAATGATAGAGCAGGATGTGCTCCGTCAAGCTTTAAGCAAGCATTCAGTTTATTAGGTCTAGAATATGGTGGAAACCTGCCGAACAAGGACGGATAGTAGGTAACATGCGACAGGACTCAGTAAGAAAAGCTCAGCTTAGTCAATTGTTCAATCCTAGTCTGTGGCAGGTATTGACTATTGTCATTTTGTGGACTTTTTGGCGGGAACGCGAGGAGTGAAGTTGTGTGATTTGTTTTATTTTGTCTATTTAGTGTTTCTTCAGGTTTAAATGTGTAATAACGGTGGTTTATTAACTGTTTAATATCTGTGAAAGTGCACAAATGTGGGAAAATGAAACAAAGCCGCTGGACGCAACTTCTCGGGATCCTCCAAAAAGTCCACTGAAAAAATCTTAGTAAATGACCACCATTTTACTAAGATTATATTTCATTCCATATCATCTCATTTCATTTAATTTCATCCCAGTTGATTAACGTCTCAAATTAATCATTTTCATTTCATTTCACTCCATATTATCATTTTTCATAAAAATCTATACTAATATTATAAAGAGTGTGTTTTAATGTTTCCGAAGCGAAGCGAGGGCGGGTCGCTAGTAAGAATATAAATTAAAATAAGACATGACTTAAAGATCTTAGTTACCAGGTCATAAAATCACTTAAAAAAAAAATTGACATTTTGTTGGCCTGTCAATGTCAATTGTCTTGTCAAATCGTGGCCGTCCTCAAGCGTGAACGGCGTCAAATAATTTTATTGCCCGCTCAACTTCCGATCTGCGTTCACATTCGGTTTGCCACTAAAAGACCGCACAATGGCATCCAAATTACAAGAGTATAAAGACAACATAGAACAAAGTCTGAACGACAAAAGCAAGCCATGGACGAAATATTTTGAACTAGCCGAACAAAAGGTCGGCGTGAACAGATTGTACATTTTCTTAGGTAAGTTTTTGTACTTTTTTTAATTCGCGTTTATTTATATCTTTAGCGGTTGATTGACATGTATTTCGTGTTGTCCAGGCTTGGTCGCGTTCACCGGTTTATATTTAGTGTTCGGTTTCGGAGCTGAATTAATATGCAACTCGATCGGCTTCGTGTACCCCGCGTACATGTCTATGAAGGCTCTGGAGTCGCCGCAGAAGGATGACGATACAAAATGGCTTACGTATTGGGTGGTGTACGCCTGTTTTTCTATTGTGGAGTACTTTTCCGATTTCATCGTCGGCTGGTTTCCATTGTACTGGCTGTTAAAGGTAAGCTGACATATGTTAGGTTCTATATTCAAATCAAGAATTGATCTTTTTAAAAGGTATAAAATACAAATAAAGAAAACCTGTTAGAAAACCTAAAGAAAACCTGTAATGTTAAGTAAAAGTATTTTTAGAGTGAAATTCAGATAATAATGGAACTGACCTAACCTAAAGAAAATTTTATTAGCAATATTAGTAAGATGCTATAGTGCTCTTTGGGTGTTTCAATATGCATTTTTAATTTCGAGAAAAGCAATGAATATCACACTATTAACATTAGGATAAACTCTAATATAAAGTATTTTTTTGTTAATTTAACTTTTAAATGAAATTTATTAATGGCTTATAGACTAAAATTGCAATTTTATGGCAATGGCAATTTTAATGATGCATACGTTTAGAAGTCTAGAGATTTCAATTTGGTCTAAACTTTTGTTCAACAAGGTTAATCTTATAGTGCCTTAACATATTTTTCTAAGATGAACTGGCCACTATACTGCCATTGAAGCACTACAGAAGGACACCTAAAAAGATTTTGTAATTATAATAATATAAATGCTATTTTATTTAGGGTATTTGATATGTCAAATAAAATTATCTGTGGTATGCCTAAATGAGAATAGGACGAAGCTAAATTAAGCAGCATCACATTGATAACATCTATAGCTGCCACTTGTAATGAAAGGGTTAATTAAGTAGCCTGTATGTGCACTGCAGCATGATTTAGAAGCTTGACCGGTCAAGCTTAATCACTAACTGTATCAAAAATATTGTTGGTAACCACTCATGCGCCACCTGTCGTACATTGTTGGTACTATGATGTGAAGTTTATGTAGACTGGCAACAATGACTGATAAGCTTCATCACAATTGGATGAATTCATTAGGATGGCACAGAGGACAGACATTCTGTTTTTTTAACATCCATAAGATTACTATAGTGTTTTGTAGCTTTAAAAGCTTAGAAACCAGAGCCATGAATAATTTGAGTGAATTTCTTGTACCTTCATTTTAATCTATGGTTTCTTTATCAGAAAGTATGACTAAACTTTTAAAAGAAATTTTAGCATTTATCTTTCTTATCAGCTTGCCTCTTATCTTTGTATTTGAGGGAAATGTTTGTTTCTTAATGGCTGTTAGAATTACACAATCTCATGCAATGAATATTTTTAACACATATGGATTCGGGATACCTATATGCTTAACATGTGTGTGCTACAAAAAAAGATGCCGGTTTTCAAAACATCTATTGGTCCATAACATTATAAAAATCGCTTGGAGCCTCTGGGTCTGCAGAGGAACTTCGGTTCCCTCTGTATTTTGTACCGCATGTTCCATGGGGAGTGCTCTGAGGAATTGTTCGGGATGATACGAACGTCTCTTTTTTACCATCGCACCGCCCGCCACCGGAGTAGAGTTCATCCATACTACCTGGAGCCACTGCGGTCATCCACATTGCGTTTCCAGAGGTCTTTTTTGCCACGTACCATCCGGCTATGGATGAACTCCCCTCCACGGTGTTTCCCGAGCGCTATGACATGTCCTTCTTCAAACGAGGCTTGTGGAGAGTATTAAGCAGTAGGCAGCGGCTTGGCTCTGCTCCTGGCATAGCTGAAGTCCATGGGCGCTCGTAACCACTTACCATCAGGTGGCTTGTACGCTCATCTGCCTAAAAAGGCAATAAAGAAAAAATAAAAAATTAAAATTAATAGAAATGATAATTTCTTAAATCTCTATGACTGGAGTAAGATTAACATTAGCAAAGTTAATTAAGGTTAAAATCATTTAAAGTCAATGGGATAGAAATACACTGGATGTTTCATAAGCTATCCTGACAATGTTGTCAAGATAATTCATAAACTGTTTATTTAAGCTTTATGGTACACCAATAATTGAGGTGACATCTGTAAAGTACTTATTGTCGATTTGTCTGTTTTGTATAGATGATCACTTTGTTGATGAAACTAAATAAATAAAATAACCACAAAAATTAAACAGAAATTAATCCAATGGGCACTATTTTGGCTAAGAATGTTCACTTCCAGAAAATTTAATGAGCAGAAATCATCTAAAGATCAACTTTAATTGTTATGCTTAGTTTTTTAATAATACATAAATATTATCTTCCCAAAAATATGTATGATCGTATTTAATACAGAAAAATCTACACTAACCAGAAAATTTATCCTAACATAAATTGACAACGAACAATAAAAATAGAAAAAAAACTAGAAATAATGAAAACGTTAGTTGTATTCACACAACAGAGAATGCAAACATGCCAAATCCATTAACCGACAAACTAATTAGAGCATTTGTTAACTGTAAATCATTTCCTGCTAATGGAGGTTCAAGGTTCGAATTGTTAATTAACAATCTTCTACTGCTTTATCAAATAACAATACACAGAGTAAAAATATTGATTAGTATTATGTGGGAGCATTTGTTAACCGTAAATCATTTCCTGCTAATGGAGGTTCAAGGTTCGAATTGTTAATTCTTCTTCTTCTTTTAGATAATCTGGCTCCAACGCCTTTGGCATTGATTTTGCCAATGTCAAAGTATTTACAAAAATGACAGGTGCTTAGAGAGGGAAAAAATTACTAAATCTAAATACAAATAAATTTGGTCGGTTTTTCCATACGCGAATCTGTGGTTTTAAGAACAGCACAAACAAATTGTTAATTAAAAATCTTCTGTTTTATCAAATAACAATACACAGAGTAAAAATATTGATTAGTATTATGTGACGGGAAGTTGTGGACTTCTAAGGCTTTGTAAATATGTTTTTCATGTGTTTATAAGGTTTAGTTTTTATTGAAATTACTCAATTTTTAATCATTTGGTATTTTATTGTTATTCATAAAAACTATTGAGCACATTCCCAACATGAGATTGAAGATCAATAGTAGATTGGGTTCCCTGCACTATTGACTAGCCCCATCTCTGGTTTCTGGAACTATCAGAAAACAGTTGGCTTAGAGCAGGGATTTCCAAACTATTTAGGGCAAGAGACTTTTTACCATGAACTTATACTCAGACCCTTATAGTCAAAACACTAAAAAACCTATCTTCTTTTTTCTACCTATAATGATAGCCTTCAGAGGCTATTTCAGCTTCGCCTTGACGTGTAGGTGAGCTCACGGAGCTCAAATCGGAAGTGTTGCTAACACTGGCCTTAGCAAGCGTAGTGCTTCGCAGTATTTACCACCGGTTCGGAAACGCGACCCACTGAGAAGATCCGGCGAGAAACTCGCTGGGCTGTGTCTATGGGTTAATTTACTCGTCAAGCGACGGGTTCGGCGAGGACGGTGACCGGTGCTTGAGGTATCTAGAAGCACCGTTAATTGATCGGGAGGATCCGTAATAACGTGTTTTGGGCGACTTCGACTATTTACCATTCGGTCTACAGGATCGGGTGTATAATTCCCAGCGGCCACGACAAGAGGGTTCTCATTTCGTGCTGCCTTGTCAAAGTGGCGCAATGATGCCGACTGTAGATACTTACTGACTGATTCAAGCTTCAGGTCATCATGGAGATCCACTTTCCTTAGGAACCATGGTGCAGGAATAACTTGAAGGGGTTTCAAGTTGGTGCGGGCCGCGTGAGCGAACACTACACTTGCATACGTCATGGCGGGCCGTATGCGAGTTTTGTAGAGTGTCACCTTATTTCGAAGTATCTTGTTGATGTTCAGATCGAAACGCTGATCAACCTGATCATTGTTTGAACGGAATAAAAACCGATTATTTAAAGATACGATTAACTTGTCGGTTAAAGAATACACTAATTATTCGTTATTATGTACCTACACTCAATAGTGTCCTGGTGAAACTGGAAAGGCCTCCGGGCCACCAGTAATCCTTCAATCATAAAAATAAATAAAAAATTATATAATATTACATTGTACTTGATATATATATATATATAAGACGATATGATATTTGTGAGTAACTGCATAACGCAAGGTTTTACTGGTCTGCCAAAATCTCGTACTCATGGGTCGATCCTATTAACTCTGTAACCTGGAGATAGCGTATTCAAACTGGGCATTTTTATAGCAATGTATATTGTTTTTCAAAAGAATCATTACATATATGTATATGTATCTGGTTAATAATATAAATTACATTTGCCCATGTCATGCAGTCTCGTCAATTGATAAAATAAAACCCAGTTCGACAAATCGGCATGACACGACAACCATCTTATCATGGCCGCCGCTAATTACCTATCTGTTTAGTATCTGAACGTCAAACGTCAGCGGGCGACGTCCGCCATGACACCAACTCCAACCGCCAAGAGCAACGCAACGTCAGTTGGAGTCGTCGTGGCCTGAAGGATAAGACGTCCGGTGCATTCGTATCTAGCGATGCACCAGTGTTCGAATCCCGCAGGCGGGTACCAATTTTTCCAATGAAATACGTACTTATCAAATGTTCACGATTGACTTTCACGGTAAAGGAATAAACATCGTGTAATAAAAATCAAACCCGCAAAATTATGATTTGCATAATTGCTGGTAGTAGGACCTCTTGTGAGTCCGCACGGGTAGGTACCTTGCCCATTTCTGCCGTGAAGTAGTAATGCGTTTCGGTTTGAAGGGTGGGGCAGCCGTTGAAACTGTACTGAGACCTTAGAACTTATATCTAAAGGTGGATGGCGCATTTGTGTTGTAGATGTCTATGGGCTCCAGTAACTACTAGTCGTAGTTGCTCGTCCACCCATCTGAGCAATAAAAAAAAAATAATTTTATATTCCTCTTAATTAAGTTTTTAATTTTTAATAAATAAAAATAATAATAACACCTATAGTAACGGTACCTACAGATTACAGGTAACATTATCAGTGTTTATGTGGTTTATTTTGTTATCTCTGCTTGCGGTGACTCGCCAATGATAAAATGTAATGCTCTCCGCAACATTTTATTGAAGCAACCTTGATCTCCCTACGCGAGCTACCGTGACTCAAACAATAATAGTATGTAGGTGTTTTTTTTTATTGTCCAATGAAAATCGTCTTTGGCTTTAATACGATTGGACAGTCTAATATCTCCGAAATGTAACATTTTGAACCTCTATAAAAGACGTCGACGTCACATGTTTTTATTTTAATGACTGTAACGTTCTTCTAAGCGCCTTTAGAAGGTTTACGAATTGATTCTACCAGATAAAATGCCGGCGCATAACTGCGTATAGAAATACTAGAAAATTTAAGATACTACAAATTTTTGAAATTTTTATGAAAAAGAAGAGAGGCTGAAACAGAATTACATGAGAAGGAATCCACGTCCTTATGGATCCATGCATTAGACGCCTTTAGCTCGAACACTAGGAGCAAGCTTATGGACCCCAGTAACCGTACCCGTCGAACTCGGCAAAGAGTTCGACAAGCAACCTAACCTATGCATCACCCCGCTGAGTTACTCACGGGATCTTCTCAGCGGGTCGCAATTCCGATCCGGTAGTAGATTCATTCGCAAAACAGTTGCTCTTGAGTTTGTAGTTCTCTATTGGAGACGCTCAGGCAGCTGTTAGCAATTCACAACCCTCCTGGCTGAGCCTTTGCTCGCCCAGCTGTTCTGGTGAAACTGGAAAGACCTCTAGGCCACCAGCAATACTTCAATCATAAAAAAAAAAAACAGAATTAATCATCCATGCATCATCATCATCATCATCAGCCTGTATCTCTCCACTGCTGGATGTAGGCCTCTCCCATAGTCCGCCACAATGAACGATCCTCCCTTCCGCATCCAATCTCTCCCAACATATCGCCGCAAGTCATCGGTCCAACGGGCAGGGGGACGCCCAACGCTGCGTTTACCGGTACGCGGTCTCCATTCCAGAACACGTCTGCTCCATCGGCCATCATTCATCATCCATGCAGTTGAATTCAATTAAATATGCATTGTTAAGGATAACTCCAAAAATGCTGGTCAGAAAACGATCTTCATACCGCTTAAATATTTTTTTGTCAGTCAACGGCGATATTTGCGTTGAATTGTGGGGTCTGGCAACCGCACAGTATCTTATATCAAATACATAATTATACATTTAAACTTTAAACTTCATGGCCCTCCTGTAATGTTGTAACAATGTCGCTTAAACCAAAAATAGCCTTTCACCTCTCGATATATAAGATCCTCTCAACGCCATTCTTTGATATAGGAATAATATGCATCTCTTTCCTTCTTGTATTAACTTTAGTGGATCGTATTACCACTGCAATGCATTACAGGACAGAGTGAATAATAATTTTAAAATTGATAAGAACGTAAAAATAAATTGTGTTAGATAAATTAATGATGCTTTATTGAACTTCAATTATCGTTTGTAAACAGTTTGAATACGATAGAATTTTACACGAATATTATGTTTTCTTTTGTCGATATATTATTATGACCCACTTGGGAAGAATAAATTACTGTTTGCCTGCGGTTTTCTGGAGTCCTAGACAGAATGAAGCCAATTCTACGGCTTAAACTCGCGTTACATACATCATCTATACGTAATTACGGATCCTCCCGATCCATTAACGGTGCTTTTAGGTACCTCAAGTACCGGTCACCGTCGTTGCCAAGCCGTCGCTTACGACGAAGGTATCGGCGAGTAAATTAACCCACAGACACAGCCCACTGAGTTTCTCGCCGGATTTTGTCAGTGGATCGCGTTTCCGATCCGGTGGTAGATTCTGCGAAGCACTGCTCTTATTAGGGCCAGTGTTAGCAACACTCCCGGTTTGAGCCTCGTGAGCTCACCTACTCGCCCGTTTACGCTGACATAGCTGACAATATAGTGTATTTACACTGATTTATGATTAAACTTACTGATGGTAAGACCTCTTGTGAGTCCGCACGGGTAGGTACCACCACCCTGCCTATTTCTGCCGTGAAGCAGTAATGCGTTTCGGTTTGAAGGGCGAGTTGTTGTACTGTAAAAATTGAGACCTTAGAACTCATATATTTGACTGTGTAATTAAAAGCCATGAATGTTTTTATCTTCAGTGCATCTTCGTGATCTGGTGCTACCTGCCGACTGAATACAACGGGTCCCTCGTGATCTACTACCGTATCATTCGTCCTTACTACCAGAAGCACCATGGTCGTATCGATGATATGGCCAACACAGGTAAATATTGGTTATATCTAGTTTGGATCTTGTATCTATTTAATAGAGAGATTTCGTCTTTTCGCATTAAAAGTGTAGAATTTCCTAAAATATTCGAAATTGAGTTAATATGTGGAATTATTTGGTATTACCAGTCTTTTTCTCATAAATACTGTCAAAAGAGCGTAGTTTAGTTTTAGTTTTCTTTTAGGTTACCTATGTTTTGACTATTAACAAAATTAATACATAATTTTATCCTACTTTAAAAAACAGATAATAATGTAACTGGTAAAAAATAAAAATTAAATGTTGCAAAGATGATTAATATTAAAAACTAGCTGACCCGACAGACTTCATAGTGCCTCAATCGATAAATAAAAGATCTAAACTTTTGTATAAAATGAACTTAAAAGAAACAAAAAGAATCCGTCCGACGGGGGACACATCAAAGGAAAAACAAAATTATTATTTTCATTTAATTCCGAGCATTTTCATATTTATCTACCCTTTAAACCTTCTGTGGACTTACCCAAACAATACAAGACAAAAATTAGCCAAATCGGTCCAGCCGTTCTTGAGTTTTAGCGAGACTAACGAACAGCAATTCATTTTTATATATATAGATATCACATGTTAAACCTTTAAAACGCTCTCCTGTAAAATTAGTAAGTTTTGAGATTATACAGTTTTAATACGAGAAGACGATTTATCCTTGGAAGGATATGACGAGTGATGTTTACGAGAACGCCTTTGTTGAACTTTTTTTAAACAATCTGCCCTTATATTTGCATTTGAAACAAGAATTAGCTAAAATTATTTAGGACTATATATTTGCAAAACAAGTATGTTCATTAATATGTCCGTCTCTTCATACATTTGTTTATATGTACATACCCGAATCAATACCAGCTCAGAGCTGATAACAAAATTTTTTATACAATGTGAGTGTTCATTCCGCCGGTGCTACTTTTTCAAGTGTCAGTATGTAATTGTAGTGTGGCATTCCCTTAGGCCAGTGGTCGGTAACCTTGTCAACCAAAAAAACTAAATATAAATAACAAACAATGGAATTTTATTCAAAGAGCCACTTTTAACATATATTTTTATAGTCTTGTGTTTCAAAAATGCTCACCCGTCTCTTATAAGGCAAAGCAATAAGCAATATTCTGTAGCTGAGGAATCAATGAGCCACGGGCTACCGATCACTGTCTTAGGCCCATAATATCAATCGTAGTTAAAACTAATCGAAGATTAAAACCGGTCAGTGAAGATCAACTTGTAATTTCAATCATAGTTGTAACTATACTTGAGACCTTAGAACTTATATTTCAAGGTGGGTAGCGCATTTACGTTGTAGATGTCTCAAAGACAGTAACAGCTCCAGTAACCACTTTAACACTAGGTGGGCTGTGAGCTATAAAAAAAAGGTTTAACTCTCATTCGGCGTTTAACACGTTAAACGCCACATGAAAAATCGAGTATTTTCATTCGGGCCACGGTGCTCACCGGTGAACCTTATCTTACTGAAACGTTCGGACCATGAGGGTCACCCGTGAGCCGCGTGAGGGTTTCAACGTAAACGCTTCCTACAAACCACAGATTGCGGCTATCAAACAAAACGCGTATGGAAGTGAGCCGCGTGGCCCTTTAACCGAACCAAACGCCTTGGTTTTCAAATCCAATAGAAAGTTATAGTTTAAAAACTAGACGGTAAAGGTTACTAATTTTTATCTTCCGTGCAAATTATCGCATTTTTTAAATTTTAGAATGAAAATATGAAGTTGATAAAAATTACTGATTCCCTGATTTTGGCTTGGCCCGAATAGTATAGTGCGCTAGGCTCACCGGTGGGCCACGTGGCGTTCAACGTATTAAACTAACACAAAATTTAAATGGCCACTTTTTTTTTTCTCTTTTTTTTTCCTACCTATGCTGATAGCCTTGAGAGGCTATTTCAGCTTCGCCTTAACTTTTGTAGGTGAGCTCACGGGGCTCAAACCTGACGACGATGCTAACACGAACCCTAGCAAGAGTCGTGCTTCGCAGAATCTACCACCGGATCGGAATCGCGACCCACTGAGAATATCCGGCGAGAAACTCAGTGGTCTGTGTCTGAGAGTTAATTTACTCGTCGAGCCCTTCGTCGCAAGCGACGGGTTCGACGAGAACGGTGACCGGTGCTTGAACTACCTAGAAGCACCGTTAGTGGTGGATCGGGAGGATCCGAGATGACGTGTTTTGGGCGACGTCGACTGCTTTCCATTCTGTCCGCAGGATCGGGAGTGTAGTTACCGGCGGCCACGATGAGAGGGTTCTCGTGCCGTGCCGCTTTATCGAAGTGGAATGGCCACTAGAGAGTAGAGAGAGAGCGTTTATAACATGAGTTGGGTTTAAACAGCTCTTTTCAAAATGGCCGCCAGAAATCAACAGCTGTTTTTTTGTATCTAAGTAAATGTTACTTTTTTTTTTCCTATCTATGCTGATAGCCTTGAGAGACTATTTCAGCTTGACCTCAACATTTAGGTGAGCTCACGGGGCTCAAACCAGAGTGTTGCTAACGCTGGCCCTAGCAAGAGCAATGCTTCGCAGAATCTACCACCGGATCGCAAACGCGACCCACTGAGAAGATCCGGCGAGTGTCACTAAATGTAATGTAAAGTGAATGCCAGTAAATATTTATAAAATAATTTCCACTACGGCATTGTGTCAAGTATATAAAAACAAACTGTTGACTTCTTTGGTTAGTTTGGCCGAAGTTTGCTCCTTCGTCTGATTATTTACAACATCTTTTTTTTTTCTTTTCAATATGTTGCCATATTGACTCACTAAGCTTACCAACAATTCGTTTCTGATTTAGAAAAAAGATAAATGTGGTGTCGTGGGACACCAGGTAGGAACGAAGTTCCTTCGTCTAATGTAGAATCGATACAATTTGCAAAAAAAAAATCGTGCTCAATTTTATGTTGGTTTTCTTGATTTTTCTCTTAAATTTTGCTGATTAGTTTTTATTTAAGTACAGGAAAGTATTTAGGAAATAATAAATTACGTAAAATAAAAATAAAATCGTAATCGTAAAATCGTATCAATTAAAATAACAAAATGTCTCTTTATTTTTGTTTGACAACATAAAATTACATAGAAATAGAAATAATTACAAAATAGAGAGAGAAGGGATGAGAGAACGAAAAGAAAGAGGGAGAAAGAGAAAGGTATTATACACTACTCGCTTGTGTATACGACTGTCGCGCCTGCGCACGTCTCATTTAACGGTTTTATTCCACGCACTTTTTTCCACGGATTTTTTCTTACGGTTTTACTATCACATTTTTTTCAGTTCGGTCGCGCAGCAAAATCCCTATCCCCTCCAAGCCTGCCGTAAGGAACTTCGTTCCAAAAATTAGAGCACGTTTTTTTCAAAAAGCAATTGATCTGTCAAATACGTTAAAATACTGTCAATTTGAAACCTGATAAAAGATTGAAAACTAATAAATGAATGGCAAAATGCTGCCACACGTCAAGACATCATCTCAGCTTAGCTGAACTGAATTTGTTTACGAATTATACGAAAAAAGTTTAATTGTATAGATCAAATTTAAACTAAGTTTTGTTGATCTTCAGTTTAAAACATGATTAATATTATGGGCCTTAGTCGTTATAAAATAAGATCCCAGTGATTACTAAACCGGTAAGAGTGGAAACGAAATACGATTAACATATTCTAAATTACGTCCAAGAAATTAATGTAAATACAACAGATATATAAATATATACATATATAAACACATATACTTATATACTTAGGTACGTGAGAATTCTTATAATTGTCAGAGTCTTAAAAATGTTTGTTTTAGATCCCATGAAAGATATCATTAAAGACCTCAATGAATCGATTGATAAAACAATGACAGCTTTCAGCAAGACACTTAAAAAGCTGTAAACATATTTAGTGTCTGAAGCAGGTCAGTTGGCTAATGGCTATATAAGGGCTTTCAATACATGTAAATTGCTGTGTCACGTACTTTTAATGTCTCCAAAAAAGTTTTAAAGCTACCATAATAGTCGCCAAGGCGAAATAGTTTTTGGAAACGTTTTCGTCATGTTTTTTTTTTCAATTTTTTCTTAGTTGGGTGGACGAGCTCACAGCCCACCTGGTGTTAAGTGGTTACTGGAGCCCATAGACATGTACAACGTAAATGCGCCACCCACCTTGAGATATAAGTTCTAAGGTCTCAGTATAGTTACATCGGCTGGCACGCCCTTCAAACCGAAACGCATTACTGCTTCACGGCAGAAATAGGCAAGGCAGTGGTACATACCCGTGCGGACTCACCTGTCCTACCACCAGTAATGACCTCCAAAAGGACTGCTTGTAGTCTTGGTCTAAGGGATAAGACGCCCGGAGCACTTGTATCAAGCGATGCGGGTGTGCCGGTGTTCGAATCCCGCAGGCAGGTACCAATTACAGATGTTAGAGATTTTAGCATCTTTGGTCAGAGTCCCACATATCGCGTGCTACCCCCTGGGCGAGGGATCCACTTGGAAGGTTTGGTCCCCCTGCCTGAGAAAAGGTATTAATTACATAAATACGTACTGTAACACATGTTTACGAACATCTTCCTTATTGAAGCAATCTAATCTCAAAACTAAGATCTAGTAATAAAAATCAATCCTTAAAAAATCGTGTGTATGTGTGGGTGTGGAAGTATTCATGACATTTGCTTTCTGGTTTGTGTGGTGAGATAGGCATCAGAGTCGAAACAGGTGATGCGACGATGTTCGCGAGTGCTCAATGCTCAACCCATTGACTTTATCTTCTAAAACAGCGGTCGGGGAACCGGGGTAAATTACCCCAAATGGGGTAAAATGAAAATTTTGGGTGTAAAAATGAAACTTTTGTGAGTAAAAAGTATATATTGAATAGTGAAACGAAATGAAACGAAACGAAAAAATAAGTCCATAGAGACACAAACACATAAATGTATATTCTAAAATATTTAAGATATTAGAACATAACATAGGTACTTTATTGCCAACGTTTGGGGGTTGCGCTATAAACATTCCAAGGTTGTTGTTGTTTTTATAGGATTTCGATGGCTCATATATTTTGAGCAAACCTGGTTGATGCTTTAAAACGCTTACTAGGAAATATTACCAAATACTACATTTTGGTCTTTCATCGAATCTCGAATTGTTTTTCAAAGCTTTAAAAAATATATGTCTGTCTGTAATCAATAATAAGTCGATGTAATTTGAGAAATTGTTCATAAAATTTACGTCAATGAACGTTTTCTCCCCGAAAACCGTGTGCTTAGTTCGAGTTTTTAACGTTGTCGATAGCGCAAAAGTTAACTCAACTTTGTATGGAGTTGGAACGTTTGCCTACGTTTGCCGCTAGGAGTGCTGTTGTAACTTCATACAAAGGAGTTAACTTTTACGCTATCGAGAACGTTGAAAAACTCTCACTCAGCATACAGTTGAGGCCAATGGCGATTCTCCAATACGACTTGTGTTGAATATTAATATGATGATCGTACAACAACATATTGATAATTTTAATATAAATTGAAGAAACCAGAAATTAAAACTAGAATCGCTGGGATTTTTGTCTGTCAATTAAAAATATTTATTTATTTATTTTGATATATATTTTATTTGTTTTTAATACTTGCTTGACATATATTTAGGTTGTCCATAATTGATTTCAGCATTGTTGTACATATTTCTATATATGTATATTGTGTATTCCCTTATTCAAAAGAGTGCACACGCTGAGAACTTTTTATTACTCTTTTCATAGTAATTATACTGTGTATAGGCTTTGTAATGATCCTTTGTTTGAAAATTGAAAAAAAAAACAAACAGATATTTTATTACCTACACGTAAATTTTATCAGCACAATGACGCCTTTTCAGTATTTCACTTGTGTAAAATCATTTTTTTTTTGGTCTTGCTTATACATATCTTTTTTTCTTTGATTCGATCAGCTAATGTCCAAAAATTGGTGAAGGGAGCGAGCGACAAGATCGAGAGTTCCATGAAAAAATTGAGTGATCTGTAATATCCAAGAGGATTCGTTCGTAACGTTAGTCAAATTGAAATCTTGGAACATGTAGATATTTGAATTTTATATATAGATAGAGTTGGTTGCCCCACCCTGCAAACCGTAACGCATTACTGCTTCACGGCAGAAATAGGCGGTGTGGTGGTACCTACCTACTAATTTTAATTACACGATGTTATTCCTTCATCGTGTAATTAAAATCAAACCCGCAAAATTATAATTTGCGTAATTACTGGTGGTAGGACCTCTTGTGAGTTCGCACGGGTAGGTACCACCGCCCCGCCTATTTCTGCCGTGAAGCAGTAATGCGTTTCGGCTTGAAGGGTGGGGCAGCCGTTGTAACTATACTGAGATCTTAGAACTTATATCTCAAGGTGGGTGGCGCATTTACGTTGTAGATGTCTATGGGCTCCAGTAACCACTTAACATCAGGTGGGCTGTGAGCTCGTCCACACATCTAGGCAATAAAAAAAAAACTAAAGAATTGATATCAAAATTAAATTTAATGTGTTTCAGAAAAATAAAAAATAAAACTTTTAGAAACATTAATTAATTCTGAATTGACGATTGGCTGCGAGTGTCCTCTTGAAAACAGCGTTTTATATTAAATGATCTTTACTTATATTTAATGATCTCACTCGAATAGGTCTTATAGCACAAGAGTGGAATAGAGTATGCTTTATTGTACACCAAAATAAACCCAAATGCAAAAAATTAAATACTAAAGTACAATGGGCTGTTTACTTGCTAAAAGCGATCTCCCCCAGACAACCATGAAAACAACCACGGTGTGCTTAGCGCTCGATAAAAATAATACATTTATAAATAAACTAGCCTTACTCGCCTGCCTCGCTGGGCATTTAAAATTAACATTATTATTTACTGTCATTATCATTAGGGAGTCCAACACTCATATAAATATTAGTCTATCCATTAAGTACATGTATTTTCTACATGGATACCAAGTTTCAAGTCAATCGGATGCATGGTTCGGTAGTTATAACGGAACATCCGTAAAAATCACTGTAGATTTATATATTACTGTAGACTATAGACAAATGTCAACTATATACGTATTGTATTTTAATTTTGCTCAATTATTTTAGGGAAACAAGATTAAAATGCCGTTTTAATGCAATCAAAAAAATTATAATGGTAAGTGTTATGTTTCGCTTTGTGAGTCAACAAGATCTGTAATCTTTTTTTTGTGTATCTTACAACATACAATTGTTTATTGTTTATTAACTGTTTCTTGACATCACTGATTTTTGGACTTAAAAATTAAAAAATTAAATCAATCCCATCCACATAACCCTAATTCAAGTTTTTAATCTCAATTACAGTGTACTAAAAAAAAATTGGCTAATATTTTAATCTGTACTGTTTATCTGTTCCTATGCTTAATATATATTTTTTTATATAACTTTATACATACGCTGCTGCTGCTTGTTAAAATAAGGCTATTAATAAATTGTAATTTATTGCTTTTTGGCCTAATGACAATACCGCGTCGACACTAATAACTTCGATATCGATGATCTAGTTTGTGTTCTAAAAGGAATGACAGCTTTTTTTTCGTGTGGTCTTAAATTATTATTATTATCAGATGGTAGACAACCTAAATGCCGTCTCGATACATGAGGTCAGCTTTGAACTGCCTCGCGACGAAAATGGCACAAGTGTTGTAAGTGTGGGCTCGCAGAACGCCCTACTCTCACAGCTTATGGGCATCAGAGAACAGTTAAATGTAACTGGAGTTAAAATTAGAGCACCGTCCCAGCTTTGTTTGGCTCGGACGTGCGTCACACAATATACTTCAATATCGAGTCTGGTGATCAGCTAAAAACCGGATAGGCAGATTGCGTCCGCCCAACAAGACCAGTGTGCTCAGTGTGAGTTTTTTAACGTTCTCGATAGCGTAAAAGTTAACGCAATTTTGTATGCAGTTGAACAGCGCCCCTAGCGGCAAACGTAGGCAAACGTTCGAACTCCATACAAATATGAGCTAACTTTTACGCTATAGAGAACGTTAAAAAACTCACAGAAAAAGAACCGTTTTTATTATGTTTTTTTGTAACAAGGTTTTTTTTGTTTGCCACCAAACCATGAAGGTTTTTAATTATTGTTTTTTTTTTATTCCAGCTTCCCGTCTGGTGGCAGATACCATCAGGAAGACCAATTAAACCTGCTCGTTTTTTTCATATGTTTTAAATAAAATTTAAATAGTACAAATTACAGCACTTCGCTTATGCGCCAATATAAAATTTAATTAAAAAAATAAATAAATTTCATGTTTCAAAATGAAATAGTTTTTGTAAACTAAAAGTTGAACTTATAAGATTTCTGTTTGTTAACTTAATAAGTGTATTTTGATAAACGAATAATGAAATTAAAACAAAACAAAAAAAAAATAGAAATATTTCATTTTTAAGTCTCATAAAATGTATTTCCTTTAAACGGTTTTATTTCAAGACATTTTTGTGTGCATTTAAAGAAATGCTTTTAATTTTAGGAATTACCTATATGTCGGAACCATCATTGTAAACTTTCTTCTTTTTGTCACATATTTCTATATAGTTAATCTGTGGTAAATTAGTTGTAACGTCTCTCTCTAGCGCAATTAATTTTCGCGTGCTAGAGTAAGACGACTATATACAATTACATTTGACGTGAATGATTCAAATCCTGAATAAAATAGTATAAGTTTGTAAGTGTTGTTTTAAAATTTTTGTCGGTATTTTTTTTTTAGGTTTTAAAAGGTAAACGGAATGCTACAAACATATTAAATGTAAGCAATTAACCCTTATTGGAAGATCTCTGTAACAATGAATTTCTCTTAGTTTTTTTTTTCCATTGAGATTGCTCAAGGTTTTCTTTATTAGTATAGTATTATTATGTTTCTGTATAAATAGGTTTCTGTTCGCGTTGTGTTACCCTAGTAGAATATTTTGGAGTGTTGCCATGTTTTACCCAAAATCAGCTACGTGATTGAGGTTAAATGTAATCATGTTTTTGTTTGAATTAGATTTGAGCTTATGATGCTAATTATTGTGCCTTTAAATTTGCCACGAGAAGTTTCGGATATTCACACTGATGACTTGTCATTTTTTTGCATAATAAAAGGAATTCATTGTGGATTGTGTGTGTTCATTTCGCGTTGTGATATCTTTCAGAAATTTGAATTTAAGTTTCGTTCGCCGTAAACTAACCGGTGTTAAACTAAGCGGTGTTCAGGCTAAAATTGTTTTTGGTCGAGATATGGTTACGATATGAACTTGTAGGCCATATAAAGTAAAATAATGTGCAACAACAACAAAAAAACTACCACAAAATAGTCAATCCAAGTCTTTATTACTGTTTCGATCGCTAACAAAATTCGGATGAACCTGCTGGGCGAATCTGAAGATGCCCTAAGAATTTAATTGGTATGTACCTACCAGTGTTGGGCTAAATTTAAATGGAAGGTACAATTAAAAACAACAATTGATTAACTGTTACGTTTCAGTTAAAAATTAATTAATTGTTAACTGTAAACTTAACATAGTTTTTCAATTAACAATTAGTCAATTGGTAATTGTTCCTGCAATTAAACTTTAATTAATATTAAATAAAGTAAATAAAAATAATAGAAGATGGAGGAGTATCACAGGGTAGGTCTCTCACAAGGTTGACTGATGTTCTTGCAAAAATACATAATAACAAGGAAGATCATTTATATTGTGTGCACCTACAGATCCAGTTTGAATTGTTTCTTACAACAATAAAAAATTATAGTTGCATTATTTTAATTGTACCTTGCAATTAACACAACTAAATTTAGATAAATTAATTGCAATATGCAACTAACAGATTACTTGCAATTGTGATTAAATTAATTGCAATTAATCTTTCAATCAATTAATACGATGATTAAAATATTATTTGATTAATGCCCAACACTGGTTTATACAGTGTGCTTAGTGCGAGTTTTTTAACGTTCTCGATAGCGTAAAAGTTGCCCAATTTTGTATGCAGTTGGAACAGCGCCCCTAGCGGCAAACGCACGCAAATGATCCAACTCCATACAAATATGAGCTAACTTTTACGCTATCGAGGACGTTAAAAAACTCGTACTAAGCACACAGATACGTTTTCAGTTTGACGGGGAGCATGAGACATTGCTGTTTTTCCAACCGTACGTCGTGCCGTATGATGATGTGCCCCACAGACACAAACCGCTAAGTTTCACCCCGGATCTTCTCAGTGGGTCGCGATTCCGATCCGGTGGTAGATACTGCACTGCTCTTGCTAGGGCCACTGCTAGCAAATCGCAAACAAAAAAGTTCCGTAAGCTCACCTACCAGCCAGTACGTGGCTAGGACCTCACAGCCCACCTGGTGTTAAGTGGTCACTGGAGCCCATAGTCATCTACAACGTAAATGCTCCATCCACCTTGAGATATAAGTTCCAAGGTCTCAGTATAGTTACAACGGCTGCCCCACCCTTCAAACTAAAACGCATTACTGCTTCACGGCAGAAATAGGCGGGGGGGGTGGTACCTACCCATGCGGACTCACAAGAGGTCCTACCACCAGTAAAATGATTAAAGGTAAGTTTATTTCAGTGACAAAAAATATACGTAAACATTATGGATGACGGTCCACCTGATACAATATTCCCGAATATAGGTAGTTAAAACCTATTTATTAGTACCTAAGGAAAGTAATTAAATTACTGAGATAAAAAAACAGAGATTAATTGGCCTAGACTGGATTTGGATAGCACTTTCCAAAAAAACGTTTTACTGGCAGACAGTTGCTGTCTTTGCTGGCATCCATGACCTACGGTGAGTATTTACCATACGATCGACAGTAAGCTCGTTTTGACTTGCATACGCAAAAGCAATAACAAAACCTGAATAAGAATTTAGTAAAGAAAGCTGTATCTAGTAACTTGCCCATAGGCACAGCCCAATTGCCCATAGACACAGCCCAATTGCCCATAGACACAGCCCAATTGCCCATAGACACAGCCCAATTGCCCATAGAAACAGCCCAGTGGGTCGCGTTTCCGATTCGGTGGTAGCTTCTGCGAAGCGCTACTCTTGCTAGGGTCAGTGTTAGCATTACTCCGGTTTGAGACCCGTGAGCTCATTTACTAGTTAAGGTTAAGGTAAGTAAAAAAAAAGTAACTTGTTTTTGATTTAATACACTCCCTGCCTCCTAGCGTCATTTTCCTCGTTACTGAGGGTCGTGACTCCCCCGCTGCATCAGCTTCTCCCGTACGATTTCTCTCCATTTGCTGCGATCTTTAGCTTCATGAAGGGCATTGTGGAAGTTGATGTTCAGAGAAGATCGTATTTGGTCCGACCATCTCGTGGGACTGCGTCCTCTGGGACGTTTGCCACCTACCTTGCCTGTCACCATCAGCTGTTCAAGATTGTGACCCTCTTTACGAGCAATATGCCCGAAGAATTCCAGCACCCTACGAAGGCATATAGTGGAAAGTCTAGTTTTGATATTAAGCTCTCTCAGAATAGACACGTTGGTGCGAAAGGCGGTCTATGGAATCTAGAAATTTTCTCCAGCTCCACATTTCAAAGGCGTCTATTTGGTCTCTGTCGGCCTTTTTCAGTGTCCAGTTCTCTGCTCCATAACTGAATATGGAGAAAACTAGCGAACTCACCAATTTGGTTTTAGTTTTTCGCGAGATGTTACGGTCTCTCCATATCTTGTGCAACTGGGACATTGCATTTTTGGCCATCCCTATACGTCTTCTTATCTCCTTTTCGCATGATCCTGTGTTATTAATGTTAGACCCTAGGTAGACGAAGTCACTCACGATGTCAAGGTTCAGCGTTCCAGTTAGTTCAACGCTGTTTGTACGATCTACAATAATTACTTTGGTTTTGCTATGATTGATTTTTAGACCCAACAGCAAACCGATATTCTTAATACACTACATTGAATTTAAATAATAGCTGAAATGAACATTCAGAACATTGCTAATTCATATTCAGGGTTAGACTTAACAGATACTACGATTCAGAGTAATCTATGTTCAGAGCTCGTCAGGAAAATATTAGACTTTTTGGCGGGAACGCGAGGAGTGAAGTTGTGTAATTTGTTTTACTAGGTCTATTTAGTGTTTCTTCAGGTTTAAATGTGTAATTACGATGGTTTGTTAACTGATTAGTATCTGTAAATAAATGTAGGAAAATTAAACAAAGCCGCTGGACGTAACTTCTCGGGATCCTCCAAAAAGTTCACTGAAAAATTCTCAGTAAATGACCACCATTTTACTGAGATTATATTTCATCACATATCATCTCATATTATTTTATTTCCTGCCATGTTTCATTTAATCAACTTCATTTCACTTCATATTATCATTTTTCATATAGTGCAGTTTTCATTAAAATTAAATAAAACTTGACCTAAGGGTCTTAGTTACCAGGTCATAAAATATATTAAAAAAAAAGGAAAATATTAGTCTATGGTAGATCACCTATATCGGGGGATTCCCTCGATGATGTACTTTGATAAGTTCTTATTATAAAAATATGGTTTCCAACAAGAGGTTCAGTATAATAATGATATTTAGCATGTATTGCGGGAAAGTGAATAGTAATTGAAACGGCACGGATGTCTAAAAGGCGTGACATCAGCAATGCTGACGTCACTACCGTCATAATTAGGGTGTTGCTTATGGTTGGCGAAGTAATAAACAAACCTATACCTGTAGAAGGTCATTTCTCTTTTCAAGTAGCCTGTTCTCGGTGGTTCGCATTCGCTTGTCCCAGTCCTCTGCTGCTGGGTCATAGTGTCCCCCTGTTTTACTGGGCAGAGGCCGAAATTCTCTTCCCGAAAGGAATGGGCAAGGTTTATTCACCGGTTATCAGGTTGCATCTCGCGATGCCCTCGTGGTTCCGTGAAGAGGGAAAGGATCTATAGTACAAGGGCCAATACTAGTAAATTACAGTGTATAAGAATGCAGCATGTAAGAATACAGTATTCTTTGTAATGAATATTTTGCAGAATCAACGGATCTCTAATATTCTCTAACTCGCAACACGTAATAAGAAATTTTGAAGTAAAGCTGCCAGCAAATAAATTACAAAATTTACTTTTGACACATTAAAGCCAGTGATATTTAGTTTACGATTGCGCAATGTATTTTAAATAGTTCGCGCACTCATCAAGTATACGTATTCAACGTACCTAATTTAGTTAATAATTCTGTTATTTTTAGTCTATTTTTGATTCTCAATTCGTATTTGCAAAGCTCACTAAGTTGTTTCAAGAGGTAACACTGAGCACTGAGCTCCAGAGTTATCGCGAAATTGATCATATAAACAGATAAAGTTTATCAAGTGTTTCCGAGAATTAATTTGTATTGTATATCTGGTGAGAAGTCATTGTGACTTAAGGTATTGAATATTTATTTATTTTATGGGCAATTATACGGATAATGCATTAATAAAACAAAGCCTTAACATTTCTTGCAAACAGTATTAACATAGTATATAGTAATAGTAGTAGGGGCATAAAGAAAATCCTTATATTATTTGCTTTTTTATTTAATTATTTGCAAGAACACCTCCTGGAGTGAGTGCCTTAACCAAGGAAAACCAATTATTCATATTCTGAGCTGTATTTAGTTTGGGCAGTTGTCCGTATGATGTCATCCTACTATCTTATGTGGGGGTCTTCCTTTGTAAGCTTTCCTCGTGAATCATTCCACGAAGTGATTGTTTTGGTCCATCTTTTATCTTGCAGTCTCGCTACATGGCCCACTCATTTCTATTTAAGTTTTTAGGGACGGTTAGATTATCTACTCACAAAGGGACGCCAAATATTCAGCTAATTTTCTTAATTGATTTCTGGAAAATATATTTTAAATTTAGTGCCAGTGTAATATAATTAAAGTTAATTCGTAAATAAAAAGGAAAAAAGTTGGGGCGCAATCAAATCAAACAATCAATACCGATTGTGCCCCGGACGCGAATTTAGATCGTTACGTCACTGTTTTGAGATACCTACTTTGTATTTCGTTTTTTATCTTTTAAGTATTTTTTTTTTAATAAACTGCGTTGCGAGCATCTTTGGTATCTAGGTACTTAATTTTGTTCTTAAATCGACTAGTAAATTTCCGGGTTACAGCATAAGTTAGGTACCTACGGTAGGAGACATTCGTTAATCGCTTTAGTTTTAATATTATTTACCATTGTTTTGTATTCTTCGTTCTACTTATAACCTATTGTTTTTGCTGTTAAATCCTATTTGTTTTCCAAGTAGATGTATTTTTCTGTATTAGCAAATACTTACTTCACTATCGACTGAGAAGTTTTGATAGTGTTATTCGTTAAACCATTGTTATTGTTGAGATCATTTCTGAACCGACTTTTAGCGGGCCTCGTTTTGTGAATGTCATAAGTTGTAATTGTATACCTACCTGATTCTGCAGCATTAGATTATCATCGAAACGGAGACGACTAAGGTATACCAAGATAGACCACTTAACAACAGGTAAGCCTGTCTATCTAATCTAGAAGTCGAACGTTCTGGAAGTCAAAAAGTAAACTACCTGATTTTAAATACACTTAAACATCTATATCGTAAAAGAGAAACACTGCGATTACGATTTAAATTGCGTGCAACTTAAGCAATATCGGGTACCTTAACCACATATCACCACTTCGGTCTTCCATTAAAATTTTCAGGGAACACTACTTAAAATTCATGTCACGCTGTTTCAGGATCATGGGATTTTTCACTGCCCTAATAGTTAACATCGTAGGCGGAGCCGTTCTTTGCATGGGAGGGTTTTTGATCCCAATCGTGGCACCACTGCTCGGCTTCAGCGCATCGGGAATAATGGCGGGAAGCATTGCAGCTTCAGCCCAGTCGTATTACGGGAATTTAATGGCCGGAAGCATTATATCAAAGTTGACTGCCGCCGCCATGATATCACCAACTCCGTAAGACATTACGTCAGTACTAAGTTTTTTTTTTATTGCTTAGATGGGTGGACGAGCTCACAGTCCACCTGGTGTTAAGTGGTTACTGGAGCCTATAGACATCTACAACGTAAATGCGCCACCCACCTTGAGATATATGTTCTAAGGTCTCCAGTATAGTTACAACGGCTGCCCCACCCTTCCAACCGAAACGCATTACTGCTTCACGGCAGAAATAGGCAGGGAGGTGGTACCCATCCGCGCGGACTCACAAGAGGTCCTACCACCAGTAATTACGCAAATTATAATTTTGCGGGTTTCATTTTTATAACACGATGTTATTCCTTCACTGTGGAAATCAATCGTAAACATTTGTTGAGTACGTATTTCATTAGAAAAATTGGTACCCGCCTGAGATTCGAACACCGGTGCATCGCTCAACACGAATACAGCGGACGTTTTATCCGTTAGGCCACGACGACTTCAAAACAACGACGAATTCACAAATGAACCCATCAACGCCACTGCCTTCTGCGACACTAAAGCGACAATATGGTTTCGGGCTTTTAGGGTGGGGCAGCCCTTGTAATGTAGAACTAAGACATATGACTCGTGTCTTAAAGTGGGTGGCGACCACGTGGGGACATTTACGTTGTTGATGTTAACACGTGCAAGCGTTATGGTCTAGTTCGACCTTTAAAACAAAATAAACGTAACGCCATCAGTATGCTTAGTGCGAGTTTTTTAACGTTCTCGATAACGTAAAAGTTAGCCCAATTTTGTATGCAGTTGGAACAGCGCCACTAGCGGCAAACGTAGGCAAACGATCCCATTCCATACAAATATGAGCTACCTATTCGCTGGTAGCCTAAAGTGCTATTTAAGCTACCTACGTGCAGACGGATACGTGAGCTAACGGGCTCAACTTGTCAGAATTTGCTAACACTAGCCTAGCAAGAGTAGTATCTCGCAAGTCGCAGAATCTACCACCGGTATCGCTAGTAACAATGACGACTACCTATTATCAATGAACAAAACGCTTTGAAAAGCATTTAGGTACGTAAGACTAATCAAATTACATGGTTAATGGCTTGACTATTCCCATGAAGGTAGTCATCTCTAGTCTTTAATGTGAATCCTTTGGAGTAGTATGTTGGCCCTAGAGTAGTTGGGACGACATGAGCTCAAAATAAATTAGAATGCTGGGCCGATATCTCTGTCTGCCTTGGCTGGCTGTTATGAACATTTGAAAAGAAAGCTAACCATCTCACTAGGCAAAGTCCATAGCGAATTTAATTCTAAAATTCGGAAGACAAAGACAATATTTATAACAAATATATTTTTAAATTCTAATTACCGCTTCATTTGTTGCAGATAAGTTTGTCAAAAACAGATAACTGCTGCTCGTCAATACATTCTGGATTTAAAATGTCTTAAATTCCGAAATAAATATGATGAGATGGGATCTCGTTTATTTCATTGAACACGTAAACGTTTCAAAATTATCTGCCTGTTCGATGCCTCCAATGAACACTACTCTAACTCAAAATTTTGAAATTTTCGTTTTTCACGCAAATCGCTTCACTATTTTAAAAGTATTACAATTAATCATTATTGATGGGGTTAGAAGCAAGAGTAAATCAGCTAGTTACACAAAAAAACCATAAATATATCTGCAATAATAAAGATTTTATCAACTTTTTTCGTTTAAATGCTCCTCCTGTAAATCTACGAATTTGGAGTTAGCGTAGTGTTCATTGGAGGCATCGTATTACAGTCTTTGATCTTACTTTTAAGAGATAATTCTTTATTGTGGAATGGAGTGTAATGTAATGTATTTAGAATGTTCTAAAGGCTCTGCCGATGTCCAAGAACAATTTCTAACAACAATTATAACAGATTAAATGAATTTTCAAATGATCTACATTTGACAGCATCAACAAGATTTACTAAAAAAAAAAACGGAACGCACTTGCTCATTTTCAATGAACATTAAATTGTGAAATTGCAGTTTCTTCTTTGAACGGAAAGCTTTTAGGAAATATCCTACTAACTACTAACCGGATATCTTAATTACCATAGCAAATATGCAATGGTAATTAAGATATCTGGGTCCATGTAATAGCCAGTTACTAAGTCTGTTTTACTTGCACATATACATATATACACCGAGACAATTCCAAAGAAATCTCTTTCACACTGGTCACCGGGCAAGTACCCATTTCTAGTTCCTGTTAGAAACGACAGCTCCGTTGTGGCCCTGACATAGTCAATGAGTCTCGATGTGCAACCACTATCAGTTTCACGATTACAATTACGTTTAAGGCTGACGAAACTAAGTCACCCTTATTGTCTATTATTTTTGCACTAAATACCCTCAATTAAAAGATGGCTGGTCCATAGAACGCCTCGTACAGGGAAGCGTTGATGGTACAAGACCGCGCGGGAGGCCACCAATGCGGTGGACCGACCAAATTAAAACTGCAGTGGGAGGTCCCCTAAATGAGTGCAGTAGAATGGCCTCGAGATGGCGCGACATCGTGAGACGCATCAAGTCTGCCCCTTCCAACACTACATGACGATCACGACCGCTCTTTCAAGAGTGACACGACTGAGAAGAAAGAACCCTCAATTTATAATAAACAGAAATTAAACATAAATGGATTTAGTTATGAATTAATTTATTTTTCCTATATACTAATTTAATGTTTCTATATAAATTTATGTTGTAGCAGTTTGTTCTTTGGCATTTTCTGCTTCTTGTTTGGCTAGGTTCTCCCTTTCTTGTTGTCTACTTCTCCAGGCAGTCATGTAGGTTCGAGGATGTATGGGGAAAAATCCTGAGAGTCCTGAAAATATTGAAAATATATACACTATCAGAACAACTGAAAATCCATTTTAGTTAGAAATGTATTTTCTTGCTACGATTCTTGTTTGTTTTATTAAGGTTTTTATTTTTATTTTATATATTTTTGCTCCATCTACCTTTTTGATGCTTGAGCCAACACATACATGATATACTTTTGTATATACCTTAACTTTACTGTGAAGATTGATTTTTTTATGGTTACAACTTACAAGTGTTTTATTTGTTTGAATATTATTTACAAAACACTATTATTATTGACTAATTAAGTGTCTTGTCCCACATAGGTAAGTACTATCAATATATATTCCTATTATTTTTCAAGAATAGGTCAGCCTAACTAAAACATGAGACCTTAGAACTTATATCTCAAGGTGGGTGGCGCATTTACGTTTTAGATGTCTATGGGCTCCAGTAACCACTTAACACCAGGTGGGCAGTGAGCTCGTCCACTCATCTAAGCAATAAAAAAAAAAAAAAAAAAGCCCTTACACGATAAGACTGACTTAGAACTCAAGTCTCAAGGTAAGTAGTGCCATTTACATTTTCAATGTCTATGGGTTCCAGTAAACACTTAATATGAGTGTGCCGCGATCTTATCCATCCAATTAATTATCAATTTAATAAAAACATGGTATCATAAGAAACTGATGGAGAAACTCATGCAAAACAAAAGGTGACCTGGAAGCCTTCTGTATAGTGAGTTCCACTACAAGTCTAGTGTTCTCTCCGGACCATCATAACAACTTTATCTGTGTTCTATTCGAAGGGAAAAGATCAAATAGTGACTCTGAAATAAAGAACTGTCCAACTTCAAAAGTCATAAGTAATCATAATTAAAAATTAATATTTACCAAGAAGTTCTGAAACCGGGATCGATACGTGAGCACCCTTCCCAAGCCAATACTTAAGTCTTTCCAAATTCAAAGCAACTAGCTTTTCATTATTGATGTTCGGCATTGGATCGTATGAACCTAGCTGCTCTATTACTGGCTGACTGTTTAAACGTCTCCTCTAGAAGAAAAAAACCTTAAGATGCATTGTTAAGCAGAATAAAATATTCACCAAATTTACAGTGTTCGAGAAAATATAGTACTAACTAATAAAAGAACAAGTTGAAATGCAAAAGTTAGGCTACTAAAAATTTAAAGTGTATCTAATAATGTTAGTTATAAAACTTGTTTTTTAAATATAATTAATCGTTCAAACTAAATTTAATAGGATACTTCTAACAAAATAACTCATTCGAATTTGATAAAAACGAAATTATTTAAATTTAGAATCTTACATGGGTTACAGAAATGTGAAAGAATGGTCGATTCGTGCAACCTTGGCGTATTAGGCGAATAGACTTCGCTGCTTTAGCAAAATATCTGCCGGTTCCACTAGCCGGAGGTAGGGACATATTTTTAATTTTGTATTAAAATAATTTAAATTGGATACTTTAGAATCGTGTAGCAAAATTAAGAAAACATAACCTTTATTTTGACATTTATTAATTGACAGTAATAGTAGTATTATAACTTTCCATTGAGAAAGGCGAAGGTATCCACACCACATAACTTAGTCTTTTAAATTTCCTTTATTATGGAAAATATCGAAAATGGTGTGACAAATGATGTTGATGAAATGTGGCGAAGAGTTTTATTTGAAGCTGTTATTTAATTATTGATTAATTTGGATTAAATTAAATGAAATAAGATTAGATGGGATGAAATAGAGTCTCAGTAAAATGGTGATTATTTATTATGATTTCCGTGAACATTTTAGAAGAATCCGGGAAGCCACGTCCAAGTATTGTTCCATTTTCCAATAAGTGCACCTCACAGTTGAAAAATAATCTAAGCAGGCAATATTTTCTTTTTAAAATTATGACTATTATTATTTTTCCCTACCTAAGCTGGTAGCGAGCGAGTAGGTGAGCTCCCGGAGCTAAAACCTGACGACGTTGCTAGCACTAGCCTTAGCAAGAGCAGTGCTTCGCAGAATCTAGACCAAAGCCCGGGCAGAGGGAGCTGCCTCGAAGCTCGTCCCGGCCCCCGTAAGGGGACGCGACGACGCTATGCGTCTACCACAGGATCGGAAACGCGACCCACTGAGAAGATCCGACGAGAAACTCAGTGGGCTGTGTCTGTGAAGCATTGCTCTTGTTAGAGCCAGTGTTAGCAACATTTCTGGTTTGAGCCCTGTGAGCTCACCTACACGTTAAGGTATAGCTGAAGGAGCCTCTCAAGGCAAACAGGCTAGGTAGGAAACAAAAGACGTACCTAAAATCACCGTTAGTAAATCGGGAGGATTCGAAAAGACGTGCTTAGGGCGAAGTCGACTGTTTAGTAGATTAAAGAGTATCACCTTATTAAGAAGTTAAAATGATGAAAATACCTTACTACTATGAAATGACTATATCCGATAGTTACGGTAGTAATACTGTATTAAATTATTTGGGATCGCTATAGATCTGTGAATATACAACTGTAAATCCGTAAACAAAATAATAATAATATTAAAGAACTGATCATTGATCTCGATTAGATTAAAACAATCATCAATCATGTCTTTCTGGAAAAAATAATGGACTTTTTGGCGGGAACGCTAGAGTGAAGTTGTGTGAAATGTTTTATTTTGTCTATTTAGTGTTTCTTCAGGCTTACATGTGTATTAACGGTGGTTTATTTACGGTTTAGTATCTGTGAAAGTGCCCAATATGGGAAAATCAAACAAAGTCGCAAGATTATATTTCATACCATATCATATCATCTCATGTTATTTCATTTCACTTCATATTACCATTTTTCATAAAAATAAGAATATAAATTAAAATAAGACTTGACCTAAAGGTCTTAGTTACCAGGACATAAAATCCCATAAAAAAAATGAAAATTTATTAATTAAAAATTTCAATATCATTAAATACAATCTATTGTGTAGGTAGTACATATTTTCTCCGATTTTTGCGAGTCTTAGTAATTTCGCGTATACTATTTAAAAAAAATTGCCAGAACACAAGAAACGAAACGTAGTTTTAATATTTAAGTCAACATAGACTCCACAGCTTGACGTCATATGTGGTTAGCTGTGTAGCATAAATTGAATCATTGAGTACCTATTAAGAGCTCTGCGTTTCCTTTCCCTACACGTCAATAACTTTCAATTATGATCATAATTACATTAACAAAACATCAGTCTATACTAATATTATAAAGAGGAAAGATTTGTTTGTTTGTTTGTTTCGAATAGGCTCCGAAACTACTGGACTGATTTGAAAAAATCTTTTCCATTAGAAGCCGACATTGTCCCTGATGAACATAGGCTACTTATTTTTATTTATTTTTTGGTTTCATGTGTGTTTTAATGTTTCCGAAGCGAAGCGAGGGCGGGTCGCTATCACTTGATAAAAGCAAAAATCGTGGTAAGACCTGGTTTACTGGTGTTAGGACCTCTTGTGAGTTCGCACGGGTAGATACCACCACCCCGCCTATTTCTGGCTTGAAATGCAGTATGTGTTTCGGTTTGAAGGGTGGGGCAACCGTTGTAACTGTAGTGAGACCTTAGAACTTATATCTCAAGGTGGGTGTCGCATTTATGTTGTAGATGTCTATGGGCTCCAGTAACCACTTAACACCAAGTGGGCTGTGAGCTCGTCCACACATCTAAGCAATAAAAAAAACGTTATTAGATATGCGAATAATAATAGTATTTATCGATCGTAGAATGCCCCATAAGCTCAAGGGGAAAATTTACAAAACGATCCTATTGTGCTGTATGGATCTGAATCTTGGGCTAAGAAAGTAAAGCATGGAAGAGGAGTGCACGCGGCAGAGATGCAAGCGTTGAGATGGATGGGTGGAGTGACAAGAATGGACAAGATAAGGAATGAGTATATCAGAGGAAGTATAAAAGTAGCCCAGGTGATTGACAAATTAAAAAGCGGAGGGTTAGCGTGGTATGGATATGTGATGCGTGGATATGAGATGTATGGAAATTGTAGTGCAAGGTGTACGCTCTACAATGAAGCAATATACCTAATCAAACAACTAAAAAGGTTTATACGAAACTATAAGCTCAATTTTTGAGGGATACATTTGCCTATCATACAGATTATATACAGCCTAAACCAAAAAGGTTTCAATGGAGAAAGAAATTAATAGTTTTTTTTTCATTGATTTAAAATACTAGGGCGTCATGGATCTATAAAGTGCTATTAAACCCAATTCCACGCTACGCAGTAGTTCACTAACGACTGCCGGCGACACAGCGGCGACGCCGTCTCATTTTAACTGGTCGCACTGTTAGCGATTTTCCCCTTTTCATTCACCGTACTGTAGCCTTCGGCAATAGTGATGTGAACATGTAGCTCGAGATAACGATCATAATCATATACACAAATTAATTTAGCTGATAAACACAAATAGATTATTGAAACACGTCAAAGTAAAATGTACACGCCTTTTGCAAATAATATTTAAGTTATGCCTTTTTGTGCTGGAGTCATGGTCCAGGCGGCTAGCCGATCCTTCGGCTGGTCGTAGGACCGTCGAGGCGATTCGCCCGATTCTTGTGGATTGGGTGAATCGTGACAGAGGACGCCTCACTTTCCGGCTCACGCAGGTGCTCACTGGGCATGGTTGCTTCGGTGAGTTCCTGCACCGGATTGGAGCCGAGCCGACGGCAGAGTGTTACCATTGTGGTTGCGACTTGGACACGGCGGAGCACACGCTCGTTGCCTGCCCCGCATGGGAGGGGTGGCGCCGTGTCCTCGTCGCAAAAATAGGAAACGACTTGTCGTTGCCGAGTGTTGTGGCATCGATGCTCGGCAACGACGAGTCGTGGAAGGCGATGCTCGACTTCTGCGAGTGCACCATCTCGCAGAAGGAGGCGGCGGGGCGCGTGAGAGACGCACAAGCCCGCCGCCGTCGAGCGGGGGCCAGGGAGGCGGATCTCGCCCTAGCCCTGGCCCTCTAAGTGTTTCGGGTCCCCCTCTTATGTCGATCTGGGGCCCGGCGAAGGGGGCCTAAGAAGACGACGTGCAAGCTGCTCTGCACGCGTTTTACGCAAGAGCATCCGGGTGATGGAAGGCCGGCTATCCTCGACCCACGCTGGTTCTGACCCAGCGGGGTATTTCGTAGGATAACCTATTCAAACCGGCACCATCTAGGTGGGCTTCGGACAGCCTGCTGACCGAGAGGGCTGGTGGTCGTGGCGCCGACGATCGCTGGCCCGGCGTCCCGAGGGGGAGGGTGATGGGAGATATGTGCTCCGCACTTAACGCTTCACTCTCCTCCCCTTGCCTTTTCATGAGTTCTGTCTCATGCGAGGGTTGGACGTTGCTTGTTGAGCGACGGGAGGTTTTAGTCGGTTCGACTCCGACATGCCCCACCCTCCATCCCCAGTGGAGGGTGGGAGTCCGGCGATTACCTCCTGACCAAAAAAAAATAATGCCTTTTTGTAACAAATCTGTCTTTATATAGCAAAAAAAAATTCAGCAATTTCATACAGGCAACCTAAGAATAATTTGAAATGTATTCGAAAGATTAATACTGAATCCCTTAAAAAACTTCTTTACTGACACGCTTTTATTAGCTCAGTATGCTTTTATGTTTGTATGTAAATGAAATATTTGAACGCTAACGCTACACGCTACGCTAAACGCGAAATAGCGCTAGATTAGGAAGTGGAAATAATATGAATATAGCAGTTTTAAAACAGATTATAGTGTGCTGGGCTGAAAAATTTAAACCTTTTTGTGAATTGTGAATTTAAAAAACATGGAGTATTTAAAATATTAGCTGTTCATTTTATTAGTTTTTTCGTAGGAAGCGTTGTTCCCTGCTTAATTAAGTATCCTGCTGTAATAGTTAATGGCACTGTTTTTAGATCTTTTCACTTGCTACTATATCGCCACCTTATTTTGGTCTTTTTCAGTGGACTCTTTTTAATATATTGTGGATTTGAGACTGTGATGAAGCTTGGTACATTTATGATGGGATGGTTTCTGTAAAATTATCATCAAAGTATAATGTGTGTATAGTTTCAAGAAAATGTTTTTCATACGTCAAAACGAAGAGTGATTGGGTTTTTGTATTTGGCAATGTAATGTTGAATAATGTCGAAAGTTTACGTTTCGGGGAGCCTTTCGCATTTTTTGTTTTTAAAACATTAATTTAATTTATTTAGTAGGTAGGAGTAAGCGGACACTGGAAGGAAAGCGGGTAGGTGGCTTACCCAACCACTAGCAATCTGTCTATTTATATCGCAGTTGTACTATAGAACTAAGACTTGGAATTACATCTCAAGGAAGGCGGCTTTTGCGTTATTAATGTCTATGGGCTCCGATAAACATTTAACTCTAGCTGAGCCGTGACTTCGTTCATTGTTTTAAGCTATCAAAAAAATATGTTAAAAAACTTATTAAATTAAATCGATACGATAACATCACTAAGCTTTTCCCGATCGCTACCATCGTCTGACCGACATAATCCGTCCTTACTACACCCGAGACAGATATACGAGAGAATTCAGTACGTGCGACAAAGATGGAAGATGTAACTAGGTCACGGGATAAGAGCAGATCCGGCGTTTTTTATTTAGCGTTTTGTAGCGACGGAAAATCCAGGAAAATAACTGAATGCAACTATAAATAGACGATTTGTTTAAAAACTTGTTTATAATTAATGACGTTTTAATGACGCTTTTAGCGATTTTGGTTACAGAGTACAATATTTAGATGTGATTTCCAATGTTTGCGAGAAGCGTTACGTAACTTTACAGAAGACCAAAAAAAATCGATATTTTTCAATTATGATATCAAATATCGACGTATACATGTTCTTTACATTCGATTATAGATGGATCTGTTACTGTTGAAACTATAGGCCTATTATTAATATTGTTGCTAAACTTAATCCAACTTTTTATCATTACACATTTAACATACTCGCAGAATACACGACAGTAGAGGTCAAATGGCAAACAAAAGAAGATCTAACGGAACCATAAATCTGAAAGCATTGATTTTCCCGCTGACATAACATCGAGGTCTATTCTCGTAATACTGGAAGTGCTGGAAATAGCTCGCGATTTATTTAATAAGAAGTATAGCGAGAGCGGGCGTCGGGAGCGACAATCAATCGCGTAGTCGGAGCGGCTGAGTCGTGGGGCTACGCGCATGCGCTCGCCGGGAAGCGATCGATGCGCCCGAGGGAACGCTCAGTGGTCGCGGAGCCGTCGCGCAGTCGAGTGCACAATGCGTCCCCAGTGAGGCGGGAAACGAGCCAAGCTGTATCTCCGCGAGTACGGTGCGGAGGAGGAGCGGCCGGCGTGCCGGGAGGAGTGGCGGCGCGGCGAGTGGACGGGCGCGCGCGGCCGGCTGCCCCAGGTGGACCGCAGCCCCTCACGCCGCAGCCCCTACCTCGCGCGCGATGACGAGCCCTCGCCCGCGCCCGACGAGCGCGGCCGCTCCGCCTCGGCCGGCGCCCACCACCGCGCTCGTCCCCGTCCCCTGCGCTACCAGTCGCTCGAACGCGACTACGACCGCTCGTACGCGCCGCCGCCACCCCCCGAGGACGACTACTACCGCCGCGAGCCGCCCCCCCTCTTCCTCGGCGAGCTGCAGTCCCAGAACTCGGATCTGCAACGGGAACTGGGCAACCTCAAGAAAGAACTCGAATTGACCAACCAGAAGCTCGGCTCCAGCATGCACAGCATCAAGACCTTCTGGAGTCCGGAGCTCAAAAAAGAACGGGCACTGAGAAAGGAAGAGAGCGCCAAATACAGCCTCATTAATGACCAGCTGAAACTGCTCAATCAGGAGAATCAGGTAACGTACGACATTCTCAACTCTTTGCCTGTTAGCAACATCCTGATTTACTTATTTTCTTACCCTATTAACCTGCTAAACGTAGCTATAAAGATATAGATTTCTTTTATTATCAATCTCAAAAAACTTATGTGCCATTTTTTCGGTCTTATTTTAATAACTAAGGTAGGTATTAAAAACTTAAACATGTAAGTATGCACATCTGATCTAATTTTCTTATTCGACATCTATTTCTTGACCATCTTTCTGTACAGCACAGGCCTCCCCAGGAAAGTAGCACGGTTTTACTTAGGTTTAGCTTTTGTAAAGTCTGCTTTAAATTCCAATGATTCAATTTCGATTTAATAAAGTTAAAAACAGCTAACAGCTCTAAGTAAATTAAAAGCCTGTTCACAATAAGAAAATGTCCTTTGTATTACGAATAGAATCAAGCGAATTTAATTATAAACAATAAAGGGGCAAGGTCGATTTTTCACGTCCCAAACAAATTAAAGAAGTAAATCAACAAACAAGATGAATCATCGGGGCAGCGCTCTATCCGGGAATTGGGGGCCGTCGCTTACGTCACACGCATGCCTAGAACGGCCGATTCTAGTTTCATTGATGCGCTAGTTCAATGGAAGAGGCTCGCAGAACTCTCCGATATCAAATATGCTCAAATGCCTATTATTGCACGTTACTTTCTTTATATCTATGTGGATATTGTTACGTCAAATTTTAAGTGACACTCAAGATCTTCTCGTCGACGATAAAGATTTCTTGATAGCGTAAATTAATGATCTCATTGATGGGTGTTAAAGTTAATGGTCCATGGACAGCAAAACATGAACGCCACTGTTCAAGCTGTGACATAATATCGCCGTCTGATGCACTGGAATAACAGCTGTCTTCACCACGGTTACGAAAGGGATCGTGCTAGAAAAGGAATAACTAGACGCTTGTGATCTTCTCGCTATCTCTTTCGCACTCCTAGTAATGACAGTGAATCTTTGTTTTTTTTATAACTACCCTCCACAAGCAAGCGGTTTATCATTCATTTCTGAATATGTTTAAATTCGTTTTGATTATGTAAGCTAATTTTGAATTTGAATTTGAATATAGATCACAGTTCCGATATAAAAACATGTAAAACGTGGTACCTATCCAGTCAAGGACTGATGTGCTGTGTGAAATAAATTCGTAACACGACAACATAGCTGTGTTTTTTTGTCTCTTTCTTGCAGTCGCTAAGTCTGCACGACTTGACGTATATGTCTAGTAAGAAAAAAACAGTTTATTATCAAAGAAAAAAATTCGGGCCAATACGAAATAATTGCCGTGAAATAAGCAGCGTAAAAAAAAAAAAAATTTACACTTAGTCAATACGTCAATCAAATTAGCGAGCTTAATCTTTTTTCAATTGATGAGACGCAAAAGCGACACCTCAAATATAATCTATAGAATGTACGTTGCGAAGATTCTCCTTCAAAACTCCTCCTTCCTCCTCATTTTTTTTTTGCTTAGATGGGTGGACGAGCTCACAGCCCACCAGGTGTTAAGTGGTTACTGGAGCCCATAGACATCTACAACGTAAATACGCCACCCACCATGAGATATAAGTTCTAAGGTCTCAGTATAGTTACAACGGCTAGCCCATCCTTCGAACCGAAACGCATTACTGCTTCACGGCGGAAATAGGCGGGGTGGTGGTACCTACCCGTGCGGACTCCCAAGAGGTCCTACCACCAATGATTAAGCAAATTATAAATTTTCGGGTTTGATTTTTATTACACGATGTTATTCCTTCACCGTGGAAGTCAATCTTGAACATTTGTTGAGTACGTTTTTCATTAGAAAAATCGGTACCCGCCTGCGGGATTCGAACACCGGTGCATCGCTACACACGAATGCACCGGACGTCTTATCCTTTAGGCCACGACGACTTCATTCGAAATATATTCAATACTTTTGAAGGTTTTACAGAAATAGTTCCCATATTCCCAATTTAATAAAGGCAAATTTTAATTTTGAAAGAATAAATAGATTATCCCTCAATGTATTGCAAAATATTCGTTTAAAATGATTTTCTTGTCATCGCAAAGTCTCTGGAGCTTAATATTCATTTAGGGGGGTAGAGGACTTATATATTCTCGTGAGAGAGCCCGCACGGGTAGGTGCCAACACCATGCCTATTTCTGCCGTGAAGCAGTAATGCGTTACGGTTTGAAGGGTGGGGCAGCCGTTGTACGGTAAAACTGAGACTTAAAATTCGAGCTTAGGTTATGAATGTCTATAGGTTCCTGTAACTACCTACCAGCCAGAGATACCGAAGTTGGAACATTAACCAAAGTGGATGACGGCATTCGAGCTAACATATCTATGGGCTGCGGTGACCATGTGGCATCGCGCTTGGCTGTTTCTGCACCCGTCATCTCAGCAATAAATAAATCGGGTCTCAAGCCCACCCCAAATATTGCCATTAACCATTTAAGCCCTCGTGGCGTCATTTTACGTTACGTTCATTTGAATTTCTGGCTCATGCATAATAATATCGTAACCGATTTATCGTTATTAGATGTCGGTAATGTAACGATGGATTTCATCTGAAAACGATTTTTTTTTTCTCGTACATATGAAAGCTTTTGTGGAGATCAATCACGCTTTACGCAAAATCCATCTGTCGGGCACTTTTAAGACGTTTTTTCATTGGTCCTAATGTGTGACCATTAACTAGTGATTACACAGATTTATAAATTTTCTAGATGTGATTTGATCACACGATGTTTTTGTCTTCATTGTGTAACTCGTTCCCATACATCGGCTCGCTGAGTTTCTCGCCGGATTTTCTCAGCGGGTCGCGATTCCGATCCGGTAGTAGATGCATTCGCGAAGCAGCTGCCCTTGGGCTGTTAGGTCTCCTTCGGAGGCGCTCAGGCAGCTATTAGCTAATCCCATCCCTCCTGGCTTAGCCTTTGCTCGCCCACCTGTCCTGGTGAAACTGGAAAGGCCTCCCTGCCACCAATAATCCTTCCTTCCTAAAACAAAAAAAATAATTGCCCGTGAACATATTTTAAATAAGTATTTATTTAGAAATAAGTAAGAAATATCATGTTTTTCTATATTTTTGATACTGGTCAAAATATTAGAGCGAAGTTATTTAATTATTCTACTGTCATCGGTCCTTTGTGGGTTGTGAAGTTTCAAGTAGAATAAATAAATACCACTTCTTAAATGAACGAATTCTATATTATGTATGTTTTCATTTTGTTCTTCGACAGCAGACGAATATTGTGTGGTCTTCGTTGGTTTTGGACCAAAGAAATGTTAGGGGACAAAAAGAAACTATAGATGTTTGTCTGTAAGTCTCTACTGAAAATAAGGCCCTTACTCATAAAATCAATGTAGATATCCCGTGAAAGTCAAAGGAAGTATGATTTATATTCGTTGGCCTAGGGCTTAGGGCATACTTTTGCGATGGGACGTTCAACTCGTCTAGATAATATTCTTGATTCTTGTGCCAAATTCCTTCACTTGGCACGCCGTCAAATATACTTGAATGTTGATTAAGTTTTGGTGTTCAATTTACATTGTTCCTTTTGTAATGAGCATTTTTAACTGCTTCTGAGTTTTAATTCAATGTGACTGAAACTGAAGTGAAAGTTTTTAAAGTTCGGTTCATTGTTATTAATGGAAATTAGTTTGGTCATTTTTGTATTGCGTTTTCTATTTTGTTTTGTAATAGACCTTTCGGAAAGAAAACCATCATCATCATCAGCGTATCGACGTCCATTGCTGGACATAGGCCTCCCCCAGGTCTCGCCACAATGACCGGTCCTGCTACCTTATTTATCTATTCCGTGGTACCACCACCCCGCCTATTTCTGCCGTGAAGCAGTAATGCGTTTCGGCTTGAAGGGTGGGGCAGCCGTTGTAACTATATTGAGACCTTAGAACTTATATCTCAAGGTGGGTGGCACATTTACGTTGTAAATGTCTATGGGCTCCACAACCACACCAGGTGGGCTGTGAGCTCGTCCAACTATCTAAGCAAAAAAAAAAATTTTTTTTTTTTAAATGTACCTAGGACGACCTTTTTCAGCGACTCCCAATAATCAAATGACCAAAAGTAGCTTAGAAAGGGACAAACTTATCCATTGGTCTCTTTCACTCCGTCCCCTTCCTCTACGTCTTTTCGGTTTGAAAATATTATTCGATGTTTTCCAGAAAACACATTTTTGGGTCGGGTCCCTATAATACCAAAGGTGCGATATGCTGTGGCTGTAGTTCTGTGACCAAACTTCGTTAACTAACAAAGAAATATTGCGACGAATGTCAGACAGAGCAAACACAAAAACTTTCTCCTGATAAATTCGATTTCGTCTCACTGCCTCTAAGTACTCTTTTCGGTGTGTGTGAGTTAGGATTGTTCTTGAAATACAATTTGTTCACGCAATAACCTTGTGTGGGTGCAGGATGAAATCCATTAATACACTAAGCTAGATCATATGGCCAGACGGTCGTCGTGGATTGAGTAAGTAAATCTAGGACAATTGGTAATAAGAATTAGGTTAAGAATAGAGTTAAATGTTATAATAATATTTTAACGTTCATTGAAACATCAATAACAAATTGTATGTAGTGTTATTATTAAAGAATTTAACTTTAACCTGGTAAACTTTCTGTCAAAATAAGTAAATATAACTAATTTCTATATATAGGTACCAACTACTTCCATTTGACTCCATACAGAAGAGGACCGTTCGGATTGTTGATAATCCCATTCTCACGGATCGCTTGGAACCTCTGGGTCAGCGGAGGGACTTCGGTTCTCTCTATACTTTGTACCGTATGATCCATGGGGAGGAATTGTTTGAGATAATCCCATCATCTCGTTTTTACGATCGCACCGCCCGCCACCGGAGTAGAGTTCATCAATACTACCCGGAGCCACTGCGTTCATCCACAGTGCGTTTCTAGACATATTTTTTGCCACCTACCATCCGGCTTTAGAATGAGCTCCCCTCCACGTTGTTTCCCGTGCGCAATGACATGTCCTTCTTTAAACGAGGCTTGTGGAGAGTACTTAACGGTAGGCAGCGGCTTGACTCTGCCCCTGGCTTACTGAGGTCCATGGGCGACGGTAACCACTCACCATCATGTGAGCTGTATAATTATCTGCCTACAAAGGCATTAAAAAAAAAGTTATAATAATAATTCTCAGATCTGACAGTGGTACAGTGGGTCATAGAATATGGTCTATTCCCAATGAATCATTGTAGAAATTTGGAGGGAGTGAGGAGATTAAGCAGGAAATATACTGAGATTAGTGATAGCACAGATATCAGTATAATATAATATAGGTAGTTCTGGCTACAGAAGGGCGTAGTCACCTATTCGTGTTATTATCATTGTCCAGCAAGAAACCACACCCGGCTCGATCATAAGACCAATGTATCCGGAAGTACCAACAATTTACGCAGTTCACTCAAACAAGCAACGTCGCCACTGTACTGTGTACTTGTACTGGTGGTAGGACGTCTTCTGAGCCCGCATAGCTAGGTACCACCACCCTGCCTATTTCTGCCGTGAAGCAGTAATACGTAACGGTAAGGTTTGAAAGGTAGGACAGTCGTTGTACTGTAAAAACGGAGACCTTAGAACTCATGTCTCGAGGTAGTTTTTATTTATTGCTTAGATGGGTGGACGAGCTCACAACCCACCTGATGTTAAGTGGTTACTGGAGCCCATAGACATTTACAACGTAAATGTGCCACCCACCTTGAGATTTAAGTTCTAAGGGCTCAGTATAGTTGCAACGGCCGCTCTACCTTTCAAGCCGAAACGTATTACTGATTCACGGCAGAAATAGGCTGGGCGATGGTACCTACCCGTACGGACTCTATGGGCTATATAACTACTTAACACCAGGTGGGCTTTGAGCTCATTTATGCAGTAAAAAAAATAAAAAAACAGTGTACCAATCGCACAACGATACGCTTCCGAAATCTGAAACCGTTATCGCTAATTCGGAACATGTTAATTTAGGCTTTAGCATTTCAATTTTTGTTCATTCGAGCCTTATTCCGAGAAGTCAGAGTCAACAGGTTCAAGAGAGAGGTTTTCGAACTACATGTTTTGGCCACGAGCCAGCCTCTACAGCCGTCGCGGCGCCAACCTTCAGCCCGGAACAAATAAACGAACGTTTTTAATGAAATTCTTCATTAGTAGACAGAGGTCACGACTATATTACGTGAAAGCTGCCTGAGCTTTTGTGTACGCACTATAAGAGTTGTTCAACGTTTTAGCTAAGCTAATTTCCCAAATTCTAGGAAGGAAGTTCTCTTATGAAAGCGCCTGTGAACTTAATGACGAAACTACCTAGTTCGGCAGAAACTAGAACCGGCCGTTCTAGGCATGCGTGTGACGTAAGCGACGGCCCTTAAATCCCGGATAGAAAGCTGCTCCGATGATTCATCTTGTTTGTTGATTTGCTTCTTTAATTCGTTTGGACGTGAAAAATCGACCTTGCCCTCTATTGTTTATAATTAAATTACAGAAAAAGAGGAAGGGTGATTTGAAATTTCGACGCTTTCGACCTTATCCCTCGAGGTGGCTTTATTGAGGTTAAGGATTTCGCCGAGCAGTGGCTGTGTTGTCGGCTACCCAAGCATAACTGAAGGGCTCGCCCCCACAAAGACCGGAGGGAAGGGATACGATTTTCATAGTAAGTTTCCGAGTGTTTCAAAAGTGAGCACAGATTTTTTAGGGATATTTTCGTGATAGGAAATAGAACAGTCCGCTTGTCCACATTTCTATACTAGCGGACTTCTTAAATGACGATCAGACGCGGCTCTGCGGATCACGACGACAATTGACGTACGGGCCAATCTATGCTAATATTATAAATAAAGCTGTAAAGTTTGTTTGTTTGAACGCGCTAATCTCAGGAACTGCTGGTCCGATTTGAAAAAATTTTTCAGTGTTAGATAGCTCATTTATTGAGGAAGGTTATAGGCTATAGAACATTACGGTAAGGGCAATACAAGTGGAGCGCCAATAAATTATGTTTTAAAATAAGGGTTTAAATAGCTCCAAAAGCATTCTATAATTCAAAAATATTTTCACATTCTACGTAAATGAAGTGGGGGTAAAATTTAGCGTTATGCCAAAGTAACTATTCCATGCGGACGGAGTCGCGGGCAAAAGCTAGTTTAAAATAATTCGCTATCAGACTTCTCTGCACTAAATCGACCTTCAGTCGTTAATGGTCTAATTGTTTATTCATTTAATGGGTGCACTCGATGCTTTTGTTACGTCAATCAGCTAGCAGATCTGGTGTCGCAACAGCTGTTACCTATTGAACAGTCGGTTCGTTCTCTGTCGTCTGGTTCGTGTACGGCTTTTAAGAAGGCATTGAAAATACTCACTACCGCCAGTCACATTCCATTTCTTTAGTTTTCTTTATTTTCAAATCACCTGTCAAGTCTTTTTTTCAGTCTATGTCTAGTTATTATAGGTCGTATCTCCTGTCAAAGACACTCCACGGAACTCGTCCCAATTAATAAGGTCGGTTTAACAGTCGGTTCTTTCTCTGTCGTCTGGTTCGTGTACGCTTTTAGGAAGGCATTGAAAACACTCACCACTGGCAGTCACGTTCCATTTCTTTAGTTTTCTTTCTTTTCAAATCACCTGTCAAGTCTTTTTTTCAGTCTATGTCTAGTTATTATAGATCGTATGTCCTGTCAAAGACACTCCACGAAACTCATCCCAATTAATAAGGTCGTAGACTACAATTCAGCAGCGCAAGACCAATCGTTGTGGTGGGGGGTGGGGGACATATTTTTATTTTTATTTTTATTGCTTAGATGGGTGGACGATCGCACAGCCCACCTGGTATTAAGTGGTTACTGGAGCCCATAGACATCTGCAACGTAGACGCGCCACGCACCTTGAGATACAAGTTCTAAGGTCTCAGTATAGTTACAACGGCTGTCCCACCCTTCAAACCGAAACGCATTACTGCTTCGCGGCAGAAATAGGCAGGGCGGTGGTACCTATCCGCGCGGACTCACAAGTGTTCCTACTACCAGTAAAATGTCTGCAGTAAGATATGTCCTATAGTGGACGGATAATAATGTATGAGTAGAACTGTCTTAGATAGCAACCTAGCTCACTATGGATCCAGCATAAACGAAAACACAATATAAAGAGCAAATCGCTAAGCTATAAAGCTATCATGAAATCAAAACCAAACTGATGTACGGTTTAGAGCGAAACCAACTTTATTGCCTTTAAAGCAAAGACGATTCTGACATTCAGGACATAGGACGTTTTCAAAGTAACGAAAGGATATTGACGACGCGCAGAATCCCGAGCAAACATAGATATTAAGTTACTTTGTTTTGATGATAGAGAGGTTTATGTGCCTCTGTTTACTCGATATTGTCTTATAGGGCACTTATGATATCCGATTACTATACATCATCATAGTCGGTTACTCTTGGCAGAGCAGTTGTGGTCATTTGGGATCCCTGTTTATTAAAGCCTTGACAGCTGTTCTCCATACAGAACTAAGGCTTGGCGCACAACCTCGTTAAATGGGGTTTTGGTAAGGATTTTCATCTGATCAGTCCAGCGCATAGGGTTTCGTCCACGAGATCTTTTACCATTAACCATACTTACTATATATAGTGACTAGCTTTTGCCCGCGACTTCGTCCGCGTGGAATAGTTCACAAATAATGCTTTATTTTAAAACAAATTTGGTTAGCATAAAAAACGTTATAGTGAGCCAACCATAAAATATAGGCATAATATGCTGTCGCGGACTTTTTTTTAGATCTTTTAAAGGGGAACAATTCTGTCGTACATTATTTTAGCGAAACTTTAACCGTTTCTGCAGCGCACGCTGCGGAAGCTCCCAAAAGGGAAAAAAACGATTTTGAAGTATTCTTTGTTGGTACTCCGCTTGTATTGGTCTTAGCGTGATGTTATTATGTTATAGCCTATAGCCTTCCTCGATAAATAGAGTATCTAACACTGAAAGAATTTTTCAAATCGGACCAGTAATTCCTGAGATTAGCGCGTTCAAACAAACAAACTCTTCAGCTTTATAATATTAGTACCTAAATAAACCTATATAACATATTAACTGTCTCACGTCTAAAGTTAGCGTCTCGTCAATTGCGACGAAAATACAAACCCCTAGACATAGCCTAATGAGTTTCTCGCCGGATCATCTCAGTGGGTCGTGTTTCCGATCCGTTGGTAGATTCAGCGAAGCACTGCTCTTGGTAGGGCTAGTGTTAGCATATTCTTTCAGGTTGAGCCCGTGAGCTCACCTACCGATCCGCATGAAGTTGGAATAGCCCTTTACGGCGAATAGGTAGGGAAAAAAACTAGCGTAACCTTAAAAGGTAAATGGCACGCTAAATGTTTTGAAGTCGCCGTAGCCTAAAGGATAAATCGCCCGGTGCGTTCGTATCGAGCGATGCGACAGTGTTAGTGTTCGAATCCAGCAAGCAGGTACCAATTTTTCTTACTTAATTCAAGCTCTTTTTTTATGCTGAAAGTTTGTCAACACAGGTAAGAACAATGGATCATTATGAAGTTTGGGTTACAGTGGCTTTGGCTTTGGCAGTGGATTTGCGCTTTGACAAACTTTTATAAAATAACGAAGGTTTGGGGTTCACGGGCTCTTAGACTATTAGCTTCGATTCGTGAACCTTGTCTTGGTTCATTGGACATGTTTCGGTTACGAGTCATCGCACGTGGAAAGTCGAACGAAATAAAACAATAGAAGTGACCGTACTTTAATTTATACCTGTAATAGCCATGTGCTATTACGTCATAACGTTGACAAATATATTTAGACCCGGCTCACGGAATGCTGGATACTGGTGGTAGGACCTCTTGTGAGTCCGCGCCCGTAAGTACCACCGCCCTACCTATTTCTGCCGTGAAGCACTAATGCGTTTCGGTTTGAAGGGGCGGACAGCCGTTGTAACTATACTTGAGACCTTAGAACTTATATCTCAAGGTGGGTGGCGCATTTACGTTGTAGATGTCTATAGGCTCCAGTAACCACTTAACACCAGGTGGGCTGTGAGCTCCTCCACCCATCTATGCAATAAAAAAAAATGACAAGTTGACTCATCTATAATTGGTCTGGATATCAGCTTCGACCAACGCTTTAAGAAGCTCTCGGTATCTATCTGAGTTAAAGGGTAGACATAGCCGCTTTTGCCCCGGCACGTATAGTAAGGAGGTCTCTCACTCCGGTGCCGCGGTGACTAGTAGCGTAGACATTAAAAAAGAGGAGGTTTTTTTACTAGAAAGCCAGTGGCTCTCAAATGGTCCCATTTAAAATTTATCAAATGGCAGTCAATGACCGCCAATTTCCGAGCTAATCTTAATAATGGCATATTTAATAGATTTCGACTACATTAGTGGGATACATTAATTGGATATATATAATGTGGAGTCCCATCATCCATACTAAAACCACTGTATTTGTATACAATGCGCTCCCAGAGATCTTTTCCGCCATGTACCATCATGTTTTTCTAAGCAAGTCCTTCACACGATGTTTTCGGAAGGTAGGCAGTTTTCTTTTCCTACCTAAGCTACGGGGCTAAGCCAGTGTAACCCAGCGAGTAGGTGAGTTCAAGGGACTCTCACCTGAAGACGTTGCTAACACTAGCCCCAGCAAGAGAAGTGCTTCGCAGAATCTACCACCGGATCGGAGCCCCGGATCGGAGCCCGTGTCCTTCGCATTGCTGACTTACAAGAGCTACCACTCACCACTCACCATTAGGCGGCCCGTATTCCTTTTACGTATTATTTACTAGAAAGTCTCTTTTATCCGTCTCTTAGTATCAATTTATAAATCAACTAGCGACCCGCCCTCGCTTCGCTTCGGAAACTAATTTATTATAGATTTCTCCACTATTTAATAGATGTTATTATACATATAAACCTTCCTCTTCAATCACTCTATCTATTAAAAAAACCGCATCAAAATCCGTTGCGTACTTTTAAAGATTTTTTTTTTTTGTTTTTTTTTTTTTTTTTGTTGCTTAGATGGATGGACGAGCTCACAGCCCACCTGATGTTAAGTGGTTACTGGAGCCCATAGACATCTACAACGTAAATGCGCCACCCACCTCGAGATATAAGTTCTAAGGTCTCAGTATAGTTACGACGGCTACCCCACCCTTCGAACAGAAACGCATTACTGCTTCACGGCGGAAATAGGCGGGGTGGTGGTACCTACCCGTGCGGACTCCCAAGAGGTCCTACCACCAGTAAATTAAGCATACATAGGGACAGACAGATATAGGGACAGAGAAAGCGACTTTGTTTTATACTATGTAGTGATACCGCATCTCCATTCTCCATCTCCACACTGTTCTGTAATAACTACTCTTTGACGTAATAAACTACTGAAATGCCATCATTATTCTCTTATTGAATACGTGATATTAATAACAGAGTCGTACATCACGTCGTGTCTGGAGTACTCTATCCGACGTGATGACGTCATCGACGAACTGCTCACTGTATTAGCTTCAGCTTTCTGAAAAAGTCCACTTTGAATGCCACTTATTGTATCGACACGGGTGAAAGGTGAAAGGCTTAAGTGACATTTCTGCAACTTTACAGGAAAGCCATTTATATGTTTAAATTTTGAAAAAAATATTCTTCAGACAAAAAGACTGCTTCAGCTTTTTGAATGGAGTTAACGTAATTGAAGCTTAATTAAAATCATCGAAATCGTTGATGCTAATATCAAATAAAATGGAAATTTAATAACAAAGATAAATATAGCGTATTAAACGGAATGTCGCTTAATGCAAATAGCCTTTCGATAAATAAGAAAACAAAAAAATAATTGCCACTTCTCAGAGATATCGATGACAAACATCCCGAGGATCTCATGTTACGCTCACAATCCAATAATACATGGGGTCAAATATTCGATTGCATTAAAATTATATACGAAAGAAATGTTACGCACACAACAGCGATTCTTAACCACAACGCCGGAGCAATTTCGTGTGCCGACAAATTTTACTTTCAAATTAAATGTAATACAAGTACTCATAGTACAAGACAAGGTCTCAAAATTTTGAAATCGCCATAAATGTGTCGCGACAAAAAAAAAGGTTGAGAGCCACTGACAGAAAATATGTCTCGAGACCACGAACACAAAATATATACGGTACGAAAGAAACGCACCGCCATTAAATTTACAGTTACAAATAGATAGCAACTACGGCATAACCCCGTTCAGACATAGCTCCATAATAGAATTACTGATCCAAATATATATCAAAGTATGGTATTATCCCGTCCAAGCATAACTCCATCAAATGTCTATTCTAAATTCATGCTAAATAAATTTTACAAAACTAGTAAAATGACATAAGTTCACTTTCTAGTGATCGAAAATAAACCATGTTACCTCAAGATATAAATCTATTTTATGTATTAAGTTTAAATTTAATTTTGGTTTATTTGATTTTGGTATATTTCGAAAATAGATTCGTTTTTCAAATTTTTTTGATTACACTATTTGGCGCCATAGTTATTTACCAAAAAATTTACATGGATTGATCTATTGATAAACAGACCAATAAATCATAAGATAACTTAGATATTTTTCTATTTTTGTTATAAAATACATTTTAATAACTTGACAAACGCCAGATAAAACAACTGAACAGAAAATTCGTGCACATCCGGTTCCCTAAAGCGAGCGGATCAATGAAATAGTTTAATCGCGACATCTAGCGGCGAGCGGGGTCAACGTACCGGGCGTGGAGTGAACACCAAATTAAATTATGTGTTTAAAATTAAACCTTTAGCGCCATACGAAAATAAATTCTGTGACTGTATCGAAATTGATTCATGTCATTTTTTTTATTATGATATCGTGTATGGCACGTAATTTAATTACACGTGTTTTTTCATTAATAATTGACGAAAAAGTGTTTGACAATTTTTTCTCTATCTAATCGGTGGTAGTCTGAGCAGCTATTCCAGCTACGTTGGGACTGGTAAGTGAGCTCACGGTCTCAACCTAGGAGGATTTTCTGACAGTAGCCCTAACAAGAGCAGTGCTTCGCTGAATCTACAATCGAAGCGGAATTGCGACCCACTGAGATTATCCGACGAAGAATCATTGGGCTGTGTCTATGGCCTGGTTCGCACGTCGAACTCTTCGTAATCGACGAGAATGTCTAACATAGTTAAAACTACTTTTGTAGCTTAATCTCGCATTGTCATTTCGTGTCCATTATAGGACTCGAGTCAAAATGTCAAACGCTAATCTCTACGAAAACCGATGATATGAAGATAGTGGAAATTGTTACGTAAAATGTACTGAAGTTAATCGATGACTTATCTTTGGTATTACGAGTATATATTAATAGAATACGTCTACTAATAATAGCAGTAAAAGTATGAAACTGCTGTTTTATTGTAATAGATACTTCGAATTGACATAGAACTTTCATGGTTTGAGATTTTTGAGTGAAACTTTTTCAATTGGTACCTATGAGGTTCTTCTTTTAAAAAATGCGCAACATTCGATTATCGACTTTCAGTTGTTTTTTTATTCAGCTTAGACAAGAAAGATGGATACTTCGAAAATTCGAGTGATTTTTGAATACGAGTTCCGACGCGGAACTAACGCTGCAGAAGCAGCTCGCAATACCAATGTTATGTTTGGAGAGGGGACTGCTAATTAACGCACCGTACGATTTTGATTTAAACGCTTTCGTGATGGTAATTTTGATTTGAAGAACGAACCACGTGGAAGACCGCCCACGCATGTGAATAACAATTAATTGAAAGAGATAGTGGAAGCCGATCCGAGTCAAACCACCCAGGAATTAGCGGCATGGTTTAACGTTACCTCACTAATAATAATGACTAATTTGCGTCAAATCAATACAATAAAAAAATATGAATATGGGTGCCTCATGATTTGACTGATCTGTAGAAAGAAACGCGTGTTGAAACCTGTGTTGCCTTGTTGAATCGATACAGAAATGAAGGAATATCGGATCGAATTGTGACATGACGTGATGAAAAGTGGATTCTTTACGATAACCGTAAGCGAAAAGCGTAAGCGACTAATGAGACGTTATAAACTCATGCATACACAAATAAAAATAAATTCTAGTCATAATCAATTACATTAAAAAAAAAGAACACATGAAACATTGATTAACTTTTATTATCATTTTTATTATTTACTATTCGCCGGTAGCCTAAACGGTTATTTCAGCTACGCCCGAACGGGTAGATGAGCTCACGGGCTCAACCTAAGAGACTTTGCTAACACTAGCCCTAGCAAGAGCGGTGCTTCGCAGAATCTACCACCGGAATCGCAATCCACTGAGAAGATGCGACTAGAATCTCAGCAGGCTGTGCCTATAAAATTGGTCAGTGTCATTAACATTGTCATGGGCGATCGATGTAAAGGCCTCATTAACGGTTAGGTGAACTCGCGGAATCAAACTAAGAGAATTTGCTAACACTAGCCCTAGCAAGAGCAGCGCTTCGCAGAATCTACCACCGGATCGGAAACACGACCCACTGAAAAGATCCGGCGAGAAACTCAACGGGCTGTGTCTATAAGATTGGTCAGTGTTATTAACGTTGTCAAGGGGCGATTGATGTGAAGGCCTCATTAACGGGTAGGTGAACTCACGGGCTCAACCAAAGAGAATTTGCTAACACTAGCCCTAGCAAGAGCAGTGCTTCACACAATCTACCACCGCAATCGCAACCCACTGAGAAGATCCGGCGAGAAACTCAGCGGGCTGTGCCTATAAGGTTGGTCATTAGTCAGTGTCATTGACATTGTCATGTCGATGTGAAGGCCTCGTCTCGTTGCTGCTACAATGCCACCGTTAACGTAAAGTCCACTCGTTTTTAGTCAAGTTAAAATACGGCGAACGTAAAATCGATACGGCATTCACTCAACTCCAAGGAACGGGAGTCTGAGCTCCACCCACCACGCCAGAGGGGGCGGGGAGATATAATCAGCTGTCATTTTACGTAATTTAAAATTTATCCGCCCTCGCACTCCTGTTAGGGAATTACTGGGAACAGAGATTTTATTGGAGAAATTAAACTCGGATTCGGCTGCGTTCTGTTTTTACGTAATTGAGAGAGGATCTTTTTAAAAAATACTTTTATATATTAACTAGCTTTTGCCCGCGACTTCGTCCGCGTGGAATAGTTACTTTGTCGTATATCTACATAGGTATAGCGTAAGCTCTCAAAAAGGAAAAATACCCAGATTTTTAAACTTTCTTTATTGGTGCTCCGCTTGGTCCTGTTGGCCCTTAGCGTGATGTTATATAGCCTATAGCCTTCCTCAATAAATGGACAATCTGAAACTGAAATAATTTTTCAAATCGGACCAGTAGTTCCTGAGATTAGCGCGTTCAAACAAACAAACTCTCCAGCTTTATAATATTAGTATAGAAGTATAGATAAATGACGGCAGCCGTGTCGCGCGGTGATATGGGAATCGGACTGACTGGGAGAGAAGGGATTGCTCTGTAATAAAGGATCATGAGTGCTCAAGCTATTCGGGAAAGGTGATGATGAAAGCACCCGAGGGCATCGTAACAGTTCGTACTAATGGCGTTGTACAACCGAAAGTCGGCACCGTTTTTATTGAGCATCATGTTTTTACTGGTGGTAGGACCTCTTGTGAGTCCGCACGGGTAGGTACCACCGCCCTGCCTATTTCTGCCCGTGCGGACTCTCAGGAGGTCCTACCACCAGTGATTACGCAAATTATAATTTTGCGGGTTTCATTTTTATTACACGATGTTATTCCTTCACCGTGGAAGTCAATCGTGAACATTTGTTGAGTACGTATTTCATTAGAAAAATTGGTACCCGCCTGCGGGATTCGAACACCGGTGCATCGCTACATTCGAATGCACCGGACGTCTTATCCTTTAGACCACAACGACGTTTCGTTTACAGCGGAAACAGAAAAAAAACTAATATGACGCTTCCGTTTTTTTTTTTATTGCTAATATTTTGTGCACGAGCTCACGGTCAATCTGGTGTTAAGCGGTCGCCGGAGCTCTTAGTTATCAACCTCATCAATGCCGTCATTTATCTTGAGACATGAATTTTAAGTTCTAAGACTACCTCATGCTTCAAACCGAAACGCGTTACAGCTTCACGGCAGAAATGGGCAGGGTGGTGATGTCTAGCCGCACGGATTCCAGCACACGTAAAAAAAAAACCTTTGACACACGCCGAAATACTGGGAACTCATTATAATAGGTTGGGGAAAAAGTTTCTTCGCATTTTTTAAGAAAATTCACAGCCTTTTTTTTTTATTATTGCCTTTGTAGGCAGACGAGTGTACGGCCCACCTGATGGTGAGTGGTTACCGTCGCCCATGGACTTCAGCAATGCCAAGGGCAGAGCCAAGCCGCTGCCTACCGAATTTTTTTAATTTTTCATTAAAAAATTTCTATTTATTTTTACTTTACTTACAAATTTTTTAATACCGATTTTTTAATATAGTTTATTTACATTTAACTAAAGTACCGCGACAATTGGTTTTGACAGCTCTCTCGTGATGTTAACCTCATACTGCCTAAAGAATTCTGAAGAGACCGAAACAGGTGGAAATCTGAAATTGCAAGATCAGGACTATACGCCGGACGCATTAACAACTCCCAGCCAAGCTCTCTTAATTTTTGCTGAGTGGCTAAGATGTGCGAGGTCTAGCGTTATCATGATGAAAAACCACACCCCTTCTGTTGATTAATTCCGGCCGCTTTCTCTCAACTTCTTGCTTTAATCTCATCAGTTGTGCGCAGTAGAGTTCGCAGAGAGAGTAAAAATGTAGTAATTTATTTATTTATTTCATTTAATTCAGATTTTGGATCCATATTACACTTCGTTACACTGCGTTAACATTTCATTTATACTAGAATTAAATAAAAATAATAACTACAATCTCGAACTAAAACAAAAGCAATAATAATAATGTTCAAATTGAGAATAGATTAAATATTGTTTGCCTTTGTTAATATTTTTTATAGTGTAGTCTTGGCGAAATTTGTGATTATAGAAGTATAAAATACAATCATAATAGTGTACAAACTTACAATTACAATTAATTATAGTCGAATTTCGACTACAGACGCCAAGAACAAAAGTTTGACAATAAATAGTATGCATGCGTGTGTGCGTCAAATACATGGTATGTAGTGTGTGTAATGTTTTCTTTATTGATTTAATGTATCTTAAGTGCATTATTTAAAAAAAAAATAGCGTTGTGCACTTCTTCTCTATATTTTCTATAAGTGTGAAAAATTTCATACTCCTCCGTCCGCGCAATTTTCGTAAAAAGGGATACAAAGTTTTTGCTTCACGTATTAATATATAGATAATAATAAAACGGTAAAAGTAATAACCCCTGTAATTAAGTATGTGTATAATGTATTTAATCGTGAAATCTCAAAACGTTAATTCTGTATACGAGTTAGTTTGTAAGAATTAGAATAATTGATGATTTTTTTTATTTATTGACTCGGCACTAAAATGGTCGTGTATGAAAGCTATTAATTTTAAATTGTTCGAGTTAGTAAGAGCCGTAATTAACCCTGTTCCAGTTCTTTATAGTTCTTCAAGCAGTGGCTTTGTACGTCCAACCACATAAGCAATAAAAAAAAAGTTTTGAATTGTTACATACACGCTGGGTTCGGGATAAATAAAATTTCACCAAAGTACAACTTAAAAACTGTATTCAACACTTAAAACACTTTAAAACACTTCCGCTTCGCTTCAGGTGATCCGTTCGCTGTTTCGCTTCGAGTAGTTCCGATTACTGACTGACTGCGTGCCATCTCTACAACGCTTTTATAGCCGATACCTCGTCCCTAGAATTATCGAGAATATTCCACACATCTCGAGCAGTAGTTTCCGCTATCTCACAATAGATGGCGTTGTAATTCTCGAGCATTCTGGGTGCTACTAGATCCTTGTATATTTGTGCTACTGTTCGGCGATAGATGGCGTTACTCTTACCGGCGTAACAGTATTAAATCGTTTTTTTTGTGTTTAAAATGTTTGGCTGCGGTGCGATCCAGCCGTGTTTCGATTCACGCAGGCACGTACGTACCAATGCTTATTCATTGAAATACAGGTAGCCTTCCGATAACCCGGTATTTTATAACAATAACACTGAATGAGAAATTCCTCACAACTCTTTAATAACAAACTACTTTACGGCCGTCTGGTGTAGTGGTAAGTGACATGGTCACTACACAAGGGGGTCGCGGGTTCGAATCCCGCCAAGGAAAGATATTTGTATGATAAATATAAATGTCTTTTCCAGGGTTATGGATGTATATTAAATATATGTATGTGTATAATAAAAATCTTACATTTATTTCCGTTATCTGGTACCTGTAACACAAGTTCTTTACGAACTTATCACGGGACCAGTTAACGTGGCGTGATTGTTAGTAAATATTTATTATTATTATTATTATTATTACTTTTACTGGAAGCATAGAGACAGTCTACAGTAAAAATAGTTCCGTCTAGTATATACTACTGTTTATTTTATTTATATTTTTTATTGCTCAGAAGGGAGGACGAACTCACAGCCCACCTGGCGTTAAGTGGTTACTGGAGCCCATAGACATCTATCACTTAAATCGCCACCCACCCTGAGATATAAGTTCTAAGGTCTGAAGTATAGTTACGACGGCTGCCCCGCCCTTCAAACCGAAACGCATTACTGTTTCACGGCAGAAATAGACGGGGTGGTGGTACCTACCCGCGCGGACTCACAAGAGATCCTACCACCAGTAATTACGCAAATCATAATTACGCGGGTTTGATTTTTATTACACGATGTTATTCCTTCACCGTGGAAGTCAATCGTGAACATTTGTTGAGTACGTAGTTTATTAGAAAAATTGGTACCCGCCTGCGGGATTCGAACACCGGTGCATCGCTCAACACGAATGCGCTAGACGTCTTATCCTTTAGGCCACGACGACTTCATATATGCTTAAATTGTACGTGAAAAGTTGACGTAGTAAGCTCGTTTTGGTTGTACTACGAGGAGGGAGGGGGTCGGCACCCCTCCTAGTCGTAGGAGGGAGGCGCTACATATTTAATGAACTGTGATTTGAAATTACGTAGCAAATAGTCACGTTAGGTTCTGTATTGTTACGGTTTAATTTGTAAGACAATAGTGATTTTAAGATAATTGTAGAATAATTATGCGCATTCCTCATTGTACGCTTCAAAGCTAATTTTTTCTCCTGCGTTATGAGTCTCGGGGATCTAAGATAAGATTAAATAAACCTAGACCCGTAATTAATTGAATCTGGATATAGGTTATTTAAAGCATAGATAAAGATAGGTCCTGGTGGTAGGATCTCTTATGAGTCCGCGCGGGTAGGTACCACCACCCTGCCTATTTCTGCTGTGAAGCAGTGATGCGTTTCGGTTTGAAGAGCGGGGCAGCCGTTGTAACTATACTGAAACCTTAGGACCCACTTTCACGGTGGGTGGCGCGTTTACGTTGTAGATGTCTATGAGCTCCAGTATCCACTTAACACCAGGTGGGATGTGAGCTCGTCCACAGATTTAAGCAATAAAAAAATAAAACGATAGTGTCAATAACCACCTTATCAAGGAAGCAAATGGAAAATGCTATGTATAATCATCATTAAGTATATACAGAGAAACGTTTTTTGAAGTAAATTGAATGTGAAAAATACACTTTAAAAAAAACAATATATTCATTTGCAAATCTAATTATAGTTTTTATTGGCTCGTAGCCTATCTCGGAGGTCAATAAACGCGGGGTCAAAGGCTTAATCTCTAAAACACCGATATAAAATTGAATTCGTAACATTTCACGTTGCTCTATAAATATTTTCTCGTTTTTATGGAACGTGAAAAACTTTCGCTTCATTTAATTTTCATTTTCGAAATACCGTACTTCTAGGTATTGGATTTATAGCAATCGAGTTAGAATAAACTATGAGAGCTATTTTCACTGCCTTTTAATAGTTGAAGGCTTGGTTTGTAAGTTGAAAAAAAATTGAAAACAAATGGGGATTGTTATAGTCAGGCCACTGAAAAAATGCGTTGGTGACTTGACAACGTTGCTGACACTAGCCCTAGCAAGAGCAGTGCTTCGCAGAATCTACCACCGGCTCGGAAACACGACCCACCGAGAAGATCCGGCGAGAAACTCAGTGGGCTGTGTATATGGATTAATTTACTCGTCGAGCCCTTCGTCGCAAGCGACGGGTTTGGCGAGGACGGTGACCGGTGCTTGAGGTGCCTAAAAGCACCGTTAATGGATCGGGAGGATCCGTAATGAGGTCGTATCGACTGTACTTAGGCACACTTAAGTTTCAGAGAAATATATTTGAGAAGAGTGTGATGTTTTTTTTTTTTCTTAATTAACATACCGTAATAGAAGTCGTAACATGAGCCCGTTAATGTTTTATAACAAAACGAGTGTGTGAGCCTTGAAATTATCGATTGCGTTCGAATTATGGGGGAAAATGGGCCGACGGAAACTCGGAAGGGTCGTACGAACTGCGGCCTTAGTGTGAATCGAAAGGCGAATCGAAAATCTAAAATAAATAATTAATGCTACTTTTACGATTTAATTTCGCGCCTTTTTATTTGTTTGGCGTTTCGAATATTTTCAAGTTTTTTGTTTTTATGTCTATGACACGCGAAAATTGAAGGAAATATAATATTATAACTTTACATGGTGAGTATAAATATCGTTCTGAATTAATCATTTTTCTTTTTTCATAAACAACACCATAGACTTTTAGTTATACTCAAAGAAAAATCCAAATTTAATAAATTCGTTAAAATTTCATACAAAAAATTAAAATTAAACGAGACTTAAATGAGACTGGTGGTAGGATCTCTTGTGAGTCCGCGCGAGTAGGTACCACCACCCTGCCTATTTCTGCCGTGAAGCAGTAATGCGTTTCGGCTCGAAGGGTGAGGCAGCCGTTGTAACTATACTTGAGACCTTAAAACTTATATCTCAAGTGTGCGACGCATTTACGTTGTAGATGTTTATGGGCTCCAGTAACCACTTAACACCAGGTGGGCTGTGAGCTCGTCCACCCATCTAAAAATAAACTATCAACTGGACTTAAACACACTTAAAATAATTTAGGAGGATTAACAAAGGGAAGATCTTTCATCGAGCGGATGAAATTGCTCAACAGACTGACGATGACGGTCCGAATGTTTTTCGGAACTTGTATATAATAATATGCAAGCTTATCATTAAAATGTCGTTAGGGAGATTCAGCCATCTGTCAAATATATGACTATCGTTATAATAAACAGGGCCCTGAAACTACGATACTTTAAGACAATTTTTTTTTGTATAAAAACTAGCGACATCTTGTAGCGGATGCCCCTAAACTTATATATTGTTAAAGTTAAAGCATTTAATTATTGTATAACTAAACACAGAAAATAACAAAAATAATAAACCATACAAGTATTTATTTGATAAAGACGAATTGATTAAATTTTATCAATTTGTGGTTTTTGAAAATTTACAAAATCCTTCATCAAAAATAAAATATAGTATAGTTAATGTTACTGCCATCTACAGGAGCAAAGAGAAACTAATCGAAGTGAAACCATCTAGTGGCCGACGCCCGTAAACATTTTTGTTGAGTGCTTTGTTGCTTGCTTATCTATGACAAATATTTGGACGGCTGACAGAAGTGATAACTGAAACTAATCTAAGTTGAAGTATTTAATGTTGAAATTGTTTAACTTGAAAAAAGCTTAGGGTATTACTTAAATTCTATGTATATTAATATGATAATGTATAGAAAATTGTAATAGTAATAGTATAGTGTAATAGTAGTAGTATAGAGATTGCAGAATGTTATTTTTTTTTAATTATGCATAAAAAATACATTAAATCAATAAAGGAAAACATTACACACACTACCATGTATTTGACATTTATTGTTTATAATCTGTGGTCAAATTGAGAATAGAATAAATATTGTTTGTCTTTATTAATATTTGTCTGAAGTGTAATCTTAGCCAAATCTATGATTATAGAAGTATAATAATAGTCTTTGCAATAGAATCATAATAGTGTACAAAGTTATAATTTCAATTAATTATAGTCGATTTTCGACTACCGGGGGACCACTAGTACGTATAAATAGTTAGGAGTTACATACGTTCTCGGTACCGCTGCCGTATGCGTGAGAGAAAGAGAAGCCAGATCTATCTAGCTTCTCTTTCTCTTACGCCAGTCTACTGGCGCCGTAATGCGTTACGTAACGAAATTGTTTACCCTCCTATAAAAAGCTATCACTTCAACAAGGTACTCGTGAGACCAAAAAAAAAACCAAAATAATAAATCTATAAGCGCTCCCGCTGCCGCTTACGCACACACAAACACCCCGAAGCCCGGTGCTGACGACCAAACGGATTCCCATACAGCCGCCGGCCTGTTATTAGCTACATTCTAGTCCTACACAAATATTTATGCTATTGTAGCAACAACGGACGTGCCTTTCCGTGTGGAAACGATGCGGCGCGTTCAATGTGCTTAGTGAGAGTTTTTTAACGTTCTCGATAGCGTAAACGTTAATTCAAATTTGTATGGAGTTGGAACGTTTGCGTAAGTTTGCTGCTAGGGGCGCTGTTCCAACTGCATACAAATTCAAGTTTTTACGAGAACGTTATAAAACTCGCACTAAGCACACAGGTGTAGTTCGGGTACTATTGTTGTCATTGATGACGTAATGAATAAAGAGGTTTTTACGAGGGTGTAGCGAACTTGTACAAGTACTCAACTACTTACACACGACTAAACGCAGCTCTACTTGATATTACATCTTCTCAGTGGGTCGTATTTCCGATCCGGTGCTAGATTCTGCAAAGCACTGCTCTTGCTAGGGCTAGTGTTAGAAACGTCGTCAGTTTCGAGCCCCGTGAACTCATCAGTAGATGAGTTCAGTAGATGATCAGTAGATGAGTTCACTAGTAAGTTAACTAGTAAGTAGTAACTAGTAAGTTAGGTTACGCTGACATAGCCTCACAAGGCTATAAGCTTAGGACGGTGAAAAAAAACCACACATGGACCATGTAAACAGTACAAAATTCTTTCTCTCTTGCCCTTAACAGAGATTGACGCTGCATCTCCTCTTATTATGCAGCAGAGGGATTTGGCACGAGTTTTACGACAACCCTACTTAATTTACCCTACTACTATATCTCCGTGTATCCATTGCAACGTGCCACAGGGATTTTTAAGTTTCTTCTTTTGGCGTCTCTTTCAGTACTAGCATCGCATGATAAATAACACATACAAAGATGAGGGTATGTGGACGAATGAAATCCGACTCGCGTACGAAAGTCGAATACTAAAAAGACCTTAGCTTTACTAGGGCTGTCGTAGAGTAGGTTTTAAATTTTTTTATTTATTTATAGAGTTAAAAACCGTATTATTTTTTGTTGGATAATTGTATCTATAAAGTAATTGCTCATGCTTAAATCAGCGCGAAGCCTCAAATTTTGCTACGGAAATACGTACTTACGTATATAGTGAAGAAGGTAAAATATCGTGTAATGAAACCCACCTTAGCAGCATGTGCTATGAACTATGATAAATAGAACTAGCCCTTATGCCCGGTATTCAAATAAATAATATTATTAAATTTCGTTTATAGAAACAAAAGCAAATTAATTATTTCTTGAATCTCGAATCTAAAGCTCTTATTTAGCTTAAATGTATTCTTATCACTTATTTAAGAATTATTCATCTACAAAAAACATACATAAAAAATCCACAGCATGTACATATTATGCAGATGGCAACGGACCGGACGCACTGGACATCAGTTGGAGCGGCCTATGTTCAGCAGTGGACAGTAGACAGGCTGAGATGATGATAATGATGATGTATATATTATTATGTAGGTACGCCCTGTACGGATTGTCCAGACAAATATCTGATGTGATAGTGACAACAATTCCAATGGTTTATTGATAAGCTTATAGTAAATGATTGATGTTCATATGATACAAATGAAATAATGACTGAAAAATGAATTACTTCGATATAAAATACATCCGCATATAATATAAAGTGCGCACTTACCCGTACACGCGCTCTTTAAAAAAATCGCGAACAAAAAAAAAATATCAATATCGATTTTCACATTTTATTTAAACATTGATTTAGATATTTATGTTATACCGAATACAACATACTACTTTTACGTAGCAGCCCTATTGCGTGAAAGATAGAGAGTGTCACGAGTTTTATATCGATAGCGTTGCCTCGTAAAAATTTGTTACAGCCCAAAGAATTTATACACGAAATCGAATGATACAGACCATATTTTATCTTTAGTTTATAACCCGTTTGTCCTTCGTTTTATTGTGGATCCAGATTAGTGAGGGTACGTCGTGGATTACGAATGCACGTATTAATCTGTACAGTATTATTTATATACGTAGGAACAGAATTTATGGATGATCATTCCCGTTCCCGATGACCGAATGGTAATCAGTCGACGTCGCCCAAAACACGTCATTTCGAATCCACTAACGGTGCTTTTAGATACCCCATGCACAGATCATCGTTCTCGTCGAACCCGTCGCTTGCGACGAAGTGCTTGGCGAGTACACTAACCCACAGACACAGTCCACTGATTTTCTCGCCGGATCTTCTCAGTGGGTCGCGTTTCCGATCCGATGGTAGATTCTGTGAAGCACTGCTAGAGCCAGTGCTAGCAGCACCTCCGATTTGAGCCCCGATAGCTCACCTACACGCTAGGGTAACGCTGATATAACCTCTCAAGGCTATCAGCATAGGTAGGAAATAAAAAAAAGCTCTTCTTGTTCAGCGCAAACTAGATAAGGCCATGTACATCTTTTTTTTATTTATTTTATTGCTAGATGGGTGAACGAGCTCACAGCTCACCTGCGGTTAAGTGGTTACTGGAGCCCATAGACATCTACGACGTAAATGCGCCACCCACCTTGAGATATAAGTTCTAAGGTATCAAGTATAGTTACAACGGCTGCCCCACCCTTCAAACCGAAACGCATTACTGCTTCACGGCAGAAATAAACAGGGTGGTGGTACCTAACCGCGCGGACTCACAAGAGGTCTTACCACCAGTAGGAACAGTTTTACAACCGCTGTCGCAGCTTTCGAGCTGGAACGTATTGCTTTGCGGCTGAATGGTGACTACCCGCGTTGGGGTACCATCAGCACATGTCAGTTGGCGATCATAACGAGAGGTGAAATGGTATTTGGTTAATACGCGACATTTATCTTTGTAATTAAAGGTGCGTTTTATTTGGTATTAGCATCAACAGTTCGATTTTTTAAATTGAACTTCATTAAAGCTTACTCCATTTAAAAAGCTGAAAAAGTAATTTTGTTGTGGTTTATTTTTTGCAAATTTTAAACATTAAATGGCTCTCCTGTAAACAATTGCGAGATGTCGCTTTAACCAAATAAGCCTTTCAACATTCGATAAAATGTTTGTGAAAATTGAAAACCGGCAAATCTCTACCGAGTCCCATAATCGCATAGTAAAAAGGGTGATATAATTCTACACCAATTTTATTGACCAATCCACGCTTCGAACTGGCTCACACTATACTCGCGGCAAGCCTTGATCAAGTGCTGATACATTCAAAGGGCAAACGAGTGGCACACTTCCCCCTTCACCGGTCCTCGGCTCAATGATTGTTCTATTACAGAAACAAGCGATGCTGGTACGTCAGCTGGAAGAAGAGCTGAGGATGAGGATAAGGCAGCCAGCTCCTGAACTCCAACAACAGCTGGAGGCACTGTACGCTGAGAACGAACACCTGCAGAGGGAGATAGCGATATTAAGAGACACTATCAAAGTAAGATAGCTATTTCTTTCTATTCTATTCTATCAGCCCATGGACGTCCACTGCTGGACATAGGCCTCCCCCAAGCCTCGCCACAAAGACCGGTCCTGCGCTGCCAGCATCCAGCGGATCCCCGCGAACCTAAATAGGTCGTCGGCCCACCTTGTGGGAGGCCTACCCACAATAGATAGCTATAGCAGTTAACAATTATAAAGTAAATAATAGTTTAAAAAAACTAACAAAATACGCTTTTATAGAAAATCCAACTGAAAAATAGAAAATAAATTGCAATAAATTTGAATTGAAAATAGTGTAAGAAAAAATGATTTTATTGTAAAAAGAGCGTGGGGTGCATGGTATAAGTAGTTATAAATATTTTATGAACAGATATGAGTAGGTATTTTATCCTGTATAGGTATAATATCCTGAAAAGCACCCTACGCTTTTTTACAATAAAATATTTTTTTCTTACACTATTTTTAATTCAAATTTATTTTCTATTTTTTAGTTGGATTTTCTATAAAAGCGTATTTTGTTAGTTTTATTAAACTATTATTTATTTTTAATTTTTTAGTTGAATTTCAATGTTTTCAATTATTTTTTTTAAATTGAATTTTCATCGGTCCTTAATAAGTATACCAAATTTCGAGTTAATCCGACGTTTTGAAGGGGGTCAAAATCATGTTCAAAGATTCCGTTACATACTAACATACATACGTCTGAAGCTAAAAAAAGCGTATTAAAAATAAGGCATCGTGGGAATGCCGCTAATGCAATCCTATCATGAGAATTTCCATAGTGTGATTCATGTTTTTTTTGAATTCCATGATATATACCGCTACAATTTCAAATTGCTACAACTGTCCGGTCTGTAACTATTCCGAATGAGACTTGCATTCCTGTCTTACGGATAGAAGAATGTCATTCTACAATCATCTTCTTGTCGGTGGTTCCGTCATTATTTTGAGCCCATAGACATCTATAACTTAAATGCGCCACCCACCCTGAAATGTAAGTTCCAAGGTCTCAAGTACAGTTACAACGGCTGCCCCACCTTTTAAACCGAAACGCATTACTGCTTCACGGCAGAAATAGGCAGGGTGGTGGTACCTACCCGTGCGGACTCACAAGAGATCCTACCACCAGTAATTACGCAAATTATAATTTTGCAGGTTTGATTTTTATTACACGATGTTATTCCTTCACCGTGGAAGTCAATTGTGAACATTTGTCGAGTACGTATTTCATTAGAAAAATTGGTACCCGCCTGAGATTCGAACACCGGTGCATCGCTCAACACGAGTGCACCGGACGTCTTATCCCTTAGGCCACGACAACTTCAAAAGCTGGTACCTACCCGCGCGGATTCACAAGAGGTCCTACCACCAATAATACCACCAGTAATTTCTTCGCTCACTCCCCTCTTACACATATCGTCTTTCACGCAATCCAACCATTTTTTCTTATTACCTCTTCCTCTAAATTTAAGACTATACAGAGTGTAATTTGGAGCTAAAGAACGTCTGAAAAGTGCACTAGAACATAAGACTGTAGGTGTTTAGGATACATTAGGTAAGTTTATTAATATAGGGAGCGATTGATCTGTCAAAACTGTTTCATTTTCTGTAGGAATTGGAACTGCGAATCGAAACACAGAAGCAAACGCTGCAAGCGAGAGACGAGAGCATCAAAAAACTACTCGAAATGCTCCAGAACAAAGGCATGGGTATGCTTTTTGGTAATTTTTTTCAAACTTCATTCCCGAATCCAAACGACGTAACTACAATTCGTATACATTTCAGGTAAGGAGGAAGAACGTCAGATGTTCCAACAGATGCAGGCGATGGCCCAGAAGCAGGTGAATATTGATTTGCTTATTATCGCATGTACCCATAGTAAAATTTCTAATGCTTTCAAATGTTCCATTAGAAATTTCACTATGTTTATGAGCTTCTGAATGGAGTCGTATTAAAATGCACGTCATCGCTTCCCTATACGTATTTATGTATGTGTGTATGATATGTATATTCAGCATTGTAACGTGGGCGTTTTATTTTGTGATACCTTCATCATCGTCACTGTGTCTGTTAGCCGTATTTAGTTTACTTTCATTCATTTCCTAAGCCGATGTCTCTTAGTGTCGCGACACGTGTTCCGTGACGGACCCTAAATATCGCCTACACTCAACTCTCGCTTGTCACCGTCGCGAACTATCGCCTCTTCTATCTTCACTTGTATCCCGAGCACCGCTCCGTTTACTTTCTCAGCTCCAACCAGCCACGACACGACGTCCACTCCCACCGCAACCCCTGCTCCAACAACAATCCACATATCGAACCGATTTCTCAGATTCCGCCCGTACACGAAGGAAGTTTTACAATATCGACACGAACACGATAAATCACGACATTGCATGTTTAGCAGCTCATTTTGTCCCCGTCACACGAAACTTAGAGGATGTCTGTCTCGATTTAATTAAATCATTGGAGATCATGTCGAGCATTCATAGCTTAGAGAACAAAATTGTTTTGTGGCCGCCTCGCTGTGGGGCTGCGGGCTCTCGTGGTGGTCGCGCAGCCCCAGCGAGGCGCGGCGGGACGCGTACCGTAGACAGCCGCGGGCGGCGGCGGCGGCTGACCGTCTCGCGTGCTGGCAGGAGCTCAAGGCGACGGCGGACACGCTGCGGGCGCTGCAGGCCCAGCTGGAGCGCGCGCTGGCCGCGGCGGGCCTGCCGGGGGGCAGCGCGGGCGCCACGCTCACCGCCGTGCTCGAGACCAAGGAAGCGCGCATCGCGACCCTCGAGCGGCAGGTCGCGTTGCTCGAGAGCGAGCTGGCCGCGCTCGTGTCGCCGCCGCCGCCCTCCTCCCACGCCTCGCTATACGATAAGGCCGACCCTCCCTTCAAGAGACAAGTAAGTTTTCTGCTGAACGACGTGCGGGTGATGAAGGACGGGCGCACCAGCGCGCCGCCGGCGAGGCTGCGGCCGGCGCTGCGGCCCCCGCCCCGCGCGCCGCCCTACTCTAGCGCCACCACTCTGTGACTCCGCCTCGTCGATCGACCTCTACCGTGTCAATTTATCGCTTTAAGTCCGAACTTAGCCGAAGTCGCCGACTGTGTTGGATCCTTATATTTTTATGTGAACTTGTTCGTTGTTAAAGCTACATATTTTTATTAAATCTAGAGACGTATTATATATTTGAAAGATGTCAAAGAACTATTTTTGTTAATTAGGGCTTTAGAGAGAAAGAAAGAGAGAGAGATAACGTTTTAGAATTAGATGTAATCTGTACGATACGTGAGACGTGTGAGATCGAGAGCGGTAGACGCGGAACTTGAGTATATAAGATAGACTGACAAAGACTGTCGCAGCTTGAGGTCATATACCGAACTGGCCGAGTGCATTACGATTTCCATGATCGCTTTATGATTTATTGATCATGTCGCTGCTTTCGGTGTTGATCACCTCATACCGGCGGCGGCTTGGTGCCGCGTCATACGTCATCTACATCTAGAGTAGATCTCATCACGACCCGACCTCTCCATTTAGCAGTCACACGCCCATCAGTCTGTCTCACAGTAACGATAGATAAATGTATCACAACGTATGCGCCCGTGCATTCTCCAACATGTGTTCTATCGGATCATCCTACGTTAGTGCGTGCGATACTGGGAAACTTTCTTGTTGCTCAACGAAGCTAACTAATATTTAACTAGTTTATAGTGTTGAAAGTTTTCCAGCTATTATTTAATATAACTAAAATGTCCATTAGTATATTGACGATGGGTTGTTTTTTATATATAACGACGCTTACATTGGACTGAAATGTTAGCATGTCGAATTTATATTAACGATAGTCTCGTTAGCTATTATCGGAATGTCTTCCTCGGCACTGTTAATATTATATATATATATATATATATATATATGTCGTGTGTTCAATCATAGTGCTGGAAACATTTCGTTGTAATCTAAATATATACTATAGAATATTGACACAAGCTTACGTGGTTCAAATATCGTTACTAAACACATTAAAACTACTAACATGTGTGTGTGATAATGTATTATCGATTTCAATATAATCAAGTAGTTTTTGGGTTACATCAGAATCATTTCCGCCATCACTGTTGCCTAAGTAGATAGTTTTTTTTTTTTTTCTATAAATGTTTTTTGAGGAACGTGGTGGTTTTTGATTTAAATCTTCGTTCTACTAATCATGTTTGGATTTTATTCAATTTTTACATCGACTTTGGGACGGATGGAATATTACGCAGCTGGACGAATTCCGGTTGGAGATACAGAGACGGGACCAGGAGATCCTGGCGATGGCCGCGAAGATGAAGGCTCTGGAGGAACAGCATCAGGATTACCAGCGCCATATTGCGGTTCTCAAGGAATCGCTATGTGCTAAAGAGGAGCACTATAGTATGCTTCAGACAGACGTGAGTAATCGAAATTGTTAACTTCGAAAATCGATCTTAAGTTCTTAATTTTACATGCGATTTTATCATGTATTTATTAACGGGTCGGTGCCATTCTATTTTCTAAGCAAATCTGTACCTAATAATTGTTCATTAAGTCTGTTAGCTCTAATGGAGTATATACATGAAACCAATGAGTGGCGACAGTAACAGAGTCGCATAACTACACCATAAACGAGCTTAGGAATAAACCAAAGCGCTGACGAAGCAGATGAAAGGGCGGTCTTAGGTTTAGCGTTAGCCTGTCACGGAAGAACCTTTACTCTGAGTCAGTACTTTGTCAACGACGCCAGTCACTGGATCAATTTAAATTTGTTGTAACCGTCGATAATGGAATATATTTAATCCTGTTTTTATGGCACAATTACGTTTTGAGAGTCTGTTATTGTGAAATTTAAAATATCTAACAAAACGTTACTTGGAGAAAAAATATATAAGGGAACTAACTACATAAAATTTGAATGGTGAAATTATTAAAAATAAATTCGCAAGCAGCTTAGTTAAAGTATCAGATGCTAATTGCATAAGCCAAATCAAAAACCTACTATGCCACGATAAAGAATAAGAAATAAGATAAATTTTCGAAAATACAAAAAAAAAACTGTTTTTTTCCCCTACCTATGCTGATAGCCTTGAGAGGCTATTTCAGCTTCTCCTTGACGTGTAGGTGAGCAACCGGAGTGTTGCTAACACTGACCCCAGCAAGAGCAGTGCTTCGCAGAATCTACCACCGGATCGGAAACGCGACCCACTGAGAAGATGCGGCGAGAAACTTAGCGGGCTGTGTCTGTGGGTTAAGAATAATTGTACATACGCGTGTGTTCGACTTTCCGAGGGATGATTATTAAAATAAACTTGGATTAGAAAAAACTTGTATATTAAAGTAAAAAATCAATAATCTACGGATGCAGTGTCACTTATGACAAGGGTATCATGACAACGGATTTGCGTATTACAGCGCTCTCTAGTGACGGTTTTAGGAGTTGGAAGAAACAGGGTGAACATTCCGCCCACCATGAACTACAAAAGTTCATAGCCAACAATGAGGCCATCAAATTTTACATGTACAATTAACATCTCCATGAAACCGTAACATTTTAACCTAATAGTAATCAATAAAGAACTGCTCAACATGAACTAAATATAAACTTACACATTAAAGAAACCATAATAACGACAAAGTTCAGTCAAGGGTTGCTTTTAAACAGTTCGTACTTACTTACAACTAAACAATAACAAAATACTTAATAGCTGATGCATCCAAAGATACATTTAAGTTACATACATTACATGAAATATCTACAGTTATTCAGGTAAGTAATGTTAAAAAGCGATAGGCAAAATGCAAAGTTTGGAGACTGGTCTTACAATTTTAGATTTCTTACATTTGATAGTACCCTTGTGACATTATCTGGAAGTCAGTATGCTCTGGTACGACCTTGACCATTCGATACATCTTAACTATGTCCGCTGCGAAACATATAGGATAAGTACGCCATTTCATAATTATGTGTCGTAACTCTGGTTGAAGCCTTGGACCTACCAATAAATCATTGTTCAATGACTTGCCGCTGGTACCCTTACACGAAGCGTCGAAAACAACGCCGACCTTCGTTGTACTTTTGTCCTCGCGAACAACCAACTGCATGATGAGGTAGATAAACGCATCCTGGCTTAGCAGCTTCTTGTTTGTCATTAATTACTTCTATATGATTCATAGCCAGGTGGCTACATTTATTACCTTGGATTATTCTTGCTTCAAGAATGGATTATTTTCAAGTTTCTTCTTGAGCAAGTGGATTGTTGTCGCGAAAAGGAAGACCTACAACATAACGACCCAAACTGTCCCTAGTTGTAGTGGATTCAAAGTATCTTTCACAGGATACTTCTTCCTTGGATAAAAGTGGATGATGCTAGTCAGTTTCAATCTCCCAGAACTGACGCAGCAAATCATTGATTGAGTTGTCATGGGTATGTGCGCTAATAATGTAAGGAGTATCCCCACTAACTTAAACTCGTCCCGACAGGATCCATCCCAGCTGTGTATTTTGAGCTGTCAAGGTTCCAGGTGGATTTCTCAATATGCCTTCTGACAAAACCTGACCATACACATCAGCGCCCAGTAGAAGATCTATATTGCTTGGTGTACCATATCCTGGATCAGCCATCTGCAATTGCAACAATACCGGCCAATCCTGAAATTGAATTTGCTGTGAAGGAAGAGTGGATGTTAGGCAGTTTAAAACATAGGCTTGAACGGGATAGCTAAAAGAGTTATATGTGGACTGTACTTTAAATTGAACCATATGTTTTACTGAAATACTAGATTTTTCTCCTCCTAAACCAGATATGGTACTTAGAACTGGCAACCTTCAAAGCTGCAAAAGTTGAACTGCGTGTTCACTAATAAACGAGGCTTGAGAGCCCTGATCCAACAATGCCCTAAGTGTGTGATACATACCCTTGTTGGATACATAAACTAATGCGCTAGCTAACATTACTTGACTACTTGATCTCATTTCACTGTTAGAAAAATGGCTGACAACACGCTCCACGTGATCCGCTGCCTGCGGTTCTTGTGCTGGCTCCCGCTGTTGATTAGTGGGCTGACTAGGACCCGCCAGGGTCGGATTGTGAGTGCCGCCTTCCTGGTGCAGCAGCGAGTGATGACGTTGGCCACAGCACCGACAAGCCGTGCGTCGTTTGCACTGTGTTACCGAATGGTTAGCTCCGAAGCAATTGAAACACAGTTTTCTCTTCTGGATGAAGTCCCGGCGATTCCCGATGGCTTCTTGTACAAATTTCTTGCATTGATCAAGCAAGTGATGTCCCGAACAGAATGGGCAGGATACAGACGTCGTCACGCTGAACACCTTCGGTTTATCCGCTGCATCTTTGCCTCTAAACTCTCTTCTTTGGTTTGGTTCTAAAAACTCGAGTGCTCGATATCTTGATTCCAGGAATGATTGGAACTCGCTTAGTGTAGGCAATCGATCAGCCTGTTCGCTTAGTTTTTGTTCCCATTGTTTCTGGGATTCATTATCCAATTTTATTGTGATGAGATATATAATCAGGATGTCCCATGTCGATACAGGTATACCAAGGTTAGATAAAGCGTGCAAGCAATCATTTGTCGTATCGAGTATTTGTTTAACACCGTTGGATGACTCTGAAGATAAAGCCCTTTTGCCCACCAGCCTGGCCAGAATGCTGTTCGCGATGTAACGTTTGTTATTGTACCTTTTGTTTAATAGCTATATTCGTTATTTTCGCATCCCAATATAACATTCTGGTGATTTTCTTCAAACTAACCAGTGTTGTTCCAATAATTGCAATCTCGTTTCGATATATTCCCTTGTTATTCTAGACGCAGGTGACTTTTTGAAATTAATCTTTGCCTTAAATATCTTATTTTGAATATCGGTTTTTTAATATAACTGTCCGGGCCCATTCTTCACATTCACTAGTACTTAGCAACGAAATAGTTTTGTGTTAATTACGGTTTGTAACATTCTTTGCACTTAAAATTGTTGTTTATCATTAGTTGTTTTCTTATCCGGCTCGAAGGACCATGTTCGACTTTCCGAGGGATGATTATTAAAATAAACTTGGATTAGAAAAAACTTGTATATTAAAGTAAAAAATCAATAATCTACGGATGCAGTGTCACTTATGACAAGGGTATCATGACAACGGATTTGCGTATTACAGCGCTCTCTAGTGACGGTTTTAGGAGTTGGAAGAAACAGGGTGAACAGCGTGCTTGCAGCGTTATATGTGAACGTTCTTCCCGGAACTTCTCAGTGGGTCGCGATTCCGATCCGGTGGTAGATTCTGCGAAGCACTAGCTCTTGCTAGGGCTAGTGTTAGCAAATTCTCTCAGGTTGAGCCCGTGAGCTCACCTACCCGTCCACGCGAATCTGAAATAGCCCCAAGCTACCAGCGAACAGGTAGATGAAATGTGAACGTAGGGATAGTCTACATACAAATAAAGTTATCTTCATCATCATCGTGAAGAAAATTGAAAAATTTATTTATTTCTTCAAAACACCTCATTGCTACCATTGTTTCTTGCGATCCAATGGGTCACTGTTGGAGTAAGCTAATCAAATCGTTCAAAGATACTTACATTCGGATAATATTTAAATGTATCAGGATTTTTTCTTGTAATATTATTTTTTTGGGTAAAAGAGAACGTGTGATGGATATTTGGGATGAAATTTTGTGCAAAATTGGCATTCTGAATACAAAATTGAAATAATCGAAATTAAATCATGTCCAAATTTTGGGAAACGTATCGATCCATAAATCTTATCCATTAGGTGGAAGAATTGAAAGCAAGACTGGATGAGAAGAGTAGAATGGTCGAGAAGAAAACCGCCGCGACTCTGGCTGCGGCTCATGAGCTGGCCGAACTGAGAGACCATTCCGAAATCAAGGACCGAAAGATCAACGTGCTCCAACGAAAGGTTTGTTACAGGAATCGCGCTGCTTGAAACCTTTATGAAATCTTTGAGTAAGCAAGGAATAGTGCTAAATTTGTTGAACTCATTCGCGACGGACATTCTGTTTTAATAGAACCTCTTAGATGTATATTCGTCTCTTTCATACATTAAGTCAAATGGATGTTACGACTTCCGCCCGACGGAGAAGTTGCGAGGGAGATGCGAAAGAGCATTATAGCATGTCGTTCCATACTTACAGTGTCCACCAGAAATAATTTAAGCTGTGCAAAAGGTAGTTGACTGATTTTGATAATACTAAAATCAAAAGACTGATTGATTTTAAATTATATTTTTTAAAATCCAACTGATTTATGATAAAGTTTTTTTTTAGGTTGAGATTCTGTTGCGTATTTTTTTATTCTACTAGACAAACATTAGTATGAAACTTCTGTGGTACTATTGACCATTGACTTCAATGTACAAAATAGCGCGTTCTCTTTATAATGTGAAGCTAAACACTCATAGGTGCCTTGTTTCTGTACAAGTGTTTACTATAAATTCACTGATTCAATTTAGCTGAGATTAGTTTTATACAAAACCCTAAAATATTCTCAGCTAATCCGTTGGATGTATTTGAATAAGTCCTCTTAGTTGAAACAAAAAATATAAATGGGATTACTTCAGCTGTATCAGGTAAAATAGGAACACACGTAGCAGCCATTATATTATAGAATTGAAACATAGAACTCATGACTTCAGGTGGGTGTGGCGACATTAACATTGGTAATGACAATGGATTTCGATAATGATTCACTCGTCTAAGCAATAAAAATACAGTGGACCAAATATAACGACATAGTTAAAAACGGAAAATGAATTTTAATACTCAAAGATTTTATAATAGGCGTGAGCAATGCGGATTTCAATTTCAATATCTTCGATGCATTTGAAAGTAAAAAAAATTATAATTGTTTTAGAACTAGTAAAGATAACGTAAGACTTGAAATTTGTTTTGTGTATATATATGTAACAGTAGCTTTTTTTATGTAATATATCTACTTATTTCTCACTGCATTTATTTTGTAATATATAATATATTTCCCAATACAACTTTACCCAAGTTTTATTTCGATATAAATAATCACGAATAGTAGTAATTTAGCAAACATAATTCGTTTAAATTTGGAATGTTTCAAATTCAAATAGAGATGTTCTTAATAATTCCGATGGCACCCTCAAAGCCCAATTAATATCCCGACTGATTCATCTCAATAAATATCATATGAAAACAAATTTTGTTTGGAACTAATTACAAACAATTTTAAACAAATAAGTTCTCTAAAAACTACATTAGTTAAGAACTAAAATGCAATATAGCTTCCAGCGTCAATGATGACGTATCACATATCAGCAATAGTCACATAAAAGCATTAAGATAGCGTGTTGCGCACAGAAAATGCACATTTTTACACTAAATTGCATTATTGTATCAAATAGAAACTAGTATCCTCAATGAGCAAAAAACTTATCAAACCAAATGAGCTCAAAACAAACGTAGAACAAATCAGCGTCTAAGATTTCACTTGTCCTAATCTCGCTGGTTCAACATGATTTATCGAATCGATATTGTAGTTTCGTTTATTTTTAAGTTTAACAATCCAGATGAGGTCAACCTTACCTTAAAGACAGAAGGCCTTGTATTCAACCAATAAGAATAGAATTGAATGGCAGGGTCAAATAGGAAATACACCGAAATCGGAAACTCTTGTTACATTATTTATCCTGAAGATCAACCGACATAAAAATACTGGGATGTTGCTAGTATATTTGATGGTATTTAGTAGTGCCAATACCGGGCTCACCAACATTATAGGGCAGACCAGATAAATAGTTGAATGAATCCTAAAGTTACCCTATTAAGTTATACGACCAACGTTGGCCAAATGGCCGCTGTGCTCTTATTATGCCATGCGCCAGATTTCGATTATTGATCTGAGATTTTTTTTGTTCATTTGTTAAAAACATTTACGTATTCGGGATCTCGGTAAAAAAAAGGGCTTACTGGACAACTACTAAAGCCGTTGATTTTGAAATATTGATAATTTTTTTATGTTTTTCTCATAATTCCAAAATTCGGAAGATCCCACTGGGTCTACTTTAGAACTGAAATACAAAGATCCATTTCCCCAAGGGCTACGAGTTATTAATTATTCAATGCACATGTCCACTGCGTAAATTAATGAAATCTTCCTGGATACGTGCCCCAAAAGGTCCAGCTTAAAATGAAACATAAATTTTGGGTAGATATATATACGCACCTTCCAAAGATAACCTGTTTCATTTACAACCAACCTAATTACCTTTATCTTGTAAGTCATTTATATTCCTTTTGTAGTCTCGTCCTACCCGGGATTTTGTTTTCAATTCTATTTCTATCTTGTTAATTGAATCGGCTTGTGGTAGATCGATTTATTGTGATGTACGCTAGTTATTTTTTTTTAAGGTATGTATTTATTATTTTGGTTTTCTTTATTTATTGTTTTTATGCTTGATATGATTTTTACTCAACTATTATTTCAGTGTTTGGTTATTAAAGTTATTACAAACAGAACATATAGTTATTAAATAATTAAATTGCAGATTGAGAATCTAGAAGATCTACTGAAGGAAAAAGATAACCAAGTTGACATGGCCAGAGCTAGATTGAATGCAATGCAAGCGCACCACTGTTCTTCCGAAGGAGCACTATCTTCCCTCGAAGAAGTTATAGGAGACAAAGAAAAACAAATTCAACAACTCAGAGAGCAGAGAGACAGAGCCGAACATGAGAAGAACGAAGAGAGAGAACTCCACGAAAGAGAAATAGCGGAATATAAAATGAAACTGCACGCGTTAGAGAGCGAAGTAGAAAAGCTCGGCGCAAGACTAGAAAGAGCTCAGGCGGAAAAAGATAGACTTGAAGCTAAGCTGGAAAGCTCACAATCTGAACTTGGCAAATCTAAAGCTGAGTTAGATAAAGCTGCAAGCGAAGTGGGACGTTCTGGTGCGGACTGGGAAGCTGCTAAGCAACGTCTGGCAAGGCTCGAACTGGAAAACGAAAGACTCAAACATGAATTGGAAAGGTCTCAGACAACTTTCGGAAGAAGTACCCTATCTACTTCTCAAGAACTTGATCGGATGCAGGAAAAAGCTGATAAAACATCAGCAGAATTGAGACGTACTCTGGCCGAATTGAGAGTGACTCAGGCTGATGCTGAAAGAGCCAGATCTGAGGCTAGTGGCTTGCAAGACAAATTGGAAAAATCGCAGGGCGAAGTGTACCGTTTAAAGGCGAAGTTGGAAAATGCACAAACTGAACAAGATAGCCTGAAAGAAGAATACGACCGGTAAGTTCTTTGGTATCACTTCTAATTACAATGACCTTAGTATTCAATTATTAATTAAACGTTAAATCAAAACCTGACCGAATTAATTACACATAATTTGTTTTAGCTATGTTTAAATAGTGCCTTTATATTCGACGATACCATAATTTGCCGTAAACCATAAATATTAAATAACATAAAGTAATCCCAACAAATTGTGCACTGGAATGTTCGTGCGACTATATTAAAAGAGTAGCTAGCATGATTGTGTCTTAATTACTAATAAGGTTTGAAAACTTTATAGCCTCCAGTCTTCGATCAGCCGTCTCCATTCAGAAAGAGATAAGGCTATAGCAGAACTAGACAAAGCAAGAGAAGAACTTGAACGTACTCAAGCTACACTTGGCAAAGCACAACTCCAACAAGACAAGCTGCAAGCTTCTCTAGACACAGCTCACTCTGAGATCGACAAGCTACAGGAGAAACTCGATAAATCTGCTGTTGAAGTTAGAAAAGTAAGTTATTCGATGTATTCTAAAATTCGAATCTCAAATCATCTTCTCTCTTCCATTATAGATGAGAATGTGTAGTGTGACGTGTTATTACTAATGATCACTCGTCACTAATCGTCACTAAGGATCAAATAAAATTTTAGCTATAAATACACCTAGAATATTTGTTTTTTTGATGTCGCACTGTAGATATATTTAGTAATTGAAATTTATTTTTATTTTTATGAGAAACGGTATAAAGTTTCAAGGAACTTACCCAAAGAAAGGATTTATGGGTTAGGAAAGTAAAGTTGGTAAAGTCATAGAAATTAAAACGTTCGTAATTTAGATCTCAAATTGAGGCCGTCAGCGCAAATCGTCTTCTCGCATTAAAACTGTATAATCTCAAAACTTACTAATTTTACAGGAGAGCGTTTTAAAGGTTTAACACGTGATATTTTTAATATTAATCATCTTTGCAACATTTGTTTTTTATTTTTTACCAATTACAATATCTGTCTATTAAAGTAAAATAAAATTATGTATTAATTTTGTTAACAGTAGTCAATTAATAGGCAAACTAAAAAAAAACCTAAACTACGCTCTTTTGACAGTATTTATGAGAAAAATACTGGTGATACCAAATGATTCCGCATAGTAACTCAATTTCGAATATTTTAGGAAATTATACACTTTTAATACGAAAAGACGAAATGTGGTCTAAGCATACCATAGTTAATATGGAGATAATGAGATTTCATTTTAATTTCACACTGCTTCGTAGGCAAAAACAATACGCGCGAAAATAATGTTTACAAAGACATCTGTTATCTATAGGGTGAAATTAGGGATAGGCCAGTTTTGCATCAAAACTTGTTATGTTTTGAATAAATTGCAATACATAAATCCGAATATGAAAAATTGTGGCCTAGGCCAACTTTGCGCTGACCGCCTCAATTGTAGTCATAGTTCGCTTTAGATCATCGTAACACTCACAAGTTGTAGATGCAGCTACAACTACGAATTCCAATAAACAGAAATTTTGCTTGTAAGTCAAACCATCCAGCTAAAATTATTGAGAATTAGTATAAACGTAGCATTTACCCTCTAGCATGGTTTCAAACCATAACCAATCAACTAGAAACCTATCACGTGCTATCATGACGGTTAACAAACGAAAACCAATTGCCAAAAACCATGTAACACTGTTTCTTAATCATATTTCGTTCACAGTTCACATTAATACCGCACAAGGGACATAAAAAGAAAAAGGTCGTAAGAGTTCAATTGTAATGAAGCCTCGAGCTTTGAGCTTTGTTTCCGTGAAGCTTTCAAACAGAGCTGTCAATGCTTAGTGCAGTCCTACTAACTGTAAACATTAGTCGAAAAAGTTATGATTACAAAATTTCCAACAATTCAGTTTTATCATCTATCAGATAGATTTTTAGTTCCTTCTGGTGACTAATAATTTCGAAAGCAATCTTGATAGTTATTGTGGTCAATATTTAGGCCAGCTATTATCACACGGACACGCATAAAATTTGACATCTCTGTTTCAAAGTGGTTCAGGCTATTCGCAAATTCAAAATTGTCTTGAAATAGTCATTTAAGCATTGATGTAGTCTGGTCCGGTGCTTTAATTCAACAATAGCTTCCATATTGTTATTTGTGCTGTGAAAATATCCACGTGCTATTTATTACCATTAAACATTCAACTGTCGGCAGGTCACTAATTATGTATCATCGACTTTAAAAATCCACTTTCATAAACTGTTATTTTAATAATCAAATACCGTGAAGTGAATTAAGCATAACTAATGTTTTGGATATGAAAAAAATATGGTTTTTATTTGAATAAATAAAAGATTATCCATTCGTTTCAATAGAATCAGATATAGCTTTGTTTATTTCGTGAATCGCAAAAGTCACAAAACTATTTGCCTGTCCAACTGAATAGAACGGACAATAGGAGAATAGATAGTCAAATCTAAATCTGTGCGAAATTATAATGCCCTTTTTGTTCCCATTAGCTTCAAGTGGATAGAGAGAAACAGGCGTACGATTTCGAGTCCCTGCAGTCACAGTTGGACAAAGCACTGGGTCAAGCGGCCAGACTTCAGAAGGAGCGGGACACGGCACAGCTTGACGCGGACAGATTCCGCGATAAGAATGAAAAAGCTCAGGTATATACTTATAAGTAGTGGCGGCGAACTTATTGGCTTTGTCTCGGTGGTGCAGAAGTTAGCGCCCTAGATTATTTGCGCCGAGGGTCGTGGGTTGGATTCCCACATCGGCCAAACATTCGTCGTTTGCTTTTTGTCTGTGTGTTTATTATCTATATATGTATATATTTGAACGTATATAAATATTTATATCATTCTCTGGTACCCATAACACAGGGAATCCTAATTTGGGTCCGATGACCGTGCGTAATTTGTTGCCAATTATTTATTGTTATCATAACATCACAAAGTCCCTCAGTTCTGGATTCGTTTTTTTATTTTTCTAAGAAAATATGTGCTAAGTATTCACAAACGACCTCCGAGACTAAGGAACGTCTTTTTGAAAGAAAATCAATTGGTCTATGTCTACTTCTGAATCAGTAGTGCTCATGCATTCCGGCTCGAAGGCTGGGATAGTCGTTATACAATTATATTGATACTACGACATCCTATCACAAGGTGAGGAATCTAGTAAACGATCAGTATTAAACGGGGTTGGGGGTAGGGGCGTGAATTATCCTGAGACAACAATAAATTTAAAACAGCATCATATTACTACAACAACAACATACATTTTGGACATATAGTACATAATACTGGTGATTACTGGTGGTAGGACTTCTTGTGGTACCACCACCCTGCCTATTTCTGCCGTGAAGCAGTAATGCGTTTCGGCTTGAAGGGTGGGGCAGCCGTTGTAACTATACTGAGACCTTAGAACTTATATCTCAAGGTGGGTGGCGCATTTACGTTGTGGATGTCTATGGGCTTCAGTAACCACTTAACACCAGGTGGGCTGTGAGCTCGTCCACCCATCTAAGCAATAAAAATAAAAAAATCAATTCGTAAGCAAATGATAATGTCAATTTACATAATTGAAACAAAATTTCAGTCAATCTCCGCCAAAATAAATCCTTAGTGTAAGATCGTTATGCAAATTCTTCAGCAGCAACTCATTAGGGTCGTAACAGACTTCAGATCGTTGAATTAATGAATAATTCGTTCGGTGATTACCTCTTAGCAATGATATAGCTGGATGACGATAATTTTATGACACGCTGATTTTCATCACTTTCATTACGTTAATAAAAACGATAAATTAATGTAAAAAAAGAAGTTTCTTCTAAGGTATGTTGCAGACATAGTTAATTTCGCATAAAGTCTACTAACTTTAGAGTATTCTTACAAACAGACAGACAGGGTCTATGAATTTATTTTTGAAATTTGCATGATTTTTTATTTTAATATACAGATTAATATTTCTTTTTTGTTAAGTCCTTTCGAAGGCTAGAGGGCCCCTGAAAACTACCCTGAATTCTTCAACTGTTATTTTAGGATAATAGGTAATAGGTAAAGCAGTAATGCGTTTCGGTTTGAAGGGTGGGGCAGCCGTTGTAACCACATAACACCAGGTGGGCTGTGAAATCGTCCACCCATCTATGCAATAAAAAAAAGACAGTACATTTCGCGTAAAGTTTAAAAACTTAGGATCTATGAATTTATTTTTGAAATTTGCATGGTTTTATATTTTAACCTACAGATTGATATTTCTTTTTTGTTAATCCCTTTCGAAGGCTAGAGGGCTCCTAAAAACTACCCTGAATTCGTCAACTGTTATTTTAAGATAATTATCCTGGTCACTGATCCGTCTATTCTACTGGTGGTAGAGTGATCCCTCACTTGTCCCACCACGCCCCGTATTTCTGCCGTGAAACATTAATGCGTTTGATTTAAGATAAGGTTCAAATGGAACCGCTTAAATTATTTCATTCACACAACAGTCATTTTTGGGGCTCATCTAAAAGCCCTAAAAGCTCATCTAAAAGCTAATTCGTGCACACGAAACTCCACGTCAATCGAACCGGCCGTGGCGGGTAGCCATCATACAACGCAAGATATTTGACAGATGCCTGAATCTCGCTTACGACATTTTCAAGATAAGCTCGCATATATACAAGTTCCGAACGACAACATCCGGACCCTCAGACACAGCCCACTGAGTTTCTCGCCGGATCTTCTCAGTGGGTCGAGTTTCCGATCCGGTGGTAGAATCTGCGAAGCACGGCTCTTGCTAGGGTTCGTGTTAGCAACGTCCTCAGGTTTGAGCGCCGTGAGCTCGCCTACTAGTTAAGGTTCCGCTGAAAGAGCCTCTCAAGGCTATCAGGTTAGGTAGGAAAAAAAAAAAAAAACCAACATTCGGAGCGTCAGTCTACCGAGCAAATATCACCCGCTTAGTGGAAGATCTTCTCTTTGCCGTTTAAACATTCCAAACCGGTAGATCTTAAAATTTAGTTAGATATCAAGAGTTAGAGCTCATCCTCCTCAAACCGCGAGCTGTATAAAAAATGCTAGATCATAAATTAAATTAACAAAACCTGGCTTTCATGATACCCTATCAAATATTAGCGATCCAAACGTCTAGACAACGAGACGCCATGTCTACGAAATACTTTAGTATGCCTCTTGAGACTCTGCCAATATCTTAAAGGTTAGTTGTTCCTGATGTAAACGCATTTGTTTTGGCATGTCTTGTCGCGATATATGCTCTTTTAAGGCAATTAAAACGAACACATCGAACTTATAATTCCACTCACATTCGTGATTTAGCCATGGTGCTATTATAACAACGTTAAATTCAGATGAAGTATTAAAAATGTCTTTATCACTGACACATCGGAAACCAACGAAATATCTATTCATTACTAGCTGACCCGGCAGACTTCGTAGTGCCTTAATCGATAACTAAAAGACCTAAACTTTTGTATAAAATAAACTTAAAACAAACAAAAGGAATCCTTCGGACGGGGGACACATCAAAGGAAAAACAAAATTATTACTTTTATTTAATTCCGAGCATTGTCGTATTTATTTACATTTTAAACCTTCTCTGGACTTTCACAAATAATTCAAGACCAAAATTAGCCAAATCGGTCCAGCCGCTCTCGAGTTTTAGTGAGGCTAACGAACAGCAATTCATTTTTATATATAGAGAAGATATAGATTTAGGTAAAGTAATAATTGAACTTAATTTAATTAGCGACTGGCATTGCTGATTTCCATGAGCGAAGGTAATCACTTGATAGATATACTCCTCTACCAATAAAAACAAATTTTAAAAACTTAAAAATATAGTAGAGGGTAGGAAACAAAAAAAAAAACAGCTAGCTCTAAAGTGAATGACATACATTAGGATCATAGTCGGTTACATCATAACCCGAAAAATCTGGATAAAAACGACAAACGAAAGCTAAAATCTCCGAAGCGTTTTCTCTCGGTAAAATATATAAAAACCAGACATGTTTACGGCCAATAAAACGTACAGTTATATTGCTTTGACACGAAACTTTCGTGAAAGGCTACGAGAATTTTCCAAAGATTTATCGCGTTCTATACTCCGTGTAGTAGTTTTTATTTTCCTACCTCTGCTGATAGATAGCCTTGAGAGGCTATTTCAGTTTCGCCTTGACGTGTAGATGAGCTCACGGGACTCAAACCGGCGTGTTGCTAACACTGGCCCTAGCAAGAGCAGTGCTTCGGAGTATCTCCCACCGGATCGGAAACGCGACCCACTGAAAAGACCCGGTAAGAAGTTCAGGGGGTAGTAGTACTCTTTGTTATACTGAACGTAGGAAAAACGAGGTATTTAAACAATACTTTTACATTACATTTGAATTATATTTGAAGTTATCGTGGCCTAAAGGATAAGACGCGTGGCTTAGTTGTATCGAGCGATGCAACTACATATATCAGGGTTCAAATTCCGCAGAGAGTTTGCTTAACATCAAAAGTTATAATTTGCGTGAATACTATGCAATTTTAGACGTAGACCTCAAATATCAAGGCTGGGGGCGGTGTCGTAAACCTTATGGGCTCTGGTACTCACTTAACATCATAAGGGCCGTTAGTTCACCCGCGCAGGTAACAAAAAATTTAGGAAAAAGATAGATTAGAACAGAACTGTAGCAATAGTGAATTAACAGACAATACCAACAGAGCCCACAGACATCTACAACGTAAATGCGCCACCCACCTTGTGATATAAGGTCTAAGGTCTCAATATAGTTACAACGGCTACCCCACCCTTCAAACCGAAACGCAAGAAGAAGAAAGGTAAACATTTTTTTTAAACCGAAACCGCAATTTAAGGGGATAAGTTAAACAAAATTCCTATTTCAAATGAAAAAAAAACGAAGACAATTACTTAAAATACTAAATAGAAAATTTTCGATTCAATTTTTTCTCTTTTTTTTTTTCAGAACTTAGTCACTCGTATACAAAAGGAGAGGGATACAGCATTGGCGGAGGCTGCCAGTTGCCGAGAAAGGGCTGAAGCCGCAGCGGCTGCTGCGAACAGAGCGGCCAGGGATAGAGATAGCGCTGTCACCGAACTGGACGTCCTCAGAGAACGATGGGAGAAAGCGCATCAGCAACATCAAAAATTGACGGTAATGCAATTTGTGGTAGGGCCTCTTGTGAGTCCGCACGGGTAGGTACCACCACCCTGCCTATTTCTGCCGTGATGCGTTCCGGTTTGAAGGGTGGGGCAGCCGTTGTAACTATACTGAGACCTTAGAACTTATATCTCAAGGTGGGTGGCGCATTTGCGTTGTAGATGTCTATGGGCTCCAGTAACCGCTTGACCCGTCTAGGCAATAAAAAAAACGCAAATACGAACTGTGCTTGTAACATGTGATGTGTTTTCTAATCTCTTTATCGCTTACATAGTTAACCTGGTGTTGAATGGTCACGAAGTCAACAGACATCAACAACATAAATCTTACCTAGAGACTCTAGTGCTAAGTTTCATTTTTGTATTACAACAGTCGCGCTCTTCAAACTGTAACGCTTAACTGCTTAACGACAGAAATAAGCAGGGTGATCGTGTGAGCTCACAAGAGGCCCTATAATCAGTAGCAGTGTTCCCTCCAGTTTATGTCCTATCTTACTACTGATACTAAACGAACTGCTGGTGTAATGTGAAAATTGCCGTGTCATCTTTTGGCTACATTGGTATGAAATTTAATGATACTCAGGGCAATAAAATTAATCAATAATTAATATATAATTAAAAGCATTCCATAGTTACATTATTAATCGCCGGCCAAGACAGTCTACTTGAAGTCGATGGTTTAATATTAATATCCAACCAACAGACTGGGAACAAAAGTTCACACAATTAATTTCATTGATTCCTATTTAAATATTAGTCTGATCAGCTCCGCTATTCTTTGCAGATGGAACGAGATGATGCTCTAACAGAACTCGAGATATTGAAAGAGAAACTGGACAAAGCTCTTTACTCCACACAAAAAACGATTGAAGAGAAAGAAACAGCGCACAAGGAATATGAGAAAATGCTCGAGAAATACGATAGGTACTCATTATAATTACTTTAGGTTAAACTTTTTAGTTTAAAGTTGAACACTTGCTTAAATAACGTACCCTCTATTGTCTTAGGTCGCAGAACGAAATATATAGACTGCAAAACAAGATCGAGATTTTGGAGGCGGATAAGGACAGACTAGAATTGGAGTTAGAGAAACAAGCACATTTGTCGACAAAGTCCAGAGATGACCAGAGGAAACTACAAGATGAATTATCGAGATTACAGGAAATGTACGACAGAGCATCGTTGCAGCTAGGCAGAACCAAAGAATTCGAAGAAAAGGCCAAGGAAGATATGGACAGGATGAGCGTTGACATAGAAATGGTCAGGGAACGATATGAAAAGGGTCAAATTGAACTGCGGAGAGTCCAAGCGGAAAAAGAAAAACTGCTGGCAGATAGCGAACGATTACAATTTGAATACGATAGAGCGATGACTCAATGCGGTAAAGCACAGGCTTCCAATGAAAAAACTCAAGAAGAGATGGCCAGGGTACAGATAGAGCTCGAGAAAATGTATGACAAACATGACAAGGTATCTTCAGAATTAAGAAGAGTGCAAGCTGAATTAGACAAAGTCAAGCAAGATGCAAGCGGAGCTAGAGAAGAAGCAGAAAGATACGCCACTCGGTACGGAAAATATCATGACGCAAAAGAGGAACACGAGAGAACAAAAATCGAAGTAGAACGGCTGCGGACACGTCTAGAGAAGACAACGATAGACCTGGAGCGAGCCCGCAAGGCTGAAGAGGAAGTATCCCGGTTACGTTCGGAACTCGAACGCGTCGAAGGTCTCCGAGGTAAATACCAATTCGAACAGGATAAGTGGACCAATGAATTAAACAGAATGCAGGCGGAAATCGACAAACATCGTGAGAGATACGACGCGGCACAAGCTGATGTTCAAAAACTACAGGCCGAGAAGGAACAAGCTGAGACCAAACTACACGAAATGAACATACAACTGGAACTATCCAAGAGCGAAGTCGTAAAATTGAGTGGAGCGTTAGAGAAACAGCGAACAGACTTGGAGCGCGCTCACATTGAGTGCGAAAAGTTCAGGGATCGGTGTGAGAAATTGAAATTACGTTCAGACCAACTAGACAAAGATAACGAAAGACTAAAAGGCGAGTTACAACAGATCGAAAGGATGAAACTTCAGGCGGTCGCTGGCGATAAGGCAAGAACCGAAGATAGACTTGAAATCGAGAGGCTTCGTGATAAGTTGGAAAAAGCAATTCAAGCTCGTGACTCTACTGAAATGGAGGCAGGACGCTTAGCAAAGGAACTCGAAAAGTCTCAGATGCATCTCGCTAAATATCAAGAAACTAACGAAACAACTCGCGTTGAATATGATAGGATGACGAATGAACTGGGAAGAATGCATGAACGACTTGAAAGAACGATCTTAGAAATGAGACAAATCGAACAGGAACGCGATGCGCTGAGAGTAGAGATACAGAACACAAGACGTAACATTGAACAGCAACAGAGAACTTTGGACCACAGAACTCAGGAGACGCTTGTTAAACTCCAACAAGAATTGGCTCAGTCGGTTCGAGACAGAGAAAAGATGGCATCCATTTTAGAACAGAGAGATAAACAAGCCGACGCTATCGAAAAGCAGATCGTTAAATTGGAGGCTGATACAAAGCAATTGACAATAGAACGTGACCAATTAGTGGCACAATTAGAAAAATCCCAAGACATGCTCGTAAACTTCCAGAGAGAACTCAATGCTTCCGAAGCCGAACTACAGAAACAGCGAGATGAAGTACGCAGATTGAAAGAAGAACAGAGGAAACTAGCTCAAGATTCAGAACGTGGAGCAAAATCGGTTATAGAAGATCGCGAGAGAGAGATAGGAAGACTGCAGCAGCAACTTCAAGGTCTCACGAAAGAAAGAGACACAATTAAGCAGCGTGCAGAGAAAGCCGAAAAAGAAGCACAGAAAGCTGGAGAGATCGATAAATGGCGAGCTGCCGTCGAAGCGGAGAAGTCCAAGGCGATCGCTGCAGAAAAAGCCTTATCTGAATGTCAACAGCGCTTGCAATCTTTGGAGAAACAATTCCAGGCGCAGCATCAACAGTTACAGCAGCTACAAGCACGCGGACCGTCCGACGTGCGCGAGGTCCAAAAGCAGCTCGAAGCTGCTCAGGCCGAGGCTCGCGCCCTCGCCACTGAGAGGGAACGATGCCAGTCGCAGCTCGAGATGCTCGTTCAGGAATTGGAGAAGAGCCAGGTCAGTTGGAGGATCGCCCGGCGACCGATGGCTGTCGGAACACCGTCTGGTTAAATTGAGTTTCCTCACGTCAATCTTTACATTTTCCAGTAGAGATATAAAAAAAGAATGAAACTCGATTGAACCTCGAAACGATTAAGTTGCTTAAATCATTGCACCGGTGTTATCGAGTAGTTTTTGTTTTGGTTTTGTTGTTTAGAGTCATCATCGCGCGTTGTCATGTCGTTGTTGTATAGTAGCATGTCACCCACAGCCTGCGGGGCATCCTCCAACCCCTCATTACAATTATTTGTATTTTAATTTATTAGTTTCATCATCGCAATGTTTGTGTCCGTGGAAACTTTCATACGAATGTACTATTTGAGAACTGAACTGATAATGCACCTTACATTTCCATGTACCAGCACACTCGTTTGAATGCATCTATTGTGAAATCTTGGTGATGTTCGGTGCGACGAAGTACAATAATGCTTTGTGTTTTATTTACGAAATGTTAATTTTACTGTTTTTCAGTTTTCAGCTGTGCTCGCTACTGTTATGTGTATTCGCAATTTTATACTATCAAATGTTTCGTAAACTATAAAAGGAATTATGGCTGTTTTAAAAAAAAAATCTGTTGCAAGATTATATTTTGTATAAATTTATGCTTCTTTGTCTACATGTCAGTGGCGTTCAGCTTTAAAAGCTTTTGTATTGTTCATTGTAAAGATCGATGGTGTTTCTTAGATACGGCTATTTAACGGAATTGTTTCGGTAACAGCTCGATCTCCGCGAAGCGAACAAGAAACTCCAAACAGCTGGTGCTCAGAACGCGAAGGCTGGCGAAGACGCAGCCCTAGCTAAGAAGCAGATACAAGATGAATTCAAAAAGTTAGATGACGCAAGAAAACATTTCGAAGAACAAAGAAGAGCGTGGGAGAACAAACGGAAAGACGTGGAGGAGAAAGAGAAGTCACTTATGGAATTGGATCGACAGTTAAAGAAGAGAAAAGAGCAAATGGACCAAATGGAAGCTTCATTGAGGAAGGTAAGTCACGTTTCTTTCAAAAATTATTATGCCCATTAGACACATAGTAAGAAGCACACCAAACGAGGAAGCTCGTCATTGATTAATTTTTACACCCAATTAAACATCCAGTATCTACCATTGAAAGTTTTGATTCAAAAAGTCATGAGTGCTGTAATCATAATACGAGATATTCCCTTCAAGGCTGGCGGCAGCACGGCCGCGGTATCAGAGCTGAATCGCAAGCTGACAGACTCTCAGAAAGATGCGGAACAACTGAAGCAACAATTGGATCAGACTAAAGACGAAGCGAAACGGTTGACAACTGAAACGGAACGGCTTCTGCAGCTGGTCCAGATGTCACAGGAGGAACAAGCACAGAAGGAAAAGCAAATTATGGATTTGCAACAGTTAGTAACAATGTTTCAGATTCTTAGTTGCGTATTTTTGCCCGAGATACGTCTCTAGAAGCCGACCTACAACTATTTTGATGATGATAGCCTTGAGAGGCTATTTCACCTTCGCCTTGACGTGTAAGTAAGCTCACGGGGCTCAAACCGGGAGTATTGCTAACACTGGCCCTAGCAAGAGCAGTGCTTCGCAGAATCTACCACCATATTGGAAACGCGACCCACTGAGAAGATCCGGCGAGAAACTCAGTGGGTTGTTTCTGTGGGTTAATTTACTCGTCGAGCCCTTCATCGCAAGCAACGGGTTCGACGAGGACGATAACCGGTGCTTGAGGTACCCTAAAAGCACCGTTAGTGGATCGGTAGGATCCGTAATGTCGTGTTTAGGGTGACGTCGACTGTTTACCATTCGGTCCGCAGGATCGGCTATGTAGCTACCGGCTGCCACGATGAGAGAGTGTCGTCTCATCCCTCAATGCAGAATGTACAACTTTGGAAGTTTTTTTTCATTGCCCCTGTAGGCAGATGAGCATACGGCCCACCTGATGGTGAGTGGTTACCGTCGCCCATGAACTTCAGCTATGTAAGAGGCAGAGCTAAGCCACTGTCTACCGTAACTGGTAATTTATTGTCGTTTCCTTCTCTTGTCTGATATATGATTTGCTGTTTCCAGATCCGTAAGAAACCTCCAAGCCAAATTAAAAAGTCAGCAGCAAGCACAAGCACAAAGAGAAGAGGTAATATCTTCAAACGATCTTATTATAGTCCAACATTAGTCACTAACAAAACTACAATAATAAAAAATGTAATATTAAACGGTTTGCGAGAACCTCTCTCTTACATACTTGTCTTAAATTTTCGTGTGCCTTATACATAATTAGAGCTAGCTGCCTTAACGGTATCATATCGACTTTATAATTTTCATCATAATATTTCCATTGTTTCAACTATTTAATACTTTTCATGGCGTACGACTCTTCGTATGAAAACGCGAAATTTAGCTGTAGGTATATGTAATTAAAATTAAATATAAATGTAACTAATTAGGAATTTCGTGAACCGGCAATCAGTGCGTACATAATTGTAAATAGACACGCTTTAACAAAAATCGACTTCAGATAGAAAAAAAATAGATATTCCAAAACAAATTAATATACACTAAAAACAATAATCATCGAAATCGGTTGGCGTGATATTGAGTTATTGAGTTATTCATATATTTGTCGCGTATGTACTTAATGCAAATTTAAGACTTATATGTTTTTCTCATGGTTACCGTTATCAGAACTGGACTAAATTTAAATGGGACCACACGGGAAGCGTCAGCTTTCTAATAAAAAAAGAATCATCAAAATCGATTCATCCAGTCAAAAGTTATGAGGTAACAAACATAAAAAAAAACATACAGCCGAATTGAGAACCTCTTCCTTTTTTGAAGTTGGTTAAAAATTAAAAGTTCGATAGTCGCGCGTCGTTTAGCGGTCGGGCCCAACCTTCGCTTCCCTTGAAAAATCCAACCCGCAAAATTATAATTTGCTTAATTACTGTTGGTAGGACCTTTTGTGAGTTCGCACGGGTAGGTACCACCGCCCTGCCTATTTCTGCCGTGAAGCAGTAATGCGTTTCGGTTTGAAGGGTGAGGCAGCCGTTGTAACTATACTTGAGACCTTAGAGCTACGTTGTAGATGTCTATGGACTTCGGTAACCACTTAACAGCATGTGGACTGTGAGCTTCTACCAATCTACGCAATAAAAATAAAAGTTTATTAGCGTTACATTGCGTTGCCGTGTTAACAATTACTATAAGCGCACACGTCTTTATTTTGGATAATGGTTCTCGTACACTACCACTACACGTAACCACAACGGTGTGCTTAGTGCGAGTTTCTTAACGTTGTCGATAGCGTAAAAGTTAACCCAATATTGTATGCAGTTGGAACAGCGCCCCTAGCGGCAAACGTAGGCAACCGATCCCACTCCATACAAATATGAGCTAACTTTTACGCTATCGAGAACGTTAAATAAATAATAGTTTAAAATACTAAAAAAAAACATGCTTTATATAAAATTCAACTAAAAAATAGAAAATAAATTTTAATAAATTTAATTTGAAAATAGTGTAAAATATATTTCTATTGTAAAAAAAGCGTGGGGTGCATGGTGTTATATATAGGTATATGTATAAAAATGAATTGCTATTCGTTAGTTTCGCTAAAACTCGAGTGCGGCTGGACCAATTTGGCTAATTTTGGTCTTGAATTATTTGTGGAAGTCCAGAGAAGGTTTAAGAGGTAGATAAATATGAAAATGTTCGGAATGAAATAAACATAATAATTTTGTTTTTCCTTTGATGTCTCCCGCGTCGGACGGATTTCTTTTGTTTGTTTTAAGTTTATTTCATACAAAAGTTTAGGTATTTTATTTATCGATTGAGGCACTACGAAGTCTGCCGGGTCAGCTAGTTAGTTATAAATATTTTTCTGAGAGATATGTGTAGAAGAATTATTATTTCAATAATCTTAAAAAGCACCCTACGCTTGAAGCTAATACAAAGCGTGTAAAAACTCGCACGAAGCACACTGAATAGTAAGATATAACCATCGAATATAAATGATGACACTCAATTTGTGTTGCTATTAGTATCCTATAGGTATATACTAATATTTAATACATTATTAACATGACTAACCTTTTATTGTTTCATGCTTCCCACCAGGCCGGACCCGCTGGCTTCCTCAAAAGCTTTTTCTAAGTTGATCTTCGCACCAAGACTGTCGTTATTTATTTTTTTTGCTTTTTTCATTTATAAATTTTCTTTAACCGTCTCTTATATTCTAAGCGTAACTCTTAATGCTCCACGTCTTTCTATATATATAAAAAAAAAAAACATATAGTTTTACTTAAATACGTACATTGACGTATTAATTCGATTAAACACTTGAAGATCGTCCGTGTATACTGTATCATGTTAGAACGATGTAACCAGCACATAATAATGCAATTAGTTTAGCTGTAAAAGGTTAAGCAATGTTTAAAATTTGTCGTGTTCAGTGGAAGGTTATTTGTAAGGAACAATTATTAATGGAAAATACCGTATTGTTTAATACTGTTAAGTATTCATGTAACCTAGATAGAAGAAGTGAGTTTATCCACTAATAATAGTCTATGTTACCCGGCTTTGAATCTTGTTAAGCGTATATCAATTTAAATCTATTTAATAAAACTAATTATACGTACGTTGACCTTTCTCGATTGATTTTATTTTCGTTCTTTTTTGTATTCGTAAAGTTTTGTTATATTAGTAAATGAATTGTTAGTTTTTGTTGTTGATTTTTTTAATTATTATATATATTTTTTTGTTTGTTTGTTTCCGTCTATCCCCTTTCGGTAGGACCTGAATAGAGCGAGACAAAGCGAAATAGCGGCTATTGAGGATTTAACAAAGACGTTGTCAGAGAAAGATCGTTTGAAATCAAAATTAGAAGAGAGTAAAATGAAGATAATAGATCTGGAGATAGAACTGAACGAATCGTCTTTAATACTCTCGGAAGTATTGAAAATATCCGATAGCCAGGAGCTAACGAATATAAAGAGGAGCAAAAGCTTTTTTGAATTGCAAAAGAGCGGTAAGGTAGTGGATAGGTTAGATAAAGGCAAGTTCAGTAGGAGTGACAATGCATTAGACGCTATTTATTACGGTAAGAATGCAAAAAACGAATCTCCCAACATAAGTAAGCTAATGAGGAAAGTCACTAATTTAACCAAAGAGATAGCCATGAAGAATTCCAAAATAATCGAACAGCAAAGATGCATATCTATATTAGAAGAAGCGTTAAGAGAAAATAATAATATAGCTGAATTCGAGCAACTGCTGGCCGTGGTCAGGAGTAAGGACGAGAGGATCAATGAATTAGAACAGTTCGTCAATGAAAACTGTGGGACCCAAACGACCGGTAGCAAAGACAATAGGATTTTAGAACTTGAAGAGGCTCTGAAGGAATCCTTTATGGTGGCGGCGGAGAGAGAAAAAGTATTTTATAACGAAGAACAGCGACGAATCGAGACTATAAACAAGGTAATGAATTAAATTATATTAGTACACTTTGACAAAGGAGCTTTAAGCCTTTTGTGAACAAAAAATTAGATTGGATTAACAGCTATAATTATAGCAAATATTTCTTTTAATGCCTACCTTCTTTACGGTCAATATATTTAAAATAAAAATACCCCCCTATTTAACAATAAAATACCCTCGATTATATGATTTCATGTTCTGTCCACAAAACTATTCGCGTCCTTATCAAGATCCTTTTGTGCCTCTCAACCACCTTTACGAAATGTCAGAGATAGTATCTTTTTTTTTTGTCTGAAAATTTCTTCTCTATAACCAATTGTATTGCATTATTATGCTCGCATAATCCGGATTCTGGGAAATTAAGGTAATGACTAATAGCGGGTCTAAGCGACCATATATCTATATGGTCTACGTGGACCCTAGGGACAGTAATATGTACAGTAGATTGGGGGGAATAGGGTCAAATCTGGGATGTCACAATGTTGAGTTGTTAGATTTAACTTTGTAGAACTGAAAATGACTTTTATTTAGTGTTTATGAATATTAAATAGTTTAATTTAGTCATCAAAGTTTTGTAACTCATTAAAGATATTAAAAAGTCAATCACCTAAACTTAGGTACCTACCTAACAACTAAATAATGCCAGCCCTATCGAAAAACTCTATTGTCCCCATACGTAACCTGATTCACCCCAAAGACAAGGTGAATCGGATCAAGCTAGTTTTTTCAGTTTTTGTGTATATCTTGTAATGAACTATGTATAATAACGCGTAGTAAATAAAAATTTAAGCCTCCGGAACCATTATGATCTCTGTTTTAATATTATAACCCCAAAAACAAAACCATAAAAATCAATGTAGAAACATAAAGTGTCCTGATTCCTCTCATTTTACGATACGTATTTTTCTAGAAAGAATCTAATCTCTTCGTATCCAATTACTTAACTTTCTCATGTCCGAATGTAAATTTTTAGATGAAGAAAATGGAGCAGAGGATACTGTCGTTACAAAACGCTTCAGCGTTGAGTTGTGAGACGTGCACTTCCGTGTTGAAGCGGATGAAGCGTCTAGAAGATTCTTTGGAGGATTGTCAGAAGAAAAGGGATAATGCATTAAGACAGTTGGCACATGTAATGTACGTAGCCTATGTTCCGATTTTTTTTTATTGCTTAGTTAGTTGGACGAGCTCACAGCCCACCTGGTGTTAAGTGGTTACTGGAGCCCATAGACATCTACAACGTAAAAGCGCCACCCACCTTGAGATATAAATTCTAAGTTCTCAGTATAGTTACAACGGCTATCCCACCTTTCAAACCGAAACGCATTACTGCTTCACGGTAGAAATAGGCGGGGTGGTGGTACCTACCCGCACGGACTCACAAGAGGTCCTACCACTAAATAGTTGATTTAACCGAGTAATAGAGAACCGAACCTATATATAGAGGAATAAAGCGCTATTTGCCTTAAACGACATTTCGCTTAAAACGCGACATTTATCTTTTCAATTAAAACTCCGCTTTATTTGTTATTAGCATTAAAAGTTCGATGTTTTTAAACTATTGCATAGCTTTTATCGCGGGCTTTGAGCGCGGCGACCAAATCAAGAAATTCCGTAACGAAAATAAAACCTAACACCCCCACTCCGCCTGCCATGTAGCTCGCATTCAACACACTCACATGTTGCGCTTGTGTATTGTTTGTGAATAAGCGCGCGGCGTGACGTCGCACTGCATGCACATCATGAAAAGTCTGCCCATCTCTCTCTCGCGCGATCTAGCTTATGAGTGTGAAGGGGACAGTTAATGTTATGCTTTTGTTAATGTTTATAAATATAGCGTGGTCTTACTTTATTATTGTTTTAATATTAAATGATTTTTGTCTAATTATAACAGCATAAGTTGATAAAAAATGCTATGCAATAGCTTCACCGCGGCCGCCCCGAGTGCCACTCCTTTATTTTTTTTAATTAAAATCCCTTCTAATTTGGTACTTTTAGTTCGGTAATTGATTGGTGTAGCTATTAAGGATTGGTTTTCTTTCTTGTTCGCATATAAATAGTCTTCAAGAACTAAAAGTGTTCTAACCATTGAATACACGTCGGAGCACGTTGCCAGAATTGGCGAGCGACTGAAGAGCTATCCCGCCGGGAGCCGTGCTTTTTGGTCGCTCGCCAAAGCTGCAGAAGGAAACTTTTGCAGGTCTAGTCTCCCACCACTACGCAAGTCCGATGACACTCTGGCCCACAGCGCGAAAGAGAAGGCTGACCTTCTGGTCAAACTCTTCGCCTCGAACTCGACTGTGGACGACGGGGGTGCCACACCACCGAACATCCCCCGGTGTGATAGTTCCCTGCCGGAGATCTGCTTTACACAGTGTGCAGTCAGGCGGGAACTCCGACTCCTGGACGTCCATAAGTCGAGTGGGCCGGACGGCATTCCTGCTGTGGTTCTGAAAAGGTGCGCCCCTGAGCTGACGCCTGCGCTAACGCGTTTGTATCGCCTCTCTTATTGCACTAACAGGGTTCCGTCTTCATGGAAGAACGCCCACGTCCACCCTATCCCCAAGAAGGGTGACCGGTCGGACCCATCGAGCTATAGGCCTATCGCGATAACTTCCTTGCTTTCCAAGGTGATGGAGCGAATTATAAATATACAACTCCTGAAGTATCTTGAAGATCGCCAGCTGATCAGTGACCGACAGTACGGTTTCCGTCACGGTCGCTCAGCTGGCGATCTTCTTGTATACCTTACTCACAGGTGGGCTGAAGCCTTGGAGAGCAAGGGCGAGGCTCTTGCTGTGAGCCTTGATATCGCGAAGGCCTTCGACAGGGTCTGGCATAGGGCTCTTCTGTCGAAGCTACCATCTTACGGAATCCCCGAGGGTCTCTGCAAGTGGATTGCTAGCTTTTTGGATGGGCGGAGCATCACGGTCGTTGTAGACCGTGACTGTTCTGATACCATGACCATTAACGCTGACGTTCCACAAGGTTCGGTGCTCTCCCCCACGCTTTTCATCCTGTATATCAATGACATGCTGTCTATTGATGGCATGCATTGCTATGCGGATGACAGCACGGGGGATGCGCGATATATCGGCCATCAGAGTCTCTCTCGAAGCGTGGTGCAAGAGAGACGATCAAAACTTGTGTCTGAAGTGGAGAGCTCTCTGGGGCGAGTCTCCAAATGGGGTGAATTGAACCAAGTTCAATTCAACCCGTTAAAGACACAAGTTTGCGCGTTCACTGCGAAGAAGGACCCCTTTGTCATGGCGCCACAATTCCAAGGAGTATCCCTGCAACCTTCCGAGAGTATTGGGATACTTGGGGTCGACATTTCGAGCGATGTCCAGTTTCGGAGTCATTTGGAAGGCAAAGCCAAGTTGGCGTCCAAAATGCTAGGAGTCCTCAACAAAGCGAAGCGGTACTTCACGCCTGGACAAAGGCTTTTGCTTTATAAAGCACAAGTCCGGCCTCGCGTGGAGTACTGCTCCCATCTCTGGGCCGGGGCTCTCAAATACCAGCTTCTTCCATTTGACTCCATACAGAGGAGGGCCGTTCGGATTGTCGATAATCCCAATCTCACGGATCGTTTGGAACCTCTGGGTCTGCGGAGGGACTTCGGTTCCCTCTGTATTTTGTACCGTATGTTCCATGGGGAGTGCTCTGAGGAATTGTTCGAGATGATACCGGCATCTCGTTTTTACCATCGCACCGCCCGCCACCGGAGTAGAGTTCATCCGTACTACCTGGAGCCACTGCGGTCATCCACAGTGCGTTTCCAGATATCTTTTTTGCCACGTACCATCCGGCTATGGAATGAGCTCCCCTCCACGGTGTTTCCCGAGCACTATGACATGTCCTTCTTCAAACGAGGCTTGTGGAGAGTATTAAGCGGTAGGCAGCGGCTTGGTTCTGCCCCTGGCATTGCTGAAGTCCATGGGCAACGGTAACCACTCACCATCAGGTGGGCCGTATGCTCGTCTGCCTACAAGGGCAATAAAAAAAAAAAAAAAAAAAAAATACAAATGAAGCGGTAGGTATATCAGGAATATGTTTGAAAATTTCCTAAAATAAAAAATCATAGAATCTGTCGACATAATGATATGATTCTCGAATTTCAGCCAAGAGATCCTGGAGGCCACGATCAGCGAAAAGGACTCTCATATAGCAGAACTTGAGATGAAAGGGGTGCTGGACGAGAACGAGACGAAGCTATACGACTCGCTGAAGAGTGAAAGGGACAGGCTGCTCAATCGACTTAAGATAGAGGTAATCGCATTGAATGTATTACATAATACACTGTTACGCGCTGGGCTTGGGGATAAATAAAAAATCTAACGAAGTACAAGTTAACACGACATTAGCACTTAGAACACTTAAAACACTTCACTAACACTTTAAAATTCTCAATTCGCTTCTTCCACTTCGCTTCAGGTGATCCGTTCGCTGTTTCGCTTCGAGTAGTTCCCATTACTGACTGACTGCGTGCCATCCCTGCAACGCTTTTACAGTCGATATCTCATCCCTTGAATTATCGAGAATATTCCACACATCTCTAGTATTGTGTTTCCGCTATCTGAAAATAAATGGCGTTGTCTGACTTCTGGAGCGTTCTAGGTGCTACTAGATCCTTCGATATTCGTTCGACTATTCGGCGATAGATGGCGTTACCCCTACCGGCGTAACAACACCAACATAAAGCCACAATTTAACGGCATAAGCACCACGTGTTGCTGAGGCTAAAGTTTAAGTGAAATTTATTTCGTAGTAAACGCAATACAGTGAAATCTAATTGTTCTTACTTTGTTAATTTTTTGTATTAGCATAGCCGGCCGCGTGTTATTTAGAAACATAAAAACCTTAGCCACAGCAACGTGTGGCCGGGTCTACTAGTAGATAATAAAACTAAGCCAGTGGTGGTAGGACCTCTTGTGAGTCCGCGCGCGTAGGTACCACCACCTATTTCTGCCGTGAAGCAGTAATGCGTTTCGGTTTGAAGGGTGGGGCAACCGCTGTAAATATACTTGAGATCTTAGAACTTATATCTCAAGGTGGGTGGCGCATTTACGTCGTAGATGTCTATGGGGTCCAGTAACCACCTAACACCAGGTGGGCTGTGAGCTCGCCCAACCATCTAAGTAATAAGAAAAAAAAACGTAAAGTAATGGCGTTTAATTGTTCTCTTCCAGAATGAAAGGATAGTTGATATTGAACGCGACTTGTACCAGGCGATCATGAGAGCTGAGGAGTGCGGGTCCGTACCGGTCGGCCTCACGCTGGCAGACGACCTCATAGGCATCGACGAAGACAATGTAATTGTCTGGGTAACTACGTCAGGAGGTATTTAGAATGGTTTGGTTTTGCTCGAACGAAGTAACTGCGCGACGATGCGATCGTTGACGTAACGCATCAGTGTGCTTAGTGAGAGTTTTTTAAGGTTCTCGATAGCGTAAAAGTTAACTCAGATTTGTATGGAGTGGAAACAGCGCCCCTAGCGGCAAACGTAGGGAAGCCAAGCACACAGGTTGATTCTGAGACGATTAACATTTTTCCTAATTCCGTCGAGAATTTAATAAATAATTGTAAATAGACATGCTTTAACAAAAACCGACTTCAATTAGAAAAAAAAAAAGATATTCCAAAACAAATTCATATACACTAAAAACAATAATTTTCGATGATTATCTAATCGGTTGGCGTGATATTGAGTTATTGAGTTATTCATCTATTTGTCGCGCACGTACTTAACGCAAATTTAAGACTTATATGGTTTTCTCATGGATGCCATTATCAGAACTGGACTAAATGGGAAACGAGAAGCGTCAGCTTTCTAATAAAAAAAAAAGAATCATCAAAATCGATTCACCCAGTCAAGAGTTATGAGGTATCAAACATAAAAAAACATAGTCGAATTGAGAACCTCCTCCTTTTTTGAAGTCGATTAAAAAAGAAGCATTTCGATCTTAAAATTAGATCGGGTTCATTTTAAGAGATACACCCGACTTAGCCCGATTCATATTTTTTTTATACGATAAAGAAAAATCAGTGTTATTAATAATGCAGGTTATAAATTGTTTCTATACGTAATTTAATTCGATATCATTCGGTCATTTTTCCATGATCGAGTCACTAAAAAAACTGAGAACTTAGAACTCATATCTCACACGTCCTTACGGATCCATCAGATCCAATAACCTTTGCATTAGACGCCTTCAGTTCTAACACTAGGAGCAGGCTTAGGGACCCCGGTAACCGTACTCGTCGAACTCGACAAAGAGTTCGCCGTGCAACCTAACCCATGAATCAGCTCGCTGAGTTTCTCGCCGGATCTTCTCAGCGGGTCGCGATTCCTATCCGGTAGTAGATTCATTCGCGACGCAGCTGCTCTTGAGCTGTTAGGTCTCCTTCGGAGGCGCTCGGGTAGCTGTTAGCAAATCCCACCCCTCCTGGCTGAGCCTTTGCTCGCTCACCTGTCCTGGTGAAACTGGAAAGGCATCCGGGCCACCAGATATCTCAAGATATGTGGTGGCATTTACATTGTAGATGTTTATGGGCTCCGATACCACTTAACACCAAGTGGGCCGTGAGATTGACAACCTATCTAAGCAATAAAAAAAATATATATATCCAAACAAAATAAACTTTCACATTAGTTTTGGATTAAACATTCTGATGTAACTAAGATTTAGGAAAAACTAGTCAAAATGTGTGGTATCTTATGGTGATTGGCGGGTAGGTACCACCGCCCTGCCTATTTCTGCCGAGAAGCAGTAAGTAAGTAAGCTTCGGTTCGAAGGTTGCGACAGAAATTGAGACTTGAAAGATTTTAATGCTAACACAAACAATAATAAAACAATTTACAATGCACTGTTGACAATCTCCACAAACCTTTATAATTAAATTTTAGGATGATTTTCGTGAATTCCATCTGCAATGAATATCTTCTACTAGACATTTAATTTTGTGTGTGCGCGTGTGTGTGTTTTGCGAATCACATTAACCGGAACCTTATTTAATAATTTTGAAACAATAACAAATTGTGTGCATAAGGTGTTTTTTAATTGTTTTTTTTTATATGAATAATCTTAACTTTATTGAACTTCGATAAAATTACATACTTAACGAGCTATAAAAGACTATTTGGTTTAAGCGACATTTGATCTTTGTAATTAATTTAATTTGGTACTAACGGTCCCGGCAGACTTCGTAGTGCCTCAATCGATAAATAAAAGACCTAAACTTTTGTATAAAATAAACATAAAACCAACAAAAGGAATACGTCCGTTATTTTTATTTAATTCCGAGCATTTTCATATTTATTCACCTTCTAAACCTTCTCTGGACTTCCACAAATAATTCAAGATCGAAATTAGAAAAATCGGTCCAGCCGTTCTCGAGTTTTAGCGAGACTAACGAACAGCAATTCATTTTTATATATATAGATTAGTATCACCATGTTTTTAATTGAACTTCAATTAAATTTACTTAAATTCAAATAGCTGAATAAGTTTTATTTTGTTATGATATTTTATCCATATGATAAATATTAAATGGCTCTCAATGGTCAGTAACGCGCTAGTATTAAGGGTGGGATGTAAGTTGAATTAAATTGCGGCTTCGATTCTCAATTCTAAGCACAGCAGTACTGCTCTTTAAAGGGACCCTGATGGCCACAGATAAATCTGATATGTAGAGAGGCAAATACAACGAACTATTACAAAAACTTATGTATTTGTTGGCTTGAGGGTAGATATTATTTTGTTAAACACCAAGTAAAAGGAGGTCACTTTTTGATTCCTGATTTAATCAACAATATGATAACTTAATTCACTTTCACTTATCCAATCTTTAACCAGTACGTACAACAGTCACTGAATCACACAACGTAACAACGTAGTAAGTGCACCGGGCAAACGCAGTCGAACGAATGTTCATTTCAAGGCACGTTCCGCCTTTTTATACTAGCCGGCGCAGCTGGCTTATGAGTCACTTCTGTTGCAGCTGTTGTTTACGAGTAGAACGACACGGCCGGCGCGCCTCGCTTGTGTGAGTCACTCCTATTGCACGTGCTGTATAACATAAATATCGTTAACGCCGTCACGGCCATACTGACGTGCGCTCGTCCTCGTGCGCGCATTCTTATGGTATGTCTGTGAACAACAAACGTGTTCGTTCATCCTGACATTAACGGATGCAACTTAAAACGTGGTCTATGATATTAACAATCTAGTACGGTTCGGTTCGCATAATTCTTCAGAAAATCCTATACTGGCTATAAATAACCTTCAGACTGCTTACACACCTGGGCCAGTTCATTTAAAACTCTTCAGGTATGTAAGTATGTCCCTTTTAACTTACACCGGAATTGTTATCCCTTCAGTTTTTCGAACTGGACCGGATAATGCTAGACCGAATCGCAATCCCTGTAGCTAATTGTTGTGGCTAATCTGGATGAAAATCCCTATAGCCAAGCCATTGGACCGGACAGACCCTTCAATGACTTCACACTTTTTTTTTTTTTTTTTTTCCTCTTTTTTTTTTGCTAGTCCGGATTAACATCTCTCTAGCCACATACAATTCTCTTTTTTTTTTTTTTTTTTAATCTGCGTGTACGGTAGCGTTTGTTAAAACATTTCTTAAACCAGAACATTTATACGGAATTTCTTCAGAAATAGTGCGAGACCGACCATCGTTTTCTACATTTCCAACACCTGCACCTGAGGTGCCTGAGCTTACAGACATTGTATCACTACCCACAGACTATGTTTGCTGTATCGCTATTTGCGGACAAAAATGTCGCTTCTATTGTCAGTGATAGAGTCGTCATCATTAAGATCAGTTTCACGAACAAGATTAATTAACCCATCTGTGTACGCCGTCACGTCATCGTCACTATAATTTTCAGAAATTTCTAGTAGGCCTGACGGGCCTCGAGGTACTTCGCGTAAGTTTTCATGGGGAACTTTGTACACTAGAACCATTTACATATCTCAACTTATACCTATCGTTTTCCAAAACTGCAGATGATTGAAAGATTACTGGTGGCCCGGAGGCCTTTCCCGCTTCACCAGGACGGGTGGGCGAGCAAAGGCTCAGCCAAGAGGGGTGGGATTTGCTAACAACTGCCCGAGCGCCTCCGCAGGAGACCTAACAACTCAAGAGCAATTGCTTCGCGAATGAATCTACTACCGGATCGGAATCGCGACCCACTGAGAAGATCCGGCGAGAAACTCAGTGGGCTGATGCATGGGTTAGGTTGCACGTCGACCTCTTTGTCGAGTTCGACGAGTACGATTACTGGGGTTCCTCAGCCTGCTCCTAGTGTTAGAGCTGAAGGTATCTAATGCAAGAGTTATTGGATCTGATGGATCCGTAAGGACGTGTCTAGGGTGACTACGGTGACTTGTTCATGAAACCGCTTACCATTGAATAAATTACTATGGCTTTGTTTTATAAGACTACAGTCTGACCCTGAATGGAACATAAAGGGGGAGCCAAAACCACTTATCTGTAACACACTGAAGCTCTGGAACACACGTTGACGTCTCTGGTTGGACCTGCCACAGCACCTCACAGTCTCCTACGAGGCGGCGCGCCCTAGCGCAAGTGCAGCCGTAGCGCGGGGGCTCCAATATCGGCAGTCCGTGCTGGAGGCGTGGTCTCGTCGTTTGGCGGACCCGTCAGCCGGCCTCCGTACCGTCGAGGCGATCTGCCCGGTTCTCGCGGACTGGGTGGGCCGCGACCGCGGAAGTCTCACCTCCGGCTACACGATGTTACTCCCACACTGAGGAAGCCAACCGCGAACACATGTCAAGCACGCACAAGCACGCACTTCACCGGAAAAACCTGCATCCGCCAGCGGAACCCGAACACCGCCGCATCGCCAGACACGAACGCACCGGACGTCTTATCTTACAGGTCACGACGACTTCAGATGTGTCAATTTTTCTTCCCCACGGAAACTTGCTTGCTTTCTTGTTTGCTTGCTCGATGAAGCCCGAAGTCATCGAACGTGTAGTGTTATTGGTATTGAATCGAGTAGATTCTAAAATTTCAGCGACAATTCACAGTCTCATGTCCTGGTTTACTGTACTAGTGCCATGTAACTCTAGCAGTAGTCATTGGCTTAAAAACGATTCGTCTCGGAACTACCCACTCGTCATGACAGATCCATTATTGCGCTCGAAGTTTCACTTGAGATTTGCACTTGCCTTAATTTCTTGCAATAGCTTGTTACGTGTTGTATTTCCGTTAGTAAATGCCATGTGATGAAGTCGACAGTCAAACTGGGCAACATGAGCCAGAACGTAAGATGTGACGATTTCTTCGTGGCTCAGATCTTCCATCGAGGTAACAGAGACGTTATTACACGACTTACGTATGCTGCATTCACGCTCTTGTGGCATACCACTACTAGTATTCTAATCTGCATCATGTTTTTTTTTGCTGTACTTCGAACATGTTCAAACACGTCACGCCAGTGAGAGTAGAGTTCTGATCTCACTTCTGATGTTGGCTTGAGGGTAGATATTATTTTGTTAAACACCAAGTAAAAGCAGGTCACTTTTTGATTCCTGATTTAATCAACAATATGATAACTTAATTCACTTTCACTTATCCAATCTTTAACCAGTACGTACAACAGTCACTGAATCACACAACGTAACAACGTAGTAAGTGCACCGGGCAAACGCAGTCGAACGAATGTTCATTTCAAGGCACGTTCCGCCTTTTTATACTAGCCGGCGCAGCTGGCTTATGAGTCACTTCTGTTGCAGCTGTTGTTTACGAGTAGAACGACACGGCCGGCGCGCCTCGCTTGTGTGAGTCACTCCTATTGCACGTGCTGTATAACATAAATATCGTTAACGCCGTCATATTTATTTCCAGTTTTTCACATACGGAACAATTTACCGTAAATAAGACACATAAGTTGATTATAGCAACTCAAGCACTCAACAAAAATGTTTACGGGCGTCGGCCACTAGATGGCTTCACTTCGATTAGTTTCTCATTGCTCGTGTAGATGGCAGCAACATTAACTATCCTATATTTTATTTCTAATGAAGGTTTTTGTAAATTTTTAGAAACGACAAATCGATAAAATTAATCAATTTCTCTATAACAAATAAGGACTTGTATGATTTTTTTAAATTTTTTTTTTTGTTTAGTTACACAATAATGAAATGCCTTAACTTTAACAACATATAAGTTTAAGGGCTTCCGCTACAAGATGTCGATAGTTTCCATACAAATAAAATATTTGTCTTAAAGTATGGCAGTTTTAGGGCCCTGATTACAGTGATCGTCTTTACACTCTCAACTCGCTGCCGAGAATGAATGGTGGTACCCCAAATGCGTCGTTGGATCGCCCCACCACAACAGAATGGTGGTGCGATCGACAACGTCACTAGATGGGTGGAGTCAACCCAATCAAATTAATACTGGTGGTAGGACCTCTTGTGAGTCCACACTATAGGTACCACCACCCTGCCTATTTCTGCCGTGAAGCAGTAATGCGTTTCGGTTTGAAGGGCGGGGAAGCCGTTGTAACTATACTTGAGACCTTAGAACTTATATCTCAAGGTGGGCGGCGGCATTTACGTTGTAGATGTCTATGGCCTCCAGTAACCACTTAACACCAGGTGAGCTGTGAGCTCGTCCACCCACTTAAACGATTAAAAAAAAACGATTGTCCATTACCAAGATTAATTTGATTAGTTTTACACATAATATGCGCGATTTGATCAGATGCTTTACGTATTATTGAGATTTCATATTAATACAATTGACAACGTCACCGCATATGCGTAGTAACTAAGTCTACACGACAGCAGACGTCTGTTCTAATTTATGGAATATTATCGCAACTTGTATTGTGTACTTATAAATATTACTTAACAATTATCACTAATCAGTTTATTTATTGAAAACAGGGAGAGGACATCCCGGGAACGTTACTGTGACTACGGATAAAGCTAAGTCGAAAGCCTAAAAATGTTTTTGTGGTCTTAGCGTCATTATAGCACGACCCATAGCCCATCCGCTACCTTGCCATCGCTTATCACTAATGCATATTTAAAAAAAAAATTAAAAAAAAAACATCCACACACCCAAAAATCGATTTACGCGCCACAAAGTGTAAATAACCTCTTTTCGTTTATAATTTTTTTTTTCTATTTTTTTACGACAACGTCATGTCATTTTAATTACGGATATAGACTTTATATTTGATTAGATACGTCATTATTATATTTTAAACTGTATTTTATTATGTCATATATTTTATTAGGTTATGTGAATGAAAATAAACAATTCTAAGAATACGGTTCTGTTTTAAATATAGATTTATGATTGTGTTTGATTGCGCAGTATGTAATAATGATTATAATCGTTACCATAATACAAATTGAGAATAACCTATGTTGTATTTTATAAGTTTGTTATAATCCTATTAAATATTTGTTACAGTTGTGAAATAAATACTTATAATGATTTGTTATACTAATTTTTAAATTTACGAAGCCCACATATTAATTTGATTATTAAACTAAATCTGACAGTGTTGGCTTTAGCGACGCTTTTACCGAGGAACTTAAATTATTGGGAATATTAATTTATTTTAATAATAATAATAATAAAACATATCATGCACAAATGAGTTGTTTCAAAGTTTACATCATATCATTACTGTATTAATGTTATTTAGCGGAAATAAAAAAAAAAAATATTTTGTTTTCAAAGATCAAAAGATAATTCAATTTATTTGTTGTATTTTATTAGTGCACAATAAAGAAATCATTTGTACTCTTTCATTTTTGACTTTTAAGGAAATATTGTGAGAATTTAATAATATTTGTTTCTTTTGTTTAACATAACCTATTGTTCTAAACTCATTATTACCGAAATATTAGACGTATTGTGCACTATATATATTTATCAAGTAAACACCTTTAAGACACATTGTGAATCATAGGATAAATTATTGAGTGATTATTTTTGTGAAAATTAACGCTTAAATGTCAAAAGCACTGCCTTATTTTAACAAATAGGGTTTCGAGTTTGAAAAGAGCATGCCTAGTTTGCTTAGCAGGTTAGCACTTCACTCCCTTCGGCTGTTCGTGTGTGAAATGTGAGAAAAGTATCGAGAAAACGTGACGTCACTTCCGAAAATGGCAGCTATTTTTTTTTTAAACTATAATACCTACCCACAGAACTGTATATAAAGAAAGTCTGAACTTTTTTATTTCATAACGTTTTGCATTTTACAAAACAGTATTGTACTTTTATATAAAAAAAATATATATTTAGCGATCATGTGAATCCAATTTGTAAATTTATTAAATAAATTATTAAATTTTATAAACGATATAACTTTAACCAGAGATTCTCGTTTTCAAGACACCAACATAGTGAATTAAGAAATTTTAAAATAAAACCACATGTTTACAATAAAAATATTGATTTTTATAAATTTATAAATTGAATTTGAAATCGCTACCTATATGAAATAAAAAAATAACATCGAATGTAAAATATTTCAGTTTTAAATGCGCTCGTACTATTTTGATTTGAGTAACAGAATCTTTTTATTATAAACATCTTTTAAAAAACATGTATACCTACCTACTTAAAATTTCAAAAAAGTTATCCGAAACATTTTCTATTTTACCTCTATTTCTGCATTTGTTATTAGAGCGATATTTAAAAAAAAACATTTTTTCGGTATAATTAAACTAATAATAAAATAGCTACAAAAATACTTCGTCGCCATCTTGAAGGAACCACGTCATATCACTGCCAGCATTGAGACCGATGCGACTAATCTTGAACCCGGAGAATGTTTTTTTTTGTCTTTTCCAAAATAAAATTCTATTATGGAAAATAATTAGAAGTAAATACGTACTACACGAAACTAAGTTAATCGTCTACAGCTTGTGTGTAGTTTGTTTGTATATTAGAAAAGTATAAATAATAGAGGAAACTCCTAATTTGTATAACCAAATGAATTGAACCTAAATCCGGTAGGCATAGCCAGAGAGAAATATAGGTTATCCGAAACCGATCTGTCTCTAATAGTATACTTTTAATTTAAGATGAAATATTACAGATAATTATACTTTTCATTCACTCATATCACACAAAATAATTAGGTTTTAATTTGATGTTTAATTACGAATCGATTTATGACAATATTGTATTCTCTCGACAATTGTAACATCGCAGATTGTGGGTGGTAGTGAATCAGAAATCTAGATTTAAACGCTCTGGCATTTTAGTTTACAACTAACCTTAGATTAATGAACGTTTTCAAGTTTATACCAATATCGGAAACTTTCAGAATCATTCAGATTAATCATCTGAACACATATGAGCACAATACATTAACCTCACTACTTCCATGGAATCATTAATGACAAGATTGGCAAGTAATAATGACAAATTTGAATGAATATTACCAAGGGAATTAAAAAACACCAAAACAAAACTTGCACGGTGTTTTGTCTCTTTCGATCGTGCATAAAACTAGCTGTCAACGAAAGAGACAACGCTTTTATGCCACGTTTACTGGTAAATTTTTTTTGCTGCCTATTACAAGTGTCAAGAAATAAAGATTTTGACTTTCAAACGCGTTCAAAACAAAATTTGAAGATTTTGAGCTTGAAAATATAATACAAAAATATAAATATAATAGTAAATAATGAAAATTGATAATACTTTTGCTTGTGTTGGAAATGTAGGTATTTTATACCTTCCGCAACCATGCAGCATAATCTGCCGCTTAAAAATAATCTCTTTTTTACTTTCCAAATCAGCTGGTATATAAATTACAAGACGCTTTAGATACAAAAATGAAAATGCCGGAACTTTTGAATCTGTGTTCAACATTATCTCATTGAATCCTTCCACCATCTGTAACATCGTTTCAAATATGAATATTTGGGTATTTATTGCAGCTACAAGCAATATATTCGTTTAAATGTTTACTGAAAGGTTCTTAACACAGAAAATTTTCTGATAGGTACAAACCAAATTCATTGGTAGCCCTGTCAAGCAATGCATGCCTTTGCATTTATATTTTTTAAATAACAAAGCGTTCACGAATGCTCACTTTTGGCGGCCTGCTAGCTATAGACATTGATAATAGCATGTTCAGTTCACCATTACCTCAAAGCAAACTTATGTATAGCAATGTTTTGATTGAATTTTCTATGTTAAGAACGTATACTTATTTAGTCGAAATAACAATAATTAAAAATGGTATTATATTAAAATATAAACTTAGTTACATACTTGTTACGTATTGTAAGCTGTGGGATCGTATTGTTTCACATGTAACGGACGCTGAATAAAAAAAAAAAAAACATGTTCTTTGAATATAATATCTTCATATACGGAGTTTTATGTTTTATTCTTAATTCTTTGACTGATTCATCATTATCATCAGCCTAATTACGTCATCGTTGAGCTTAAGCGTCTCCTACTACGCTACTCAGACAATATTATCATTACAAGTCTCACTAACAATGAAAAAAAATTCGGAGTAAAATATTTGAAGTTAGGTTATGTTAGGTTTAAAGGCTTGATTTTTTGGCGGGAACGCGAGGAGTGAAGTTGTGTGATTTGTTTTATTTTGTCTATTTAGTGTTTCTTCAGGTTTAAATGTGTAATAATGATGGTTTATTAACTGTTTAATATCTGTGAAAGTGCACAAATGTGGGAAAATGAAACAAAGCTGCTGGACGTAACTTCTCGGGTTCCTCCAAAAAGTCCACTGAAAAAATCTCAGTAAATGACCACCATTTTACTGCGATTATATTTCATCCCATATCATCTCATTTCATTAAATTTCATCCCAGTTGATTAATGTTTCAAATTAATCATCTTCATTTCATTTCACTCCATATTATCATTTTTCATAAAATTAAGAAAATAAAGTAAAATAAGACATGACTTAAAGGTCTTAGTTATCAGGTCATAAAATCTCTAAAAAAAAAAAAGGTTAAAGGCTTGTCAGAATTGTCAAAGAGGTTGCTCCTATAATCGATGCCATCAGCCTAATTCGGTCATCATTGAACTTAGCGTCTCCTACGACGTTGTATAAACAATGTTATTATCACATGTCAATGCATAAAATTTTCATCAGGAGCAAAATATTTGAGGTTAGGTTAAGTTAGGTCAGAAGCCGATCAAAAGGACTATTCTTATCATCAGTTCATACCAGAGGACCGAAAGTCGCCGTCGCCCCAAACACGTCATTTCGGATCCTCCCGATCCACTATCGGTGCTTCTAGGTACCTCAAGCACCGGTCACAGTCCTCGTCGAACCCGTCGCTGAAGGGTTCGGCGAGTAAATTAACCCACAGACACTTTTTTACTGGTGGTGGGGTGGAACCTCTTGTGAGTCGGCACGGGTAGGTACCACCACCCCGCCTATCTCTGCCGTGAAGCAGTAATGAGTTTCATTTTGAAGGGTGGGGCAGCCGTTGTGACTACACTGTGACCTTAGAACATATATCTCAAGGTGGGTGGCACATTTACGTTTGTAGATATCTATGGGTTCCAGTAACCACTTAACACCAGGTGGGCTATGAGCTCGTCTACCCATCTAAGCAATAAATAAAAAAAAGACACAGCCCACAGAGTTTCTCGCGGGATCTTCTCGATGAGTCGCGTTTCCGATCCGGTGGTAGAATCTGCGAAGCACTGCTCTTGCTAGGGCCAGTGTTAGCAACGTCCCAGGTTAGATCCCCGTGAGCTCACCTACTCGCTCGGTGAATCTAGTATGACCCTTCGATGTCACTAGAATAGGTAGGAGAAATATAAATCAGCGGCTAAGTAATTGTTTTGCTACGTGATTGTATTCAATTTAAACTTACTGATGTCGTAGTGTGAAATAGTCAATGTCAATTTAAGTCTTAGTGAAGAGTATTACAATTTTTAAGGAATAGTTTCTAGATATATTTCATTATGATTACGTTCACTTCGGTTTTATTAGAAACCAAATTTATTTTATGCCAAACACGATCAGCAAATATAGAAAGGAATCTTTTAACAACCGTAAGACATAATGATACGGTAATTTTAGCGATTTGTTGAAACAAGAAGCGGGAACGAACGATAATTTCTCATTGTGATCTAAATAAGTCATCTTAATTATTTTTTTATTGGCTGTGTTGGTAGAAATTTACGCATACGGCTCCTATTATGCTCGAGATGGTGAGTGGTCACCGTCGCCCATGGACTTCAGCAATGCCGGGGGCAGAGCCAAGCCGCTGCCTACCGTTAAGTACTCTCCACAAGCTTCGTGTGAAGAAGAACATTTTATAGCGCTCGGGAAACACTGTGGTGGGGAGTTCATTCCAAAGCCGGATGGTACGTGGCAACAAAGACCTCTGTAGGCTTAGTGCGAGTTTCAAAAATCGAATCGAATGACTCGCATCGAGTGTACGCTCTTCACGGTGAAACGTGCGGAGCTCTGAGTGCGAGTTACTTGATTTGCAGGACGTTTATTCATCTTGAGAAGCGATAATTTTTTCTTTTATATTGGTAGCACGCAAGGGTTTTTTTTAAGGCGTTTAATTGAAATGCCAAGCTTTCTAACGATATTTATAATTATTCGGGTAATGGGTAATGTACCTGTGCTTAGTGCGAGTTTTTTTAATTACTCAGTCGATGTTAATGATATGTTTAATTTGTGTGAGGTTGTATCAGTGCCACCTAGTGGTAAGCTTATGAATCTCATTTTGTGGGAGAGAGAAGGTTTGTTAATGTTGCTGTCTCATGTATCGAATAGCTTTACCGAAGTGAGCCTCTCGATTATTGTATGTGCGAGTGCGAGTTGCAAATTAATGGATTTTGAGAGTATTTCTTCACTTTTAAGCAAGTTAAGTAGTCACTAAAAATTTTGCCGTGAAACCAATACAATATCAAGATTTTTTCTTTCGTTTTTAATAATAATGTTGTTTTTTAATGTTTTATCTATTCTAATGGTTTATACACATATATTTTTTCGGTTAGAAAATTTTATAGACGTCTAGCTAGTTGTAAATGCATATTAATTCTTTTTTGCTTTTTCATTTAATTCTTATTAAATCATTGCTTTTTTTTAAAGAGTTGTTTGATGAGAGAGAGAGAGTGAGATAGAGTTGTTTTTTTTTTATTGCTTAGATGGATGGACGAGCTCACAGCCCACCTGATGTTAAGTGGTTACTGGAGCCCATAGACATCTACAACGTAAATGCGCCACCCACCTCGAGATATAAGTTCTAAGGTCTCAGTATAGTTACAACGGCTACCCCACCCTTCGAACCGAAACGCATTACTGCTTCACGGCGGAAATAGGCGGGGTGGTGGTACCTACCCGTGTGGACTCCCAAGAGGTCCTACCACCAGTGAAAGAGTATTCTTTATTGTACACAAAATGAATAAATATTGTGAAACATTCTTTCTTGGTCTTATCGCTAAGAGTGATCTCTTCCAGACAACCATTAGATGGGCAAGAATAATTTCGAAATGAATTGCACACTGTGTACCTATCTATTATAGAAATATATACACACACGCACATACACACGCGCACACACACACACACACACGCGCACGCAATATACATATTTACAGGTACATACGTACAGATTTATATTTATAAATTATATAGAAATTTGAACAATGTAATAATAATTTTGCTTCTTTACACATTTATAAATAAGGATGGACGCTCGTAATAATTTTAGTATATTTAGGCCACCTAATGAATATCATCAACACTATTACCGTAAATACAATCATTTTATAAACGTTCAACGGGTAAATGATTAAACCTATGTAAAACATAATTTCTTAATTAAAAAAAGCTGAAATAATTGCCTATTCCAAGATTAATTATGTTAAGTATGTCTAAATATGTAATTACAATTAAATAAATTCTATAATAAACTTCTAATTCTAATACTTCTATTAAAGTTACTAAAAAAATATGTTTATGCTGGGCAGTTTTCGTGTATTTTAAAGGTTACGCCATTACGGCAAAGTTTGTTTACGAAATTGCACCCTTAGAATGGAAGTGGTATAACTAAAAAATTTAAGATTAGTTTTATATTTCAAAACACTTATGTATTATTATTAAGAACCTACATTTTAAGTAGGTAATACGTGAAGCAAAAATGTTGTACTCTATTTTACGAAAATTGCGCGGACGGAGAAGTATGAAATTTCCCACACTTATAGAAAATATAGAGGAGTAGTGCAGATTGCTAATATTTTTTTTTTAATTGTGCATAAACAATAAAAAAATAAACTAAATGAATAAAAAAACCTTACACACATTACCATGTATTTGACACACACACACCCACACATGCATTTATACTTTTTTTGTTTATTGATTTATCAATCTGTGGTCAAATTGAGAATAGATTAATGTTTTTTGTCTTTAATATTATTTTTCTATAATGTAGCCTTGGCGACATAGAGCAATGATTATTATAGAAATGATGATAATAGAAAGGTGACAATAGAACTATAATAATGTTCAAACTTAAAATTTAAATAAATTATGGTCAAATTTCGACCACTGGACTACCATTAGTAGATAATAATAAAATCATTTATTGCCTTTCACACAGATTTAGATTATTACAGGCAGCCTACAAGGAAACAACAAAAAAACAAAACACTATTATATCATTTCTAGCAAGCAGCTCAACATTTGCACTTGTATATTATTAATAGGAATTTTATTAAGAATATTGACAATTTATGAGGAATTTGACAAGTACGGATTAGTTATAGATATATGTAGTTACATATTGTAAATTAAATTAGTTTTATAAGTGCAATAAAAAATAATTTAAATGATAAAATGATAAAGCCATACCTTTTTCCAATGTGACGATTAGAGGGTATCCTATTATTCTTTTCTATATTATTCTATCAGCTTATAAAATTAAACAGTCTCTTTTAGTCTAGAAAAGGACAAAGTACTCTTTCTGTCTTTTTCAAATAAAATGGCATGCCTTAAAGTGTTTAAACCGAAAAACTAAAAAAATACAATTATTGTATTACAATATTGAAGTTTAGCAGAAACTAAGAATTTTGGGTTGAGCCACTTTAATTCTAAAGGTACAAAATAGTATTGAACACGTGACATTACCCGAATAATTTTGAAAGTAGTTGGTTCCCATTAAAATGCTGTTAAAATGCGTTGTATTTCATTTAGACGGTCTAATGCCAAAACATCACGTGCTACCAATATACGAGAAATAATATTATTGCTGCTCTCGGTGAATAAACGCACTGCGAAGCGAGTAGCATATCTCAACTCACACTCACAATTCTTCATTTTTCACCGTATAGAACGTAAACTCGATTTGATTTTGATTTATTCATTTACAATTGAACAACTAGGAAAAAAAGATGAAAAGACATTTTGGAGGGACCGCGAGGAGCTAAATTGTGTGAATTGTTTTATTTTGTCTATTTAATGTTTCTTAGTTTATGCGTATTTAATATTTCTTCGTGTATAAGTGTAATTTTGAGACCGTCCTGGCCTAAAGGTTAAGGCGTCCGGTGTATTCGTATCTTGCAATGCACCGGTGTTCTAATCCCGCCGGCGGGTATAAATTTTTCTAATGAAATACGTACTTATCAAATGTTTACGATTGACTTTCACTGTAACTGATAAAAATCAAACCCGCAAAATTAATTTGCGTAATTACTGGTGGTAGGACGTCTTGTGAGTCCGCACGGGTAAGTATCACCACCCTGCCTATTTTTGCCGTGAAGCAGTAATGCGTTTCGGTTTGAAGGGTGGGACAACCGTTGTAACTATACTGAGACCTTAGAACTAATATCTCAAGGTGGGAGGCGGCATTTGCGTTGTAGATGTCTATGGGCTCCGGTAACCACTTAAGATTAGGTGGGCCTGGAGCTCGTCCACCCATCTATGCAATAACAAAGTAACGTGGGTTTATTAACTGTATAGTATTTGTGAAAGTGCAAAAATTTAAAAAAAAATAACAAAACCGCTGGACGTAGCTTCTCGAAGTCTTCGAAAAGGTCCACTGAAAAAAATCTCAGTATATAATCAGCATTTTGCAGAGATTATATTTTATCCCATATTATCTGATCTCATTTCATTTCATTCCATGCCAATTGATTAATGCTTCAAATTAATCAAATCCATTTCACTCCATATTATCATTTTTCATAAAAAAAGATTAGGCTTTATGGCATGATACTTTTGCCTCTCTAGTTGGAAAAATAGAACTACTAAAGAAATACTCGATCGAAACGTTAAAACCCACTAATTTGTAACACGCACTCGCACAAATGTCATTCGTGGTACTCATTTCGATAAAATTACTCGGTTACGAGATCACAACGTTTATATGAACTCGCACTCACAAAATAACACCGGGTACGTTTGCCGCTAGGGGCGCTGTTCCAATTGCATACAAATTTGAGCAAACTGGCTCGCTATCGAGAGCGTTACAAAACTCGCACTAAGCACACTGTAGGCTTAGTGCGAGTTTCAAAAATCGAATCGAATGACTCGCATCGAGTGTACGCTCTTCACGGTGAAACGTGCGGAGCTCTGAGTGCGAGTTACTCGATTTGCAGGACGTTTATTCATCTTTAGAAGCAATAATTTTTTCTTTTATATTGGTAGCACGCGAGTTTTTTTTTAAGGCGTTTAATTGAAATGCCAAGCTTTCTAACGATATTTATAATTAGTCGGGTAATGGGTAATGTACCTGTGCTTAGTGCGAGTTTTTTTAATTACTCAGTCGACGTTAATATTATGTTTAATTTGTGTGAGTTTGTATCAGTGCCACCTAGTGGTAAGCTTATGAATCTCATTTTGTGGGAGAGAGAAGGTTTGTTTATGTTGCTGTCCCATGTATCGAATAGCTATACCGAAGTGAGCCTCTCGATTATTGTATGTGCGAGTGCGAGTTACAAATTAATGGATTTTGAGAGTATTTCTTCACTTTCAAGCAAGTTAAGTAGTCACTAAACATTTTGCCGTGAAACCAATACAATATCAAGATTTTTTCTTTCGTTTTTAATAATAATGTTGTTTTTTAAGGTTTTATCTATTCTAATGGTTTATACACATATATTTTTTCGGTTAGAAAATTTTATAGACGTCTAGCTAGTTGTAAATACATATTAATTCTTTGCTTTTTCATTTAATTCTTATTAAATCATTGCTTTTTTTTAAAGAGTTGTTTGATGAGAGAGAGAGAGCGAGATAGAGATGTTTTTTTTTTATTGCTTAGATGGATGGACGAACTCACAGCCCACCTGATGTTAAGTGGTTACTGGAGCCCATAGACATCTACAACGTAAATGCGCCACCCACCTCGAGATATAAGTTCTAAGGTCTCAGTATAGTTACAACGGCTACCCCACCCTTCGAACCGAAACGCATTATTGCTTCACGGCGGAAATAGGCGGGGTGGTGGTACCTACCTGTGTGGACTCTCAAGAGGTCCTACCACCAGTGAAAGAGTATTCTTTATTGTACACAAAATTAATAAATATTGTGAAACATTTTTTCTTGGTCTTATCGCTAAGAGTGATCTCTTCCAGACAACCATTAGATGGGCAAGAATAATTTCGAAATGAATTGCACACTGTGTATCTATCTATTATAGAAATATATACACACACGCACATACACACGCGCACACACACACACACACACGCGCGCAATATACATATTTACAGGTACATACGTACAGATTTATATTTATAAATTATATAGAAATTTGAACAATGTAATAATAATTTTGCTTCTTTACACATTTATAAATAAGGATGGATGCTCGTAATAATTTTAGTATATTTGGGCCACCTAATGAAGATCATCAACACTATTACCGTAAATACAATCATTTTATAAACGTTCAACGGGTAAATGATTAAACCTATGTAAAACATAATTTCTTTAATTAAAAAAAGCTGAAATAATTCCAAGATTAATTATGTTAAGTATGTCTAAATATGTAATTACAATTAAATAAATTCTATAATAAACTTCTAATTCTAATACTTCTATTAAAGTTACTAAAAAAATATGTTTATGCTGGGCAGTTTTCGTGCATTTTAAAGGTTACGCCATTACGGCAAAGTTTGTTTACGAAATTGCACCCTTAGAATGGAAGTGGTATAACTAAAAAAATTAAGATTAGTTTTATATTTCAAAACACTTATGTATTATTATTAAGAACCTACATTTTAAGTAGGTAATACGTGCAGCAAAAATGTTGGACTCCTTTTTACGAAAATTGCGCGGACGGAGAAGTACGAAATTTCCCACACTCATAGAGAATATAGAGTAGTGCAGATTGCTAATTTTTTTTTTTTAATTGTGCATAAACAATAAAAAAATAAACTAAATGAATAAAAAAACCTTACACACATTACCATGTATTTGACACACACACACACACACATGCATTTATACTTTTTTTGTTTATTGATTTATCAATCTGTGGTCAAAGTGAGAATAGATTAATATTTTTTGTCTTTAATATTATTTTTCTATAATGTAGCCTTGGCGACATAGAGCAATGATTCTTATAGAAATGATGATAATAGAAAGGTGACAATAGAACTATAATAATGTTCAAACTTAAAATTTAAATAAATTATGGTCAAATTTCGACCACTGGACTACCATTAGTAGATAATAATAAAATCATTTATTGCCTTTCACACAGATTTAGATTATTACAGGCAGCCTACAAGGAAACAACAGAAAACAAAACAATATTATATCATTTCTGGCAAGCAGCTCAACATTTGCACTTGTATATTATTAATAGGAATTTTATTAAGAATATTGACAATTTATGAGGAATTTGACAAGTACGGATTAGTTATAGATATATGTAGTTACATATTGTAAATTAAATTAGTTTTATAAGTGCAATAAAAAATAATTTAAATGATAAAATGATAAAGCCATACCTTTTTCCAATGTGACGATTAGAGGGTATCCTATTATTCTTTTCTATATTATTCTATCAGCTTATAAAATTAAACAGTCTCTTTTAGTCTAGAAAAGGACAAAGTACTCTTTCTGTCTTTTTCAAATAAAATGGCATGCCTTAAAGTGTTTAAACCGAAAAACTAAAAAAATACAATTATTGTATTACAATATTGAAGTTTACCAGAAACTAAGAATTTTGGGTTGAGCCACTTTAATTCTAAAGGTACAAAATAGTATTGAACACGTGACATTACCCGAATAATTTTGAAAGTAGTTGGTTCCCATTAAAATGCTGTTAAAATGCGTTGTATTTCATTTAGACGGTCTAATGCCAAAACATCACGTGCTACCAATATACGAGAAATAATATTATTGCTGCTCTCGGTGAATAAACGCCCTGCGAAGCGAGTAGCATATCTCAACTCACACTCACAATTCTTCATTTTTCACCGTATAGAACGTTAACTCGATTTGATTTTGATTTATTCATTTACAATTGAACAACTAGGAAAAAAAGGTGAAAAGACATTTTGGAGGGACCGCGAGGAGCTAAATTGTGTGAATTGTTTTATTTTGTCTATTTAATGTTTCTTAGTTAATGCGTATTTAATATTTCTTCGTGTATAAGTGTAATTTTGAGACCGTCCTGGCTTAAAGGTTAAGGCGTCCGGTGTATTCGTATCTTGCAATGCACCGGTGTTCTAATCCCGCCGGCGGGTATCAATTTTTCTAATGAAATACATACTTATCAAATGTTTACGATTGACTTTCACTGTAAAGGAATAGCATCATGTAATAAAAATCAAACCCGCAAAATTAATTTTTGTAATTACTGGTGGTAGGACGTCTTGTGAGTCCGCACGGGTAGGTATCACCACCCTGCCTATTTTTGCCGTGAAGCAGTAATGCGTTTCGGTTTGAAGGGTGGGACAACCGTTGTAACTATACTGAGACCTTAGAACTAATATCTCAAGGTGGGAGGCGGCATTTGCGTTGTAGATGTCTATGGGCTCCGGTAACCACTTAAGATTAGGTGAGCCGGGAGCTCGTCCACCCATCTGTGCAATAACAAAGTAACGTGGGTTTATTAACTGTTTAGTATCTGTGAAAGTGCGAAAATTAAAAAAAATTAAACAAAACCGCTGGACGTAGCTTCTCGAAGTCTTCGAAAAGGTCCACTGAAAAAAATCTCAGTATATAATCAGCATTTTGCAGAGATTATATTTTATCCCATATTATCTGATCTCATTTCATTTCATTCCATGCCAATTGATTAATGCTTCAAATTAATCAAATCCATTTCACTCCATATTATCATTTTTCATAAAAAAAAATTAGGTTCTATGGCATGATATTTTTGCCTCTCTAGTTGGAAAAATAAAACTACTAAAGAAATACTCGATCGAAACGTTAAAATCCACTAATTTGTAACACGCACTCGCACAAATGTCATTCGTAGTACTCATTTCGGTAAAATTACTCGGTTACGAGATCATAACGTTAATATGAACTCGCACTCACAAAATAACACCGGGTACGTTTGCCGCTAGGGGCGCTGTTCCAATTGCATACAAATTTGAGCAAACTGGCTCGCTAGTGAGAACGTTATAAAACTCGCACTAAGCACACTGGAAACGCACTGTCGATGACCGCAGTGGCTCCAGATTTTTGGCTGTACTATCGAAATCTGTGGACAGTGACTAAACAAAATCTACGAGATAAGATAACAAATAGTAAGAGGGGAGTTCATTCATAAGCCAAATGATGCGTGGCAAGAGAGGTCTCTGGAAATGCACTGTGGATGAACGCAACGGTTTTATGTATAGTATAGATCAGCGGTTCCCAAACTTATTTTGTCTACCGCCCACTTTGAGAATTAATTGTTTTTTAACGCCCTCATTTTTTTACCTACTAAAAACCACTATAGTGAGAGCTTAGTCGGTGTCTAAGAGTCCTCCTAGATGTTATTACAAATCGCCTCCCAAGCCTCTACACAACGCCCCCACTTTTTTCTGGGTCTCTTACCGCCCCCCCTTAGGGCCTTCAGCGCCCACTAGGAGACGTTATCGCCCACATTGGGAAAGGTTGGTATAGACTATAGATGAAGTCTACTCCGCTTGCAGAAGTGCGAAGATAAAAACGACATGATTGGTGGTGGTATTATTATCTCAAATAATACCACAGACACCCACAAAACATTTAGAAAAAGGGAACCGAAATTTCTCCGTAGACCCAGAAGTATCCTGAAGCTATTTTTCAAATATATTAAGTGTATAATCTATGGCTATTTTGGAAGCTTAACTTAGACAGTAGGTACTATGTGGTCAATCAGCATTTTTATATGAAAATCCTTCACGGGAAAGTTTCATTTTCATGCCAAATTGTAGATTGCTTACGGATATTAACGAGTATTATATTAGGACAAGTTTTCTTCTTTACCTTGGTATTTGATATTGGAAGTTTTCTATTTTAATGAAACAACGCCACCTATTGTTCAGTAGTGGAACGACTACGAATGAGAGAAACACAAAATCAAGTTGATGGTATTTGTTGCTATTTAAATCTACTGAACTATAGATGTCGCTGTATACGAAGCCGTGACTGTAGTTGTTTTTATGGTGTATGTTTTTAGATTTAAATTGAACAGAGCATTCCCAATTGATCAATGAAAATAAACTTCGTTACATTCAGTACTTTTACAATTGTTTTTTTTTTTTTATGGGGTAAATCTAAATAGTCGTCAAGACGAGCTCTTGGTATTAAGTTGTTGGGCCTCACAGAATTCACAACGTACACAATTCATTCAATAGTTAAGGACTTGCTTAACCTTCAAAGCAAGAATGCATCAAACCTTCAAAGCAAGTTCGCGCCAAAAATATGTAGGATAGCTACCCGTGCGAGTTTACAATACGCCGTATAAGTACTTAAAGGAAGAAAAAAAAACTGTTCAAAATTCTTTCAATTGACTCATTTACTGCGTTCTCGATTAAAAAAAATTTTTTCGTATTAAAGTGAAAGTTTATTTGTCATTTGCATAGCAACACGTCCAGCTGTCACAAACGCCAATTGCCGCGGAAGTGCCTCGCCGGAAACAGGTGTGTTCCGCTCAGTATGACTCCGGGATACTCTAAAAAAAAAACAATTCAACAAGCTCTTATTGCCATGGAAATAAGAATGAAAATTCTAACCTTGAAAATGTCGATGACAAATATTGCTTGCTATTCAAAACACCATAACACAATGGCATAAGAGTGAGAATTCATTATTTAAAATGTATAACTTACATTGTCCCTGTACTTCAGTGCGTTGCACTGCTGAGACAATCGAACGACACCATGGTATACCGTAACTCAAGGGGTTAAGATTCATTTTAGTACTGCAAAAGATGATTATTTTTATTTCTTTTTGGTATCAGCTGTCAAAGTTCGTGACTTGATAATTTTGATGTTTATGCCATTTATATTAAGGTTAAAATAGCAATTACATAGTGTAAATTAGCATTTCTCGGTCAGTTAGTGTGTATATAAATATCCTATTTTTTATATATTTAAATCTGTTAAGTCATTTTACATTTTCATGCTGATGATTATAACTGCGTTATTTAAATTATGTCCTTGAGGCATTATGACCTCTAATTCAATTACATAACGTCTATTTACTGGTGGTAGGACCTCTTGAGGTTACTGGTGGTAGGACCTCTTGAGAGTCCGCGCGGGTAGTAGAGTCACCATCCTGCTTATTTCTGCCGTGAAGCAGTAATGCGTTTCGGTTTGAAGGCTGGGGCAGCCGTTGTAACTATACCTTAAAACTTATGTCTCAAGGTGGGTGGCGCATTTACGTTGTAAATGTCTATGGGCTCCAGTAACCACTTAACACCAGGTGGGCTGTGAGCTCGTCCACCCATCTAAGCAATAAAAAAAAAAAGATTAACTCAGTATCGAATTATGGGTGTATTATTTTTGGAAACAATAATTTAAAGTTACAACGTGAATACAGATTTTCACTTTGAGACATGGCTTTCGACAATATTATCAAGAACGCTTACAAAAATATTACTTAACCTTCAAAAATGAACATTAAAATTGATCCGCATCCGTGTCGTATTATTTTGAAAAAAAAAAAGGAATGAAATCGTTTTCCTAGCCGTTGGCCTAATCGTCAAAAATGCGGTATCGAAAAATGAGGTAACTAAGTTACAAAAAAAAAAAAAAATTAAATCGTTTTAAAATTTAACAAAACATTTATTATAGCTATACTAAACCCGACGTCCGAAGTCGTTCTGGACCTGTTATTATGCAATTTACAACAATTCACAAACGATCGGAGCGATTCGAGAAAAAAAAACCAAAGAACTATCTAGAACTATAATATTCTGTTTCGTTTTCATTTGAATGTTTTTATTGCTGGCTTCTCGTTTGATACTCCTTTATTTATTTATTTATTTTATTAGGCTCACAATACACATCACAAGCTAAGGATACATAAAAAACACAAATAAAAAGAAACAAAATCTGGTTTGCAACATAAGTTATGTGCGCACGACAAAACAAGACATATAGTGATGAATTTGTATAACAATGTTCCTTACAATTATGACAAAACAAGACAATAACAAAAACTAATCTAACGAATAATGTAAGGAAAAAAAATTATTCACAATATAATACATTAAACAATTACATTACAATTACAACCTACCTATTAATAACGTGGAGGATGCCCTTGAACATTTTTCTAAACGTAACAAACCTACAAGTACAAATATCTAACTCAGGTGACGACCTTGCCAGTTCGTTATAAGTACGACACATTCGGGTAATGGGATTATAGTAAGATATATTGTTTTTGTGAATTATTTAATTCAAGTACCTACATTATTAATATCTATATTATATTTATATACTTAATATATAAAGCTGAAGAGTTTGTTGGTTTGAACGCGCTAATCTGAGGAACTACTGGTCCGATTTGAAAAACTCTTTCAGTGTTAGATAGCCCATTTATTGACGAAGGCTATGCAACATCACAGTAAGACCAATACAAGTGGAGCACTAATAAATAATGTTTCATAATATTTTCACTTTCTACGCAAATGAAGTGGAGGGTAAAATTTAGCGTTATGCCAAAGTAGCTGTTCTACGCAGACGGAGTCGCGGGCAAAAGCTAGTGTAATATAAAATGGATATTTTGAATTTAGAACGTAGGATAATTAAACATGAAACAGGAAGGCGATGCTTAAATAAGTATTTTTTTAGAATTTATTAAAAAATTTCCAATACAGTTGACACTTCGATCTGACGTCACAAGATGGACGTCAGTTTAGTATTGCAATGTTTATAATCGTTTACCTATGCAAAGCAAAATAATAAATTTCGAGTTCGATTCCGAATGGTGTCTAAAGACTGAACATTTACAGGAATCTATCACCAGATCGTGCCGGATCGAACTAGCCCGAAGCGATATCACATCGTGGAACAGTGGGACCGCGTTATTATCCTAATTACGGCGCCGATAGCCTGTGTTTTCGGGAGAAATGCACAAGATTTGACGGTAAAAAACAAAAGGCTATAACTTAGTAGACTTTGTATGGGTAAGCTATTTTCTATATCAAAACATCTTATCAGTAATATCTAGTAGGGGAAAGCTTCTATTTGAAAACCTTAGCTGTTCAATTGGCATTACTTTGCTACAAGAAGTCACGTTTCATTCAGAAAAATTACTCTCTTTTAACTGACTTCAAAAAAGGAGGAGGTTCTCAATTCTACTGTATTTTTTTTTTTAATTTGTTACTCTCATAACTTTTGACTGGGTGAATCGATTTTGATGATTCTTTTTTTATTAGAAAGTTGACGCTTGCCATTTTAATTTAGCCCAGTTCTGACAATGATATCCATGAGAAAACCTTAAAAGTCTTAAATTTGCATTAAATGCGTTCGCGACAAATAGATGAATAACCCAATAACTCAATATCACGCCAACCGATTTCGATGATTATTGTTTTTAGTGTATATTAATTTGTTTTGGAATATCTTTTTTTTAAAGCATGTCTATTTACAATTATTTGTACTGGCTTCTAGTCTCATATAACACGGTTTCGGACAACACGGGACTTTGTGGGAACGTATCTACCGTGTTATAGCAGGGTTGCCTGTACTTAAACAAAAAAAAATCTGAAACTTTTTCGTTTATATCTAAAACAGTGACATCACTGGCAACATAAAATATGCATTTTTGGATTCTATCGATATCCAAGTTTGTGTGCGCCGTCGAGAGCAGCGTTTAACATAACGCTGGCGAAACTGGACCCGACCGGACTGTATAGGGCGAGTGAATAGTTTTGATCGTTGTAATTGTATTTTTGGATTAACATGCTAAAATCATACAAACCATAGCATATGTGCGGAAGTGCTTTTTGATTGAAAGATTGTGCCCGGAGGCATTTCCAGTTTCAACAGGACAGGTGGGCGAGCAAAGGCTCAGTCAGGAGGGGTGGGATTTGCTAACAGCTGCCCGAGCGCCTCCGAAGGAGACCTAACAACTCAAAAGCAAATGCTTCGCGAATGAATGTACAACCGGATCGGAATCGCGACTCGCTGAGAAGTTCCGGCGAGAAACTCAGCGGGCATATGCATGGGTTAGGTTGCACGGTTACCGAGGTCCCTAAGTCTCTGTACGGTTGCATTAGCAAGAGTAAAGAGTAAACTGCCCTTTATTAATGAAACAAGTTGATTACAATTTAACTCCGTATATTCACCAGTGTCTGCTATGTACGACTGACTAAATGCAAGCGATGCACAAAACTGCATACGCTGCTAAACTGTGTGTCCCTACAGTCTCCAAGCTGGGTGACCAGTAATCCTTCAATCATAAAAAAAACTAACAAAGTATCAAAACTGTTTGTTCCGCGGTAACGGTATCGAGGAGACACACATACACACACACATGTGCTTATTATGTGCATTTATTTTACATACTGCATGATAATGCGTGGACGTAACGGTCAATTGGACAGCGAACTATCGATCGGGATTTTTAATTTTAACTAGCTGACCCGGCAGACTTCGTAGTGCCTCAATCGATAAATAAAAGACCTAAGCTTTTGTATAAAATAAACTTAAAACACATCAAAGGAAAAACCAAATTTGTTATTTTTATTGAATTCCGAGCATTTTCATTTTTACCTACCTTCTAAACCTTCTCTGGACTTCCACAAATTCAAGAAAAAAATTAGCCAAATCGGTGCAGCCGTTCTCGAGTTTTAGCGAGACTGACGAACAGCAATTCATTTTTATATATACATATAGATAAATAGATTTTTTTTGTGAAGTCCCTGACCAGAGATTTCGATAGTACAGCCAAAAAATAATGTAGTAACGCGCGTTAGACACATGAATAGTTGACATGCTCAAGCCAGGCTTATAATTCAGTATCGATATACCAATTTCGGGGTTTGGCTCTCGCATTTTTAAATGCGAAAGTAATCACTGTTATCGGGCAAGCATTCGTGTGATGAATAGTTTTGTTTGGCTCTTTGTCTGCGTTTTTACTACAAATATATGTTTCATTAAAAAAAGAGAGTATTTATGTATCTATGTTAGTCTCTGGCCTCTGGTACCCATAGCACAGGGAATCCTAAATAGTGACCGGATGACAGTGTGTGATTTAAAAAAAAAACGTTACCTATTTAAATTTACTTCTACAGCCCACACGCACTAGTAGGTACGTACAAAATTAAATATTATAATTAAATCAAATTTTGGTATTATTTCTTATCAATATATTCAGTTCGGTCGATAGATATATACAAATATGTATTTGTTTTATTTAAAACTGAATATCACGATGCTGCCAAATTTATTATTAATAATTATGTTCGAAAACCGATTTATATTTTGTATTAACGTTAAAAAAAGTATACTCTTCCAAAAAAGTTTTTAATAAACTATCTAGATAAAAACATTAAAAAGTCGATGAAACAGTTTAGAAGAACAACTCAGGATTCTTTTGCACGTCGAATCAGAACCCAAAAAAAAAGCATCAGCAAAAAGGCTTAAACCTCAAAAGCGTAGAACCCAAAGAATACATTTAAAAAAATAGGCTACATAAAGCCCGAGTTCGAAATTCAAAAGCGCAAAAAAAAAACATTATTCTTACGTTTTTAATTCATTTCAGCCAAGACGCAGGGCGAAAGGAAAAAAAATCGCGTATACACACCTACCGTAGTACGCATAGAGGGCCGCACGAAAGTTACTGTTATCTTGGCATATCCTCTCTAGGCGAAACGTCTATAAAGCACCGCATTTATTATCTCAGGCTCGCCGTTGAACGGTATTCGGTACTTGATGCGCGCGCCGCTCCCCCCTCGCCGCTATTGTTACGAAGCACCCATAAAGAATCGCATTGGAGACAACGAATATTTCCATCTCCGGCTTAGATTTCCATCGTTAATAACTAAGCAATGACACGAACAAATACGACGAGACTTACACGCGTTTTAAGAGTAAAAAAAATGAATTTTTTTCATATATAACTCGAATGTTTTCGTCTAGTGTTTCTACGTAAAAAGAGCTATGCCGTTGAAATTCCTTATCTCTCCGGCGTGTATTTTAAATGCGGTACTTTATGGACGTGCGCGCTCATGTTGGACCGTATTTAGTTGGGTATAAAGTCGAAGAGAGAAACTCGGTTCTTGGCTGGTCTCGGAGCAACCCTTCGTCTTATTCTCCGTCCTTGTCTTGCACGACGGTCGGCCGCTCTACTCTTACCTTAAATATCGCATTTCACTGAACGATATAAGATATATTTGAGCGTAATACAGTATTTTCTAAGGTTTACGCGAATTACAGACAAATAGCTTTTAGGATTTATTAATATAAAAGTATTTAATAAATATTTTATAACTTTATGTTACTCTAAGACTAAATTAATGTTATACGGCTACTTTTTTTCATCAGCTTCACATTAATTAAATTACTCCTTTTTTCAGTATGGCAATTGGCTCCTTTTTTTTATTTTTTATTGCTTAGATGATTGGATGAGCTCACAGCCCACCTGGTGTTAAGTGGTTACTGGAGCCCATAGACATCCACAACGTAAATGCGTCACCCACCTTGAGATATAAGTTGTAAGGTCTCAACTACAGTTACAACGGCTGCATTCCCTTCCCTACCCACCCTTCAAACCGAAACGCATTACTGCTTGGGATGCGATTTTTACCAGTCTCGAATTATAAATCCAATGACTAATATACTCTGTTATATGAAAATTATATGAATTGGAATATGGCGAAGTTTGTTTATTTCGTATTAAAATCAATAGCAATGAAATTAAATGATGTTTTTAAATAATCTCAGCAAAATTATTAGAATTAACTCAGTGAACTTTTTAGAAAAACCCGAGAAGTGTAGAGATCTTCTCATTATCAACGCAAGTTTAATTTTTTTAATTAGCACAGCTTTGCGGTAGGCAGCGGCTTGGCTCTGCCCTTGGAATTGCTGAAGTCCATGGGCGACGGTAACCACTCACCATCAGGTGGGCCGTATGCTCGTCTGCCTACAAAGGCAATAAAAAAAAAAAGCTTACATTTCGAAAAACAATAATGAAAAAAATATATGTCGCTCCTCGCGTTTCCGTCAAAAAGTTTTCATTCACCTTATTAAAAGACTGGCAGAATTATATACAAAAGGGTAATGGCGGAGACTATTAAAATGACTAGGGTGTAAATGTAAATCAATTGTTAATTATGATATTATAAAATGTTATAGAAAAGAATAATAAAAGTGTCATAATAAATTATTATTTTTTATGTGAAACAATCCCAATTCAAATTTAAAAAAAATAAAAAAAAATCGTAACAAGATTGTCTTAAAAAAAGCATCGCAACGCGCATCTTCGAGTACATCGCGGCCATTAGGCCGTAGCAGTCCCGTCCTCCGTGCGCGCCTACGTACTTATAGCGCGAATGTACTTTTGCCCACTTTGAAATAACGCGGTCCACGCGAACAAATGCTTAAACGACGCGAATTCCATGATTTGTAACGACGCTATCGTTTACGTAGCTTAGCGCCTCCAATGGATCCAGTGCCTATGCTGGAACGAGCTAAACATATTTGCTGCGTAGTTTAGGCGCTAAAAAATAATATTTTTTCTAAATAAAAACCGTTAATACTGCCTTCTTAACATTGACAATAACACTGCGCAAGATTTTTTTTAATATTTCACATAATTAATCTTTAGAAAAAAACATTTACAGTAGCTATGCTTAACGCGTATGTTCAATCGCCATTTTTATGCGTTAAAAGATTTAAAAGATACACAATAATTTTAATTAAATACCTTAGCGTTTATGTTCTATTATTTATCTATTATGAAATGATAGCATTTATCATCTATGTTCACATATTACCATAATTATGTAAAGATATAGCGTGTTAACAAATAAATGATAAATGTATTTATTATTATTATTATTATTACAGTTCAGTTATTTTAGGCACTTGATATAATAAATAAAAAATACATATACCAACATAATCCAAATACTACTTACTGGTTTAGCGCTGAAGTCTTTCAGTCGACCGCTAAAAACATGCATCAAAGCCAGTCCTAAATAATCTTGAACAGTACCTAAACTTATTTCAAATAAAACAAACAATTTATTTTATTTTTTTGATGAAAATTTTATTTAATATATTATTAACTTAATTTATTAAAAAAAAAAACAAATTTGCATTGACCAGTTTATTCGTGTGCTCAGTAGGGGCCCGTCTACAAGCGGCAGCTTTTTGTACATCGAGAACCCATCCAACGGACGACGTATAAAAAAAAAACTAGGGATTTTATATTAAAACTTAAAAATAAAATAAATTTATTTTTTTAATGTTGGCTACGCTTTCCACGCTCTCGAACACGAATTCGAATTTAGAACGTTTTGTGATCGTTCATTTTGCACACGACATATCAACTTAAGCATTTCCGGTTTTTTTAATTAAATCGAATTCTTTTTTTTTCCTTTCTCTCTTAAGTTCAATAGCATTCTCGTACATTCGAGAACAAAAATACAATGTGTAGTGCGTATTTAGATTATTTTTCGATTTATTTTACATTTTCAACTCCAAATGTGCCATTAAAATAAAGATATTTAAATTAAAACGTATTGTATGTATTGGGAGATGGAAATTTAATTATTTTCATATACAATAACAACAAATGTCAATCGGTTTGTGTGGTTTTGAAATTTTCATTTCGAGTAGGTGGGGATATCGTAAGGCAGTGTTTTTTTTTAAATAAGTATATTACTGTAGGGTATAACGATGGAGGGAAGATCTTCCACCGAGCGAGTGATATTGCTTGATAGACCAACGGTGCGAATGTTGTTGTTCGGAACTTGTATAAGTATATGCAAGCTTATCTTGAAAATGTCGTAAGTGAGATTCAGGCATCTGTCAAATATCTTGTGTTGTATGATGGCTACCGTTTTTTTTTGAGGGATTTTATGACCTGGTAACTAAGCCCTTTAAGTCATATCTTAATTTATATTCTTATTTTTATGAAAAATGTTAATATGGAGTGAAATTAAATGAAATGAAATGAGATGATATGATATGGGATGAAATATAATCTCAGTAAAATGGTAGTCATTTACTAAGATTATTTCAGTAACTTTTTGGAGGATCCCGAGAAGTTACGTCCAGCGGCTTTGTTTCATTTTTCCACATTTGTGCACTTTCACAGATATGAAACAGTTAATAAGCCACCGTTATTACCCATTTAAACCCGAAGAAACACTAAATAAACAAAATAAAATAAATCACACAACTTTACTCCTCGCGTTCCCGCCAAAAAGCTCGATGGCTACCGCCACATTACAATTACCACAGTCCTGCCTATATCTGCCGCGTAGGGTAGAGCTGTCTTACAAATAATACTGCGAATTTGATCTCGACTTTTTTATTGCTTAGATGGGTGGGCGAGCTCACGGCCCCTGGTGTTAAATAGTTACCGGAGCCCATAGACTACATCTACATTGTAAATGTCGCCACACACCGTGAAATAAGAGTTCTAAGTTCTCAAGTATAGTCACAACGGCTGCCCCGCCCTTCAAACCGAAACGCATTACTGCTTCACGACAGAAACAGGTATATTGAAAACACCGTTCGTATTACGTTTGTTTCACTTTTCGAATACGTCACAACGCAAACGGTTTGTTTACTTACATACAAAGTGGAATGTCGTCAACAAAAGTGCTTAGCTAAGTAAGTTTTTTGAAGCTATACTTCTTTAGGCGCGTTATGAAAAATTGATGAGAGTGAAATTTTACGATGCGCGCGCACCGTGATACAAAATTAACAGAATAAAGTTGCCCACTAAATCGCTCATTACAATACGACCGACGTAACTTGGCGAGTCTGAATATAGCCGCAGGTGAACTTTCCGAACTGTACCGAGAATTACCGAATTTATACGATGTCAAGTAAAGGGATGTCCAATATGCGTGTTTGAGGATGTTGTTTAATCGATTTTTTTTTCAAATGGATTAAAATTAAAAAAAAAAGTATAACTTCTTATGCGCGTACATAAGTACACGCACCCTTTTTTATTTCCTACCTAAGCTGATAGCCTTGAGAGGCTATATCAGCGTCGCCTTAACTAGTAGGTGAGCTCACGGGGCTCAAACCTGATGACGTTGCTAACATGAACCCTAGCAAGAGCCGTGCTTCGCAGAATCTACCATCGGATCGGAAACGCGACCCACTGAGAAGATCCGGCGAGAAACTCAGTGGGCTGTGTCTGAGGGTTAATTTACTCGTCGAGCCCTTCGTCGCAAGCGACGGGTTCGACGAGAACGATGGCCGGTACTTGAGGTACCTAAAAGCACCTAGGCTAAGTAAGTTACTTTGAAGCATCAAAACACAATTAACATTAATTATCAGTCGATAGGCAAGTCGATTTGTACAATAGGCGATCTTTTCTACGGAGCTGTATTCACATAAAAAAAAACGACAACAACACTTATAATATACAAATAATATGAAATCAGACAGCGGCTTGGCATTGCTGATGTCCATGGGCGACAGTAACCACTCATCATCAATTGGGCTGTATACTCGTCTGTCTACAATGGTAATAAAAAAATAAAAAAAATTATTTATGTATGTGTACATAATAATATATGTATGTGTACATATATGTATTTCACTGGAATGGTACACCGCGCGTAGTTCGTTTCCAAATGATTCTTGTCCACCTGATGGTTGTCTTTAAGAGATCGCTCTTAGCGATAAGACCGCCAATTGTATTTTTTTGTGTTTAATGTATCGCACTGTTTATTTGTTTTTTGGTGTACAATAAAGAATACACTCTCTCTCTCTCTCTCTCTCTCTCTATTTAGTTTTTTTTCCTTATGAGTGGACGAGCTCACGGTCCACCTGGCGTTAAGTGGTTACCGGAGCACATAGACATCTACAACGTTAATGCCGTCACCCACCATGAGATACGAGTTCTAAGGTCCTTTACTCAAGGTACTTTATACAAAAAAGCCGATGCCTTCAGCTCTAATACTAGGAGCAGGCTTAGGGACCCCGGTAACCGTACTCGTCGAACTCAACAAAGAGGTCGACGTGCAACCTAACCCATGCATCAGCCCGCTGAGTTTCTCGCCGGATCTTCATAGCGGGTCGCGATTCCGATCCGGTAGTAGATTCATTCGCGAAACAATTGCTCTTGAGTTGTTAGGTCTCCTTCGGAGCCGCTCGGGCAGTTGTTAGCAAATCTCGCCCCTCTTGGCTGAGCCTTTGCTCGCCCACCTGTCCTGGTGAAACTGGAAAGGCCTTCGGGCCACCAGTAAACTTTCAATCATAAAAAAAAAAAAAAAAAAAGCCTTCAAATTTCGTGCTCACTTATACTGTCTAATTATGTATAGAGTACGCACCGCTCTATATGTATGTCTGTGTGTGTGTGTTTGTACAAACAAAGCCGGAACCTCGGACCCTTCCGTACTGTTTGTTATACTGAACATGTAATTATTAATTTATAAACGCATGTACGTACCTGAGAGTCTGCGAACGTGGAGCCTAATTTTAATCATTCACGAGTTTCTTAACACAGTGACTGCGGTGTAGGTCACCCGTGACCTACACGGCGCCGTGAAGTAAATACTTTTTTTTTAAGTAAAGTTAGTAAAATTGAAGTAACCTCAAAGGGTTATTCTAGATTCACCGAACTAGTAGGTGAGTTTTTTTTTGTATTGCTCAGATCGGTGGACGAGCTCACAGCCCACCTGGTGTTAAGTGGTTACTGGAGCCCATAGACATCTGCAACGTAAACGCGCCACCCACCTTGAGATATACGTTCCAAGGTCTCAAGTATAGTTACAACGGCTGCCCCACCCTTCAAACTGAAACGCATCACTGCTTCACGGCAGAAGTAGGCAGGGCGGTGGTACCTACCCGCGAAGACTCACAAGAGGTCCTACCACCAGTAAAAACAAAAACAGTAACACGAAAAGAATAATTAGCCATAACCCTCTTAGAACATGGTGCTTTTACAATGAGATTTTTGTTTAAAATTATTTCATAAATTAAACTATGCACTATTATATGAGCACACAATATATTGGAATAACCGGAATTTTACTGCTTATTTTTGTGTGTATAATAGGTAAAAAAAAATACATACGAGCATAGTTGAGAGGTTTCCTTCAGCTTTTTTTCCCTGCGAATTCTGATAGCCTTATAGAGGCTATGTCAGCGTAACCCTAACGTGTGTAGGTGAGCTCACGGGGCTCAAACCTGACGACGTTGCTAACACGAACAGTACTTCGCAGAATCTACCACCGGATCGGAAACGCGACCCACTGAGAAGATCCGACGAGAAACTCAGTGTGCTGTGTCTGTGGGTTAATTTACTCGTCGAGCCCTTGAGACGAGAGCGATGACCGGTGCTTGAGGTACCTAAAAGCACCGTTAGTGGATCAGGAGGATCCGAAATGACGTGTTTTGGGCGACGTCGACTGCTTTCCATTCTGTCCGCAGGATCGGGAATCGCCGCGACCAATCAGGGACCTTATTATCAGTCCCAGCGCTACTCAAAGACTACTGAGCGAAGGGTTTTCATTTGGCGCTCCGCACACATGCTCTTTCGAACTCTGGAGTTCACCCGTTTTTATCACAATAATAATATAATAATATAAATATTTTACTAACAATCACGCCACGTTAACTGATCCCGTGATAAGTTCGTAAAGAACTTGTATTACAGGTACCAGATATCGGAAATAAATGTAAGATTTTTATTATACACATACATATATTTAATATACATCCATAACCCTGGAAAAGACATTTATATTTATCATACAAATATCTTCCCTTGGCGGGATTCGAACCCGCGATCCCCTAGTGTAGTGACCATGTCACTTACCACTACACCAGACGGACGTTAAATCCGACTAAAGGTATACAAGTCCTACTTTCGCCCGGACATCTTTGATGAACAAAATTTTAATCATCTCCGAACGCGCAGGTTAATATTTGACATTGCCAATTTACATTGGCATTGCTGCATCCTCTTATTTGATAGAAGAATCCAGAAAAACTCAACTACTACCCGTTTTTTATTCGAGCCATTCCAGTCGATACCACGACACGTAATTATGTGCTCACACACGTTTTCCCTCCGTTTTCATTTTGACAATTAACCGAATTAAAATCACAAAGTGCACGGCAGCCGTGACGGGACTACATCGATGCAAGAACATTTGGATGAGCCTACGAGTATTACTCATTATTTTTTATAAACAGTTTTTTTAAGTAATACCTTGAAGACTATAGACTATAGAGTCTGGAGACTATAGACACTTAAATAATGTGAAAACCTTCGAGTTTCACCCACACAGGCTAGTCCCGAAACACTAATGTCTGATGTGGCATATAGCGCTTATGTGTGGAATGCCATAGGCTCTACGCTTTTGTTAGCTTCAGACGCATTATGTTAGTATGGAGTAACGGAATTTTTGAACATGATTTTGACTCCCTTCAAAACGTCGAATTAACTCGAAATTTGGTTATTTACTTATTAAGGGCCGATGACAATGCAATAATAAATTAAAAATCGAAAAAAAAAACGTTGAAAAAATTGAAATTCAAGTAAAAAATTAAAAATAAATAATAGTTTAAAAAAACTAACAAAATACGCTTTTGTAGAGAATCCAACTAAAAAATGGAAAATAAATTTTAATAAATTTGAATTAAAAATATTGTAAGAAAAAATGATTTTATTAAAATTCATTTTCTATTTTTTAGTTGGATTTTCGATAAAAGCATATTGTGTTTTTTTTTTTTTTTTTTTAAACTCTTATTTCTTTTGAGCCAGAATGGCGATTGATGGATGTATCACCCGAATTACCACTATGTCGCTGTATGCACAAGCGAATAATCTTACTCAACACTGAGCTGTCTCCATACAATCACATTCCGACCGAGCTAAAGTATAAAAAGACGAGCAAAAAAAGGCGAAGAAAAAACAAACTAATCTAGAAACGTCTAGATTACTTCTTATACCGAAGGATGAAAGGATGTTTGGTATAAGCGACATTTTCGTAACTTTACACGAGAGCCATTTAAAGTTTAAAATTTGGAAAATTATATCTTAACAAACAAAAAAATCTTCTTCAGCTATTTGAATGGGATAAACTTAATTGAAGTTCAATTAAAAAGTCGAGCTGTTGATGTTAATCTATCTTCTATCTATACCTATATATATAAAAATTAATTGCTGTTCGTTAGTCTCGCTAAAACTCGAGAATGGCTGGACCGATTTGACTAATTTTGGTCTTGAATTATTCGTGAAAGTCCAGAGAAGGTTTAAAAGGTAGATAAATATGAAAATTCTCGGAATTAAATAAAAATAACAATTTTGTTTTTCCATTGATGTGTCCCCCGTCGGACGGATTCCTTTTGTTTGTTTTAAGTTAAGGTCTTTTATTTATCGATTGAGGCACTACGAAGTTTGCCGGGTCAGCTAGTACCAAATAAAACGGACCATTAATTACAAAGATGAATATCACTTATTAAGCGAAACTCGATATCATATTTGAGGTCGTCAGCGCAAAAGTGGCCTAACCCTCAATTTTTTATATTCAAGCTTAAAAGTATGTACTTCAAAAATTTCTCGTACTGTTTAAAAAAATTCAACTCGGTCAAAGATAAGCGTTTGATGCCGTATCCGAATTCTTAAGGAATTTTGTGCATCCATTTTTTTTTTCATTATGTACAAAAGTTTTTTGCATCGCGTGCCTCGTGACAGACAGACTGACGGACGGGGCAATTTATAATATGTCCATATCGCGAGATCTTAGCACGCTATTATGTACCAGCCAAATTAGAACTGCAGATTGCCTAGAACAAATCAGTATGCACAGGTCTCTTTAAAACGGTCCGTAACGATAGAAAATTTGTCTGGAAGTAATTATAATACACGAAAAGGGTTTCTAATTTCGCTGTATTTTTCGATGTTAAAGGTTGATTCAGTTTTGTATGTGTATGGATTCCACGAAACAAAATGGTGAGCTCATGTTGTAATAGCTTTTGGGAGCAGACAATCAAATTAAAATGGCGCATGGCGGTTGTGACGTCATTTGTGCCGCATTTTGAAAAACCTCATAAGCTACTTCAGGCAAGCTACTTTTTAAATTTAATTAAAGTAAAAACTTGATAATGTGTTTTATCGTGTATTTTTTAGATGGGTGGACGAGCTCACAGCCCACCTGGTGTTAAGTGGTTACTGGAGCCCATAGACATCTACAACGTAAATGCGCCACCCACCTTGAGATATAAGTTCTAAGGTCTCAGTACAGTTACAACGGCTGCCCCACCCTTCAAACCGAAACGCATTACTGCTTCACGGTAGAAATAGGCAGGGTGGTGGTACCTAGCCCTGTGGACTCACAAGAGGTAACACAATATAACATTATTGACTTTTCTCCTGCGAAAATGACATCTTTATCTTAAGCTAAATTGTTGGCTTTACCCCTGGCATCGATGTCCATGAGCGATACTGCTTACCGTCAATTCAGCCGTATGCTATAAAGGTGGTGCCAAATAAGAAGTATAATTTATCTGTACATAAGTATAATCAGACTTCTGAAAAATGGTGCTTAGAGACGAGATATCTATATAATAATACGTGAAGCAAAAACATTGTATCCCTTTTTACGAAAATTGCGCGGACGGAGGAGTATGAAATTTCTCACACTTATAGAGGTATAGAGAAGGAGTGCACGATGCTAATATTTTTTTTAATTATGCATTAAAGATACATTAAATTAATAAAAAAAAACATTACACACACTACCACGTATTTGACGCACACCTAAACTCTTTGTTTATTGTCAAACTTTTTTTATTGTCTAAAGTCTGTGGTTAAATTGAGAATAGATTAATATTGTTTATCTTTAACTAGCTGACCCGGCGAACTTTGTTCCGCTTTAGAGGAAATAAATAAGCAGACTTTTGATTTTATCAAGATCAATTTTTTATTTGGATAATTCATTTTAATGATTCTTTATTGGCCATGTATTTTTGTTGTTATTATTATTATCTTCAGTCCATTCATTCGCAATGTTTCGAATCCTAGTTGCATTACGGCTTCGTCGGGAAAGATTTCCTATGATTACCTATCTCGGGGCAATAAACTAATAGAAACTCAAAACAAACACATCAACCGGTCAACTTCAAAATTCTACTATAAACTACATTACGTTTAGCTGTCAGTTGCGTTTTGTTATTCCATATCAGTTGCGTTTTATTATACCACGTTTTATGTCACGTCCCATGGGAACGTGATAAATAGTATCCTATGTCCTTCTCCTGGTTCTAAGCTACCTCCTCACCAATTTTCAGCCAAATCAGTTCAGCCGTTCTTGAGTTATAAATAGTGTAACTAACACGACTTTCTTTTATATATCTTTAATATTATTTGTCTATAGTGTAGTCTTGGCGAAATCTGTGATTATAGAATAATCTTTGACAATAAAACCATAATCATGTTGAAATGTATAATTTCAATTATAATAAATATAAAATATAAATATTTTACAAACAATCACGCCACGTTAACTGGTCCCGTGATAAGTTCGTAAAGAGCTTGTGTTATGGGTACCAGATATCGGAAATAAATGTAAGATTTTTATTATACACATACATATATTTAATATACATCCATAACCCTGGAAAAGACATTTATATTTATCATACAAATATCTTCCCTTGGCGGGATTCGAACCCGCGACCCCCTAGTGTAGTGACCATGTCACTTACCACTACACCAGACGGATGTTAAATTAATTATAGTCATATAGAATTTCGACTACTGCGGGACCACTAGTTTTTGTAAATAGCTCTAGAGGTTTTACAATACGCATCGGGCCATGGGCGCTGCGAGTTTTCAATTCAATTTTCAAGAGAAAACAAACGGTCCGATCTCCTACATAAAGTTTCACTACACACAGACAATAGTTGTAACGCAAAGTCCTCATATATTAACGCGCACCGGGAGGATTTAATCAAGCCGTGATGAAAAACGCCGGCGGGATCCTAGGCGAGCGGGGATATACTGCAATGTAGCGTCGGCAGAACAACAATGAATGAAAATTTTTAAAAGCTTCGCCTCTGTAAGCATAAATCGACCCCGCATTTGCAGCTTTGCTCCATTGGATGTTTTTTTTTTTTCGAACTGGCCTATTTTGCCCTTGCCAGGTTATAATTCAGTTTTCGTACACCCTGAATAAGCTATGGGACCCTGAGTACGTGTTTTTGATGTGGTATGGAGCATCGACCAGCAACATTCTAACTTAATGTCGTCCACGCGTTACCAATGTCAAATAAAGCCACGAGTGATTTAAAAAAAAACAACTCTATTAAATAGGAAATTCTCAAGATTTTTATTTATTTATTATTAATGCTTTTATGCTATCCCTACAGGGGTGGAACGGCAAAGGGTTGCAAGTAATGAGAAGAATGAAAAATGGCTCCCGCCCGCAACGAAAGGCCAAGAATTTATTTAAAAAAAAAAACATAACTAAAATATCTACTACATTTGAAAGAAAAAGGAAGATTCTAGAAATTCCTTTAATGTTCATTTATGTATTGTTATTGTTTAATTAATAACGATATGTTAGAGGAAGTCTGAACGTGGCACCTGTGACAGAGAAGCTGAGAAGTGCGCGTTTGGGATGGTATGGACATGTGATGAGACGAAATGAAAATGAGGTTGGTAAGATAATGTTAACTATGAATATGGAAGGATATAGATGAAGAGGTAGACCTAAGAAGAAATTGATTGATTGCGTGAAAGACGATATGGGTAAGAAGGGAGTGAGCGAAGAAATTGTATATGATAAAAGAGTATGGAAGGAGAAAACATGTTGCGCCGACCCCAGGTGACTGGGAGAAGGGCAAGAGAATGATGATTGTTTAATTAATAATACTGGTGGTGCCACGGTAGTCGGAATTCGACTATAATTAATTGAAATTATAAGTTTGTATTTCTTTCATTATGATTCTATTGCAAAGACTATTAATATACTTCTATAATCACAGATTTCGCCAAGACTATACTTTAGGCAAATATTAATAAAGACAAACAATATTTTATTCTATTCTCAATTTGACCACAGACTATAAACAATAAGAAAAGTTTGACAATATTTACACAAATAGTATGCATGCGTGTGTGCGTCAAATACACGGTAGTTTTGTAATGTTTTTTTATTGGTTTAACGTATTTTTTATGCATAATAAAAAAAAAAATTAGCATTCGGCACTCCTTCTCTATATTCTCTATAGGTAAGTGAGGGAAAATTCATACTCCTCCGTCCCCGCAATTTTCATAAAAAGTGGTACAAAGTTTTTGCTTCACGTATATATAGTATATATATAGATATAGTTAATCTAGTATTATCTCCGACGTTTCATATACAGATTTAGATAATAATGAACCGGAGCTTACAGTGTAAAAGCAGTTTTAATTTTGTTTAAAACAATTAAAAGAACAGCAAAACAAAATCCCTAAATGTACCTAAAGATGATAAATAATTTTCACTTGGTAGTGAAAATTATTTCCGATTCGATTTATTTATTATTCCGATTGGTATCGGAACATCGCTAAAATTATAACTTACGTAGGATAGATCTTAGGTAGGCTTAAGATGGTATCGCCCGAGGGCCGATCCTGCCGGTTTGTCTGTGCGCAATCATGTGGGGTATTTGTATTTAGGCATTGATATATAATACTAGCGACCCGCCCTCGCTTCGCTTCGGAAACATTAAAACACACATGAAACCAAAAAAATAAAAAAAAAAGTAGCCTATGTTCATCAGGGACAATGTCGGCTTCTAATGGAAAAAGAATTTTTCAAATCGGTCCAGTAGTTTCGGAGCCTATTCGAAACAAACAAACAAACAAATCTTTCCTCTTTATAATATTATTAGTATTAGTATTAGTATTAGTATAGATGTATGCATTTGGGGTATTTGAAGGCGCGATAACGCTGTTCCAAAGCATCTGAGACTACAATAACTAAAGTCTACGTGTCATCATGATAGAGTGGATTGTGGCACTACAGTCCCTAAAACCTTAAAATTTAGAAAGATGAAGTTTGATGATTTGAAGTTTGTTGAAGATGAAGTTCATCCACAGTGCGTTTCCAGAGATCTTTTTTGCCACGTACCATCCGGCTTTGGAATGAGCTCCCCTCCACGGTGTTTAGCGAGCGCTATGATATGTCCTTCTTAAAACGAGGCTCTTGGCATTGTTGAAGTCCATGGGCGACGTTAACCACTCACCATCAGTTGGGCCATATGCTCATCTGCCTACAAGGGCAATAAAAAGAAAGATTACATTTTAACTTATTCCACTGGGGAAAAAAAACAACATAGATTACTTCCAAATTTTATTTATAGCGCGAAAACTCGACAATGGCTATTAATCATAGACCTATATAGTAGGGACACGACATATTGTTCTATACGTACAATTGCTTATATAAATAGCACCCATTTTGAAGGCACACACATAAACATATATCTATCTCGTTCTTACTCAGCACTTTAACTCGCAGGAAAACAATATAACAGTATTTCAGTGCGTACATAAAATGAAACATGAATATACGTAAATGTCTCCGTCTCCGTCTAATGAGGCCGAAAATCCGCCATGTTTAGCGCGTCAAATGTCATTGTCACGTCAGTTCGGCCGTCTGTTTTGGGTTGTACATTATTTATTGACTTTGATATCGATTTAATATGATTGCTTATATAAAATTTCTAATTTTATCATGCTTAAAACATACAAAAATAATAATTAAAACATATTTTATAGGATCTCAAGAAAGTCGATGCCCCAAAACTATTATCTATATATATTTAAATTCATTATGGAGCCCTCATCCGAAAGATAGATTATACACTTAATATATTTGAATCCGAAATATCGGACACCATTTTTCGGTCGGAATCTATTCATCATGACACTAATCATAAATACCTCTTTAAAATATGTCATCAAAACATATTTAGACATTCTGTTTAGATATTTCGGGAAAAAGGCTACCGACAAAATCTCTTCGGAACTATTTAAATAAAATAGTTTTATTCCGCAATGAGTAAAACACTATTGTAAATTCGTTAAATATTTATTAATTAAGTGATTTTAGAGAGGAAGTCACAAGGAATGACGTTTGTAATTTCATTAACGAATAAATGTTCTGTAGGTGTTTTTTTTTATCAGGCGGTCCCTTGATAAGTTTAAAATTTGCATGCGGTGCGGTAGTGCGGTGCACCTTCCTTGAGGTGCGCTGCGGTAGTGTGTTACGGACTTTAGACTCAGCAAAACAATTAAAATAGATTGTAATAGTCTAAGAAAAACACGTACTCAAAATACGATAACATTCATCATGCTAGAAATGGGCTGATGGCACTGTACTATGCCATATCTTTATGTTTTGCGGCAAACGACAACTTTATAAAATCAGTGTAGCAAATTTTAAAAATCGTCATATCGTTTACTTGGAAAATTTGAAGCACGAACTCGTCTTAGATTTCACATAATATCATCTTTGCACATAACAATATACTTACTTCCTATTAAAGTATAAATTCTACAAATACATTCATACTCAACAATATTTAAAATAAAATAAGCCAAGAACGTTTATCGATAAAACCTACTAACATTAAAATCTTCTGGGCAGCACTAAAACCGCCATGTTTTGTGGCCAGATGACGTCACAGTGGCACGAATTTTTTTGTTGTCGTTTCATTTCCATAGGTTTCCTACTCAATGAAGTAGGAAACCTATGGAAATGAAACGTCAACCAAAATTTCGTGCCGCTGTGACGTCATCTGGCCACAAAACATGGCGGCTTTAGTGCTGTACAAAAGATTTCAATGTTATCAGGTTTTATCGATAAACGTTCTTGGCTCATTTTATTTTAAATATTGTTGAGTATTATTTATTTGTAGAATTTATACTTTAATGGGAAGTAAGTAGGTATATTGTTATGTGCAAATATGATATGATTTAGATGGGTGAAATCTAAGACAAGTTCGTCCTTCGAATTTGCCAAGTAAACGATATGATGATTTTTAAAAGTTGCTACACTGATTTTATAAAGTTGTCGTTTGTCGCAAAACATAAAGATATGGCGTAGTTCAAAGCCATCAGCCCATTTCTAGCATGCTAAATGTTATCGTATTTTGAGTACGTGTTTTTCTTAGACTATTACAATCTATTTTAATTGTTTTGCTGACTCTAAAGTCCGTAACATACTACCGCAGCGCACCCCAAGGAAGGTGCGCCGCACCATTTGAATCACTTTCGCTTGAGAGTGATTCAAATTTAAAACTTATCAAGGGACCGCGTGAAAAAAAAAACACCTACAGAACATTTATTCATTAATTACAAACGTCATTCCTTGTGACTTCCTCTCTAAAATCACTTAATTATTAAATATTTAACAAATTTACAATAGTGTTTTACTCACTGCGGAATAAAACTATTTTATTTAAATAGTTCCGAAGAGATTTTGTCGGTAGCCTTTTTCCCGAAATATCTAAACAGAAGTCTAAATATGTTTTGATGACATATTTTAAAGTGGTATTTATGATTAGTGTCATGATCAATAGATTCCGACCGAAAAATGGATTTTTCGGATGAGGGCTCCATAATGAATTTAAATACATATAGATAATAGTTTTAGGACATCGACTTTCTTGAGATCCTATAAAATACGTTTTAATTATTATTTTTGTATGTTTTAAGCATAATAAATTATGAAATTTTATATAATCAATCATATTAAATCGATATCATAGTCAATAAATAATGTACAACCCAAAACAGACGGCCGAACTGACGTGACAATGACATTTGGCGCGCTAAACATGGCGGATTTTCGGCCTCATTAGACGGAGACGGAGATATTTACGTATATTCATGTTTCATTTTATGTACGCACTGAAATACTGTTATATTGTTTTCCTGCGAGTTAAAGTGCTGAGTAAGAACGAGATAGATATATGTTTATGTATGTGCCTTCAAAATGGGTGCTATTTATATAAGCGATTGTACGTATAGAACATTATGTCGTGTCCCTACTATATAGGTCTATGATTTTGGTCTACTTATTGATTGATGCTTTAGTGTCAAGTGTCAACACAAAAACTTCAGTGAGAAAGCCACTGAAGTATACTATATAGGTCTATGATTTTGATACATACTTTATAGTGACGTGACGTGCCCAATGTCGATTTTACAATCTGACATCTTGGATTACTCGAATAGTACATTAAAAGTATTTATGTAGGTTCTCGATTTTACTAACTAACCAATGAAATCCGGTTAGCTAGAGCTCTAACCTATCCATCGTAATCGAACACTGAGCAAAGGTTTTGGATTTTAACTACTGTTTTCGTCTTAAAAAAGGACAGATATTTCCTTTTTTTTTATTTAGGTCCAGTTTGATTATTAAGGGACTTAGCATATAAAATATAATAGTTACTCTTGAAGTTAAATAATTTATTGATTAATTGAGAAAATGCTAGACTTATTCCGTCTTTTGATTAGCCCTTTGACTAAAGTTTTTGCTAATGTAAATAAGAACTTATTGTTTATTGTATTCTTAACGTTATTCAAATCCAATGAAGAACTCGAGTAATTAACTCGAAAATTAAAGTGAACTCTGCAACATCACGACTGACATTTTATTCGAATCGAATGCTAGAAATTTCGGATGCCAAAATTAGTCGTTTCGGGCATCACTCACTAAGTTTATACCTACTTTACTACATGCTTGAAATTGATTCATAATGTAACAATGAAGTAGGAAACCTATGGAAATGAAACGTCAACCAAAATTTCGTGCCACTGTGACGTCATCTGGTCACAAAACATGGCGGCTTTAGTGCTGTACAAAAGATTTCAATGTTATCAGGTTTTATCGATAAACGTTCTTGGCTCATTTTATTTTAAATATTGTTGAGTATTATTTATTTGTAGAATTTATACTTTAATGGGAAGTAAGTAGGTATATTGTTATGTGCAAATATGATATGATTTAGATGGGTGAAATCTAAGACAAGTTCGTCCTTCGAATTTGCCAAGTAAACGATATGATGATTTTTAAAAGTTGCTACACTGATTTTATAAAGTTGTCGTTTGTCGCAAAACACAAAGATATGGCGTAGTTCAAAGCCATCAGCCCATTTCTAGCATGCTAAATGTTATCGTATTTTGAGTACGTGTTTTTCTTAGACTATTACAATCTATTTTAATTGTTTTGCTGACTCTAAAGTCCGTAACATACTACTGCAGCGCACCCCAAGGAAAGTGCGCCGCACCATTTGAATCACTTTCGCTTGAGAGTGATTCAAATTTTAAACTTAACAAGGGACCGCGTGAAAAAAAAAAACACCTACAGAACATTTATTCGTTAATGAAATTACAAACGTCATTCCTTGTGACTTCCTCTCTAAAATCACTTAATTATTAAATATTTAACAAATTTACAATAGTGTTTTACTCACTGCGGAATAAAACTATTTTATTTAAATAGTTCCGAAGAGATTTTGTCGCTAGCCTTTTTCCCGAAATATCTAAACAGAATGTCTAAATATGTTTTGATGACATATTTTAAAGTGGTATTTATGATTAGTGTCATGATCAATAGATTCCGACCGAAAAATGGATTTTTCGGATGAGGGCTCCTTAATGAATTTAAATACATATAGATAATAGTTTTAGGGCATCGACTTTCTTGAGATCCTATAAAATACGTTTTAATTATTATTTTTGTATGTTTTAAGCATGATAAATTATCAAATTTTATATAATCAATCATATTAAATCGATATCAAAGTCAATAAATAATGTACAACCCAAAACAGACGGCCGAACTGACGTGACAATGACATTTGGCGCGCTAAACATGGCGGATTTTCGGCCTCATTAGACGGAGACGAAGATATTTACGTATATTCATGTTTCATTTTATGTACGCACTGAAATACTGTTATATTGTTTTCCTGCGAGTTAAAGTGCTGAGTAAGAACGAGATAGATATATGTTTATGTATGTGCCTTCAAAATGGGTGCTATTTATGTAAGCAATTGTACGTATAGAACAATATGTCGTGTCCCTACTATATAGGTCTATGTTCCTACTTCAGTGCTATTAATTTATTATTTTTGACATCTGACATCTTTGACATATACTCGCATAAAGGCAATGAGTGACAGTGATGTAAAAATTAAAATAGTTTTTTTTCAATACATTCCCTACGTATTAAATGGTCGTGCAGTTTCGTGTCTAATTTCAGCATTACATCGGCCGAATCTAACTTTTATATAATATAACTAAATAATATATAATTTAATCAGAAATATACATTATACGATCCAGGAAACAAAAATGCCGAACTTAGGCGATCGATAACATCAAAATAGATTTTTAGATTAAACGTAATGTACTAAAAATAAAATGATACGCGGGGTCGATGCCCCTTCGAGTTCTAAGTCGTTCGCTTTCGATTGCGGAATATAAGCTTCCCGAACTTTGGTTTAACAGACTAACACAGTTTTGTTTTATTTACTGGTAGTAGTACCTCTTGTGAGTCCGCACGGGTAGGTACCACCACCCTGCCTATTTCTGCAGTGAAGCAGTGATGCGTTTCGGTTTGAAGGGTGGGGCAGCCGTTGAAACTATACTGAGACCTTAGAACTTATATCTCAAGGTGGGTGGCGCATTTACGTTGGAAATGGGCCAACTGAGCTACGGGCTCCAGTTACCACTTAACACCAGGTGGTCTGTGAGCTCGTACACTCATCTAAGTAATAAAATGATTGTTTCCGAGAAAATAAAGTAATTACGTATTGTACGATAAAAATCTTTGGTATTCGTTTTTATATAGAATGCGTCACATATTTTTTTTATAAAGCACACATCATGTTTCACACATAACACGTCTTTAAAATGTCTAGAGACATAAATTTATATTCGCATATTTTATTTATTAAAAACGACATTCTTATATCATTATGAATGGTTTTTATGTTGAAAGGCCGAAGAAATATTTATTGAGTTTTTCGATAGTAAAGTGTCACGGAAGACATTTCAAAATTGAATTTAAAAATTTATTAAAATAAAGCTGAAATTTTAATAACCTAGAAATTTGGGATGTCAAAAAATATTATAATTTGTAATTTTTGTTTTTTAATGATAATGTATTATACTGTTGATTTGCGATATGATGGCTACAATTATTGGTTCACGGAGAAATCTTAGTGGTTCGCGGTCATCAGCATAATTTATCGTCGTCATAGCAATAAAACTAGTAAATCATAATTATCGTAAGACACACGATTTAAAAAAGGTATATTGAGTAACAAATAAAAGTTTAAGCCCAACCATCATCATCCGGCTTTGGAATGAGCTTACCTCCACGGTGTTTCCCGAGCGCTATGACATGTCCTTCTTCAAACGAGGCTTGCGGAGAGTACTTAACGGTAGGCAGCGGGTTGGCTCTACTCCTGGCATTCCCTGTGCAATAGGAACCAGAGAATGTTGAAAATACCTATATATAGACGCTCTACTGATTGTCTACTGAATTTCCTTATTCGTTCAAAAATATTTAATGCATGGTCAACAGATTACAGGTTTTAAAACTACAATATTAGAAGTAGTTTTTGATCAGAGAAGTGTTTTTTTTTTGTAAATTTAGCACTTACTAGAACGGCTCTTTATATGCACGATAGACAGTGCCCCGGGAATTTTGAGGCTCCGAGAATAATCTATACCAATATTATAAAGAGGAAAGATTTGTTTGTTTGTTTGTTTGTATTGAATAGACTCCTTTTTTTTTACCTAAGCTGGTAGCCTGGAGCGGCTATTCCAGCGTAACCGTGGCTAGTAGGTGAGCTCACGGGGCTCAAACCTGACGACGATGCTAACACAAACCCTAGCAAGAGCCGTGCTTCGCAGAATATTCGGATCCTCCCAATCCACTAACGGTGCTTTTAGGTACCTCAAGCACCGGTCATCGTTCTCGTCGAGCCCGTCGCTTGCGACGAAGGGCTCGGCGAGCAAATTAACCCACAAACCCAGCCCACTGAGTTTCTCGCCCGATCTTCTCAGTTGGTCGCAATTCCGATAGTGGTAGATTTTGCAAAGCACGGCTCTTGCTAGGGCTAGTGTTAACAACGTCCTCAGGTTAGAGCCCCGTGAGCTCATCTAAGTCCAGCGATTCTAGCATGACCCCTCATGGTTACTAGAATAATACAGTGAAAGTCAAATATTTTCTTTGTTTTCCTACTGCTTATTAAACATCGTAACATTGAGAGTCGAAATACCGAATGTCTTGGACAAAATGTCTTTTGACTCATATAAGGAATGGGATCCGGATACACCGGTTATTAATATTCAGAGATTAGTAAACACTTGACCTACGACCTGGTTATATGTCAGCAGGGTCCTATGTCATGTCCCAGTTAAAAGGACTCTGATGTTTTTTTCTAACAACTTTAAAAGGGCTTTGTTGGTAGGCTTACGAGCTTACGGCACTAGTGGCAAGTATTCATTCTTACTCAAGGATATTACGTGGGATGTACCTATGTTTTAATATCGTTTGCTTTTTGGCAGTGAAACATAAAAACGGGCGTAGATAAATTCAATGGATGAGTAGGTCCGATTTTCAACCTTTTTGGCGGGAAGGTGTGGAGAGAAATCGGATGAATTGTTTTTTTTTATTAATTTTGTTTCCTAGTCTTCTTCATAAGGTTTAAACGTGTAATAATTATGGCTTATTAACTGATTGTAAATATGTGGATGTGACTAAATAGGGGAAAACGAAACAAAGTCACTGGACGTAGCTTCTGAGCTTCTTCTAAAAAGTCCACTGTTTTTTTATTTTATTCCATCTCTTCTCGTCTCATTCAATTTCATCCCAATTGATTAGTCTCTAATATAACAGCTTCATCCAACGGTTTCATCATATTCCGCCCAAAACATTTTTTACATAACAGACATATGTAGGTACTTATAATAATTAAAGATTTTTCTAATCTCCACACTGGCAACGATCTCATCGCGAGAAGCCAATTGCCGTACTTAAAAAATAAGGAGAGTAGAGTTTGAAGATCGAACATAAAGATGCAAGATGGCCGCCAATGCGAAATATAAAATATCAGACACGAGCTATGGGGCCGTACGGTTTTATACACTACAAACTACCGGGTGTAAACTGGCCAGTTAAATTCACAATATCGTATTACTGAATTCGAAGCGAGCACTCCGCGCGAGATCGATGGTCGCTTGTATGTCAAAACATGTCGCAGTCAGTTCAGTTGGTTTTGCCTCGTGAGTTTAATTTAATTAGGACATTACTCACTTAGGACTTAGTCTTCTTTTTCCCCACCTTATCCCACTAGGTGGGGTCGGCATAGCTAATTTTTCTCTTCTATCTTCTTCTTCTTCTCAACACTCACTCCTCTCTCTCTCATATCGTCTTTCACACACTCCATGTCTTCTTCGGTCGACCTCTTCCCCCTCTACCTTGCACTACCATTTCCATACATCTAGACACATGCATCTTTTCTCTGCGCATATGTCCATACTACGCTAACTGTCCGCTTTTTAATTTGTTAGTTACCAGGCTACTTTTACACTTCCTCTGATATAGCTACTCATTTAGGACTTAATGTGTTGGTTTAAATCTTAGGTTTGCAAGTTTTTTTTTTGTTTTAATTTATCGGCAATGACTTCCACTACATTCAGCCTACAAGCGTGTCACCAGTAATGCGTTTCGGTTTGAAGGGCGGGGCAGCCGTTGTAACTATACTTGAGACCTTAGAACTTATATCTCAAGGTGGGTGGCGCATTTACGTTGTAAATGACCCTCAGACACAGCCCACTGAGTTTCTCGCCGGATCTTCTCAGTGGATCGCGTTTCCGATCCGATGGTAGATCCTGGGAAGCACGGCTCTTGCTAGGGTTCGTGTTAGCAACGTCGTTAGGTTTAAGCCCCGTGAGCTCACCTACTAGTTAAGGTTACGCTGAAATAGCCTCTCAAGGCTCTCAGCTTAGTTAGGAAAAACAAAAGTTGTAATTGTCTATGGGCTTCAGTAACCACTTAACACCAGGTAGGCTGTGAGCTCGTCAACCCATCTAAGCAATAAATAAAAAGATAAATGGCACGCTAAATGGCTTTGAAGTCGCCGTAGCCTAAAGGATAAATCGCCCGATGCGTTCGTATCGAGTGATATGACCGTGTTAGCATTCGAATCTGTAATTTCGGTTGACCCACTGCTGCCTCCATGCACTGGGCCGTTTACAGCGAAGCCGTAAAATTATTTACGAACTCACCTGCCGCTTAACGAGCCGTCCTAAAGTGAAAAGTATTCTTTACGTTCGGTTTACGACGGGGACGCCGGTTATGGCCGCGTCACGCCGGTCTCGCTCCGGAATTCGGAAGCTAAGCGTTGCCCATGTGCGAAAGCGGTTTAAATGTGTTTTTGTTTTCGTTTATTGCTTTCATGGGTGGACGAGCTCACAGCCCACCTGGTGTTAAGTGGTTACTGGAGCCCATAGACATCTACAATCTAAATGCGCCACAAACCCTGAGATATAAGTTCTAAGGTCTCAGTATAATTACAACGACTGCTCCGCCCTTCAAACCGAAACGCATTACTGCTTCACGGCAGAAATAGGCAGGGTGGTGGAACCTACCCGTGCGGACTCATAAGAGGTCCTACCACCAGTAATTACGCAAATTATAATTTTGCGGGTTTGATTTTTATTACACGATGTTTTTCCTTCACCGTGGAAGTCAATCGTAAACATTTGTTAAATACGCATTTCATTAGAAAAATTGGTATCCGCCTGCGGGATTCGATCCTCCCGATGTATTGACGGTGCTTTTAGGTACCTCAAGCACCAGTCACCGTCTTTGCCGAACCCGAAGGGCTCGACGAGTGAATTAACCCATAGACAGCCCACTGAGTTTCTCGCCGGATTTTCTCAGTGGGTCGCGTTACCTATCGCGTGGTAGATTCTGCGAAGCACTGCTCTTGCTATGGTCAGTGTTAGCAACACTCCCGGTTTAAGCCCCGTGAGCTCACCTATACGTCAAGGAGAAGCTGAAATAGCCTCTCAAGGCTATCAGCTTAAATAGGAAAAAAAGGTACATACAGCCTACATTGACGCGTATACAGATTGGTCACTCACACAACTAAGGGCGGCGCGCAGTCGTACTTTGCAACAACTATACCTAATATCAGTGACGGATTTAAGCTTGATGTCACCTTAGGCCCTGTTTATCTCGCCACCCTTTATATTAGAATAAATTTTATTAATTTTGATACAATTCTTTTTATTCGAATTCATTTTCAGAGAACAGTCTTTACTTTTTTTCGTTTCTGAAATATTGGTATGTCAAAAATTTTGCGGCCCCTCAAATCATGTCACCAAAGGCCAGGACCTCACAGAGCGAGACGTAAATCCAGCTTTTGGAGCTTTGTGAAGGAGCGCTACGATGCGACCTTCGACCGCAATGACATACACATCTTCAAACGATGATTCACGACTGAAAAGACAATGGTGGACGGTACGATACCCGCTGCTTTGGTAATTGTTAACGACAACTTCAAGGCGCATCAGAGGGGCGAGCACGAATGACTATCGAAAAAGTATTCGTAACGCAGTCGAGAAAAAATGATCTAAACAGCGCCCCTACCATTCGTAAAAACAATCAGTTTCAACAGTACGTATGAATTTACTTACTCGTACTTTCGTTACGCAATCGATTCGTCACGTTCTCGAAAGTCGAAGCTTATACTCATAATCAAGAGCACGAAAATTGTTTTGACATACGGTAACGTAAATCTCGAAGGCTGTCTAGCTATCGAGTACTACCGTCTAATGTGATTTCGGGACTCGTTCGGGTGGAGTCCTATGCTTTAATCATGTCCGTCATGTTTCATGCGTTCATAGTTCCACAAATACTATTCGTTCGTAGTTCCTCCTAACTGCTTAACAGTTCACTTGGAACGAAACTGTGTGAACCTGTTATTTTTGACAACTCGGATTGAATGATATAGTTCCATAATGAGAACATAGTTCCAGGAACTATTTCGGTCTGGAACTACCCGTGTCCAGTAATGACCCGTTTTCGTATCGAGGACTCGACACATTTACATTACGAATTCGATAGGTTTTCGTGCTTGAAGTTACAGGTTTGGACTCCCGAGACTAGGGCAGATAAACTGATGTCAATTCAGTTTAACATTCGATCACTGCAGACTTTATCCGAATGCTAAGTGCGAGTTTTTTAACGTTCTCGATAGCGTAAAAGTTAGCTCATATTTGTATGGCATGGGATCGATTACCTACGTTTGCCATTAGGGGCGCTGCTCCAACTGCATACAAAGTTTGGTTAACTTTTGCGATATCGATAACGTTAAAAAACTCGCACTAAGCACACAAAGTATGGGATGCGCGTTTTAAAACCAAACCAAACGACACAGTATTTTAGTTTTTTATAGGCGAAGACAGGTGAAACAGCAAGGTCCGGGGTTAATTGGTCATCCACCTTGAGACATGAGGTCTAAGTCACAATTGTATAACGATGGTCACACTTCTAACCAAGACACGTTACTAGTTCGGGGCAGAATTGGGCATATCACAAAATACCCAACCGCTTAATTAAAACAAAAACTAGCAAATAAAGTCATGTTACGGACACGTCTAATGGGAGTACTCGAATTTCCACTTACCTTAATTGGGTAGTTACAAGAATATTCCTGCTACATTCTTTATAGTATTTTGTTCAATAAAACCTAGTCAGTAAACACAACGTAGGAATAGTCCCACCCACCATAGAACAACGTAACTCTTCAGTGCCTCCCCACAATCCCACAATTTAATTTAAATGTAGAATGTAAAGTACTGGGCAAGAAATAATGCACTTCGACCTCCAGAAAGAGGCATTCGGCTAATTTCGGCTTTGTAGAGCATTGTCCCTTTCGCACACTACATGCGTTACGTTTCGGTCAGTCGTTCGACAAATGCGGTGGAGTATAGTCGCGCCCAGTTCAGAATATATATAGAGTTGTTAACATCCCCAAATTTAAATGATTTAGAATTGTACTATGGCATCTTATATCTTATTGCCCAGTACTATACATTTATGAATAGAAATAAAATTCTAGCTTTTACCACAATAAATATAAAACAAATGGACCTTACCTATTACCCCAAGGCGACCTGTCCACCCGAGATACAATTTTTTGCTGTACAGCGAACAAATAACGCGTGACTGATGCGATGAGAAATCCATGTCGAAAAATTGTTTTGGTACTACCCACAGATCAGCTGACGCAAGAGGTCAACGGTCTCTTGTGACGTGGAACACCTTAGCTTTAACTCGTATTCCATCTTCAGGATCGGGTAAATTATATATATTACGCGAGCTTTAAGAGCTTTCCAGGGAATGGATCACGTTTACCTGCGCACTTTTGATCCTTGCATGTCTGTCAAGAGCGCATTTTGACTCATTGGTTCACACAAAAACTGTCACATGTAGTGGCTGAATTCGGTGGTACGGTAGTTCGAGCGGATGACTGCTGCGGCGAGGGTCTTGGGTTCGATTCCCACATCAGCAAACATTTTGTGATGAACAGGGTTGTTTGCTCTTTGTCTAGGTGTTCATTATCTATATATGTATATATTTAAAAGAATATAGGTACGTTTGTCAGACTCCGGTACCCATAACACAGGTAATCTTAAAATGGGCGTGGATGACTGCATGATTTATTCCAATTATTTCTTTATATTTATAAGGGGTAGGTTAAAACCTAAAACCTCTCGTTTTTTTACAATACGCTCAAAAAAACAACAACAAAATAATAAAATCCACATCCTTTATATACATTACATAAGTTACAGAATACTTAAAAATAATTAACATTCACCGCTTGCAACATACAACATCATCGTACAAATTCACCTAAAGTTATTTACAATTACAGTTTTAATTAATACTCATCACTTCTACCACCCCGCCTATTTCTACTGTGAAGCAGTAATGCGTTTCGACTTGAAGGTTGGGGCAGCTGTTGTAACTATACTGAGACCTTAGAACTTATGTAGGTGGCGCATTTACGTTGTAGATGTGTATGGGCGCCAGTAACCATTTAAAACCAGGTGGGATGTGAGCTGGTCCACCCATCTAAGAAATAAATAAAAGTAAGCGGATCGGGGAAGCGAGTGCGAGCTGACTCATCGCGTAGATACTAAACTCCGCTACGCATTACTTTCTCGCTCCACTCCGGTGTAAGGACGTTTTACGCAACTCCGCTCCGCCTTAATCCGTTGCTCCGCTCTGCTGCCGCGAACCGCTCCGGTGGGCAGGCAGACTAGACCTAGCTTTTGTGCCGAGATTGCAACGCGGGAAAATAACGGAGACAAGTCACAAAAGGCCCTTAAAGATAGAAGTAGATTTTTTTTTATTACTTAGATGGGTGGAGGAGCTCACAGCCCACCTGGTGTTAAGTGGTTACTGGAGCCCAAATACATCTACAACGTAAATGCCCACCCACCCTGAGATACAAGTTCTAAGGTCTCGGTATAGTTATAACGGCTGGCCCACCCTTCAAACCGAAACGCATTAATTACTGCTTCACGGCAGAAATAGACAGGGTGGTGGTACCTACCCGTGCGGACTCACAAGAGGTCCTACTACCGGTAATTACGCAAATTATAATTTTGCGAGTTTGATTTTTATTACATGATATTATTCCTTTACCGTGGAAGTCAATCGTGAATATTTGTTAGAAAAAATGTTACCCGCCTGCGGGATTCGAACACCGGTGCATCGCTAGATACGAATGCACCGGACGCCTTATCCTTTAGGCCACGACGACGACTACTAATGTCAAATATGTCCGCCAAATAGTTTTGTCTATTTTAACGTTCCTATTGAACCTACAATATCCGGATCTAAATGCTTTAGACACCTTTAGGTTTACACAAAAACTGTTTTATGTGTGTATGTGCATCGATTTTTCCTCAGTAATTTGTAAACCGATTTTTTATTATATTTTTTTTTTGGTTTATCTTATCCACCTCTTAGTGATTCCATTGTTATGTTTAATCATTCTATTCTACTCTTGAAGTCTCTGTGTTCAATTTATTTTTAAATTACACATTTTCCCCTTTGTATTTCTACAAAGTAGTTTGAGTGTTTCTACTATTAATAAACTCCTTAAAGCTACAATAAATACTTAAATAACTTGTGGAACACAAAATTAGGGGTCGCATGTTTATATAAAAACTGGTAACTTAAAACTATTGAAAACCGAATAAACCTCAATCCAATAGAAGATAAATATCCAAATTTAAAAATGTGCGTCATAGACAAAAAAAAAGAAAAAATAATCGTTGACTGGTTGGATCAGCAAAAGAAAAAAGAAAGAAAATATTAGGAGCCGACAAGACAAGATTTCAAAGAGCTACGCGTTGACTAGCCTTTAAATTAGAATTTAAGAAACAATAAAAGTAGATATATTAAGATAACCATAAGTTAGTACAATAGTAAAATAGTATTTTTTTTACATATACTTACTTTCTACCCTCAATTAATTTATATAAAGGGTAAAGGAAAACTGCTAAATTGTTTCATAGGTCATATCTATGGTTTACAAAAACAAAAAACAAAAAAGGACCCTTAAGTCGCCGTAAGACCTAGGGGGCGCACGGGGTATGTGGGACTTGACGATTTGCTGATGTTGGGAGCAGACCGCGGGCCCAATGAATTTAAGGGCCCTACCGCACTAAGCGTCTCCCCTGCACTCTTACACCCGACGTTCGATCTCCGTCCGGGGTCAGAACCCGGTCAGAGTAGCCGTAAGACCCAGGTCAGCTATGTGTAAGGCAATTTTTACAGTACAGTACAAAAGGCACGCATATCTACTGCGAAACGATTTCCAATTTGGTCATCGGTAAATCACTACCGCTGTTTCAATGGACGGTTTGTAATTAATTTTTTTAACGGTTTTTATTCTACTTACGCGATATAATTATCTTAAAAAACAACTAACCAAGGCACGCGAGCATGCAACATTACGAATAGTGAAAAACGCCCATAACACCACGATCATGCGGCGCGAGATCGTAGGTTATCGTCGCCCATACCATAGTTAATTCCCGACGGTACAGCTAAACTTAATTTACAAAACGACTCAGCCAAGTGAGCCTTCGAAAGAACTTCATCCTAGGTATTAGTAGTTAAGTAATTTTATAAGGATCATACCAATCATACCAATGTTACCCTTTTTATGTAAATTACGTGTACAACTATTCCTTGCTACATTTTGTAAGATTTTATTTATTTCAAAGAATGTCCCCTTTTCGAAAGGCGAATGAGTGCTACGCTTCTAGATATCTGGCAGCAACTTCATCTACATATAATACATAATTCTCATCTATTTTTACTTTAATAGTATTATTTATATTATTGTCTACCTGAAAACCAAACTCAATTAACGACACACTCATTATTTGTCTTTTTGATTACTTTTCAATAATGAAGCAAACTGTTACATACCTTGAAAATTATTGAAACCAATAAGATGTAAACAGTAGCATTTCGATTTTAGGGAACATTACGAGTGTAGTTAATTAAATAAAAACTGTAGTAAATGTAGTAACTCAATATATACATTTGTTTTCTACCAAATCAAACTCAAATCAAATCAATTATATTTTCGAATTAACAAACACATTTTCTTAATAATTCAAAATAAAAAATGTCGCTGGAAAATTTTGAAGATTTTCTTTACTTCATTTTTTTGGATATTTAATAAATATAATATTATATATTGATAACAATACGCTCCTTTAAGTTTAAGTCGTAACGTGATTATGTTTCTATCACCCAAAGTGTCCAAACCAAAATCCCACTACATTAATTAGTCCACGGTTCGGTTTGTTGGTTTTTTTAATCGACAAATTAATGATTATTATAAGCGAAACTTTTCTATACCTTCGGTTCCCATCGTAACAATTTTAAATCTTATCAACTAGCTTTCAACACAAATAGCTTCATTATAAGAGGATCAATGGTGTTTCGTAATAACAAATATAGAGGACCAACATTCGAGCAAAGAAATTGATGAAATTTATCAACATAATATACCACATACAATATCTTCAATGTACAAACACTTCTGTTTCATTATATGTTATAAATAAATTACACATACAAATTTAAATAAAAAAAAACTACATTATAATGTATATATTTTAGCATTTCTTAAAAGAAAAGCATTATTACCAATTACTTACATATTTTTTTCTACTATGGTTACCAATTCATATCTACATTCCTGGCAGTGAATGTATATATTTTAGCATTTCTTAAAAGAAAAGCATTATTACCAATTAGTTACTTACATATTTCTTTCTACTATGGTTACCAATTCATATTTACATTCCTGGCAGTGACCCGCTGGTCTCAATTTATTTCTTTCAAATTTATATATATATATACAATATACTAAATTTACACACAAGCAATAAACTAGAATAATTTATTGAAACAATTTAAATGGCATTAGGTGCGTAAAGCTCAGTTACAAACGTCATTAAAAACAATATAATTTAATTATTGAACAGCAAATAAATATAAATTAAAATTAATTCCAATTCGATAAGTGTGATGTTAAAAAATCACTTTATTATAATAAATAAATAAATTAATAAAAAAAAAAACATTAGCTTATATATCATAACTTTTACATTTACTTATGTAGGTATACAGACGATCATACTGCATGATCGCTGGTTAACATCGCCCATGCCAAACAATTCGAATGCAATGTTCAAGATCATGCACTTGGACTGTCAACAGTAGTACCATATTTTATAGATAAAATATAACTAGGTCAGTCTAAATCTAAATTTCAACTACAGTAAAGCGAATACAAAAGAACCTTCCGTTTTAGTCTCAGCGCTGTACACTTTAGTGTTTTCAGTTTCGAACAAATTGAATTGTCCCATTCCTATTGCTCTAAATTGTACATATCTTCTCTGAAATACACGGCATGTTCCGGTCTGTCTCCCCGCTCACTTCTAAGACGCGCAAATTTTGATACGATTTTGACCAACCGACAAATGAAGAAGACATATGCATGTGATTTGTAAATACTTTAACAAAATGACGAAGTGACGTCAAAACAAGCCTGTCCACACGGCAGTAGATGCGAGCGGAAAGCTAGCCTATGTCTAAACTATGTATATTATATTTCCGTAAACGACATCGGGACTTTTTGGCGGGGACGCGAGGAGTGAAGTTGTGTGATTTGTTTTATTTTGTCTATTTAGTGTTTCTTCAGGTTTAAATGGGTTTATTAACTGTTTAATATCTGTGAAAGTGAAAAAATGTGGGAAAATGAAACAAAGCCGCTGAACATAACTTCTCGGGATCCTCCAAAAAGTCCACTGAAAAAATCTCAGTAAACGACCACCATTTTACTGAGATTATAATATTTCATCACATATCATCTTATCTCATTTCATTTAATTTCATCCTAGTCAATTAATGTCTCAAATTAATCATCTTCATTTCATTTCACTCCATATTATCATTTTTCATAAAAATAAGAATATAAATTAAAATAAGACATGACTCAAAGGTATTAGTTACCAGTTCATAAAATCCCATAAAAAAGTAAACAACATCGAGGTCAATTTAAACAACAGCAATACCTTTTAGATCGCTTTCAAAATAACGTATTTATTACGTTTAGGTTAGGAAAAACGTTAAAACGACACAATACTGCCACATTAAGTACAATTGTAGCTTTTAAACGCAACTTAATTATCTTAAATAGTCCAAAAGAAAGTTCGAGAAGCAGTAATGACGCTTAGTGCACTGATCCCGTACTAAAGTTATCAGCGTTTTTTTTTATTGCTTTGATGGGTGGACGAGCTCACAGCCCACATGGATGTTAAGTGGTTACTGGAGCCCATAGACATCTTCAACGTAAATGCGCCACCCACCTTGAGATTATAAGTTCTAAGGTCTTCAGTTACACCGGCTGCCCCACCCTTCGAACCAAAACGCATTACTGCTTCACGGCAGAAATAGGCGGGGTGGTGGTACCTACCCGTGCGGACTCACAAGAGGTCCTACCACCAGTAAGGTATCATGTTGAGAGCTTTGTTATGCTGGTGCGGGATCGGGTGTGCACTGGAGATCAAGGTCGCGCGTCGTTTGAAGATTCGACGTCACTCGAGCTGCTGGAAACCGATTTCTTCGGTTTGTATTCGGTTATGACAACGGTAACGCCACTCACTGTTACCTAAGAAGATAATATTTCAGTCAAACAACGCCGCTACTGTCCCGGCTATTACTTACTAACTTATGACGTCACTATAGAGATAGTTTAATAACCGACTTCAAAAAAGGAGGAGGTTCTCAATTCGACGTTTTCTTTCTTTTATGTTTGTTACCTCATAACTTTTGACTGGGTGAATCCATTTTGATGATTATTTTTTTATTAGAACGCTGACGCTTTCCGTGTGGCCAATTTAGTCCAGTTCTGATAATGGTATCCATGAGAAAACCATATAAGTCTTAAATTTGCATTAAGTACGTGCTCGACAAACAGATGAATAGCTCAATAACTCAATATCACGCCAACCGATTTCGATGATTATTGTTTTTAGTGTACATTAATTTGCTTTGGAATATCTTTTTTTATCTATTTGAAGTCGGTTTTTGTTAAAGCATATCTATTAACAATTATTTCATTGTTTTGGAGACGGGGTGGCCCTATAGGTGCTTCGCAGCAGAAACAGGTCATTAAAATACATATATTCTTTAAACCTGGTTATTCTGGTAACGATATTAGGTCGAAGCAGTAAAATTATTGCATATTTGTCGGTGTTTGATGTGTGTCCAAATTTTGTAAGCGAATATAAGATAATAATAATGGGAATTCTTAAAATTTATTAAAAAAAATGCGTTGTAAATTTCAGTTACTTAAATAGATCAATTAATAGAGGACAAGCTAATAAAAGCGGGAACAGATTCTGTATAGTATATATCGAGTGGTGAAAGATTATTTGATTTAAACGACTATTTCGCAACTTCACAGCCAAAATGTCGGTTATGTAAATGTGTGAAGTTGCGAAAATGTCGACACATAGTTTCAAATTTGGAAAAAATATCGTACCAAAAAAGACTTCTTTAGCTATTTGAAAGAGTAAACATAAGTGTAGTTCAATTAAAACATCGAACTGTTGATGCTAATACCAAATAAAACGCATCTTTAATTACAAAGATAAATGTCGCGTATTAAGAGAAATGTCGCTTAAACGAAATAGGCTCTTACCCCTCGATATGTAAGTTAAGATTTTTTCTCCTACCGATGCCGAAAGTTCGGTTTTCGTCCCGCTGTACAGGGAAGAAAGTGTAACTTTTTCTTCCTGGGTACAGACAAGTGCGCATGCGCATTAGTGTCTACGTCTGCTCTCACGCACCTAAAATTCTCCGCCATTGTTGTGCTCGGGTAATTTGCAGTATTGTGTTTAATGTAAAAGTGAAATAAACAAAAGGCAATAAAATTTAATAGTGAAGTATTAAACAAAGATGAGTTCATCAGACAGTTCTTATTCAATTAGTAGTAGTTTATTTAAAAATTAAAAAAACATTTCAATTGTTTTTTTTATGCGTATGGCTCCAACCCCCCCTACCCCCGCCAGGGCGTCGCCCCTGGACCCTGGCTCGGTACTTCACGAACTTTCGGCCTGGTAGGAGAAAAAATAGTATGTGCACCGCGGGAAAAAAGTAGGACATCTCATCCCGCGTGTTTGCGTAATACAATGTACTATACAATAGAATATATTGTATTTGCGTATAAAATACGAAGAAAAGAAACCTTTTCCCCGATCTGTATATTATAATAGATATCCTAAATATTCCAATAAGTTTGAACTTAAGTCACTTCGTACCTCTCTGGTTTGGGCCGAGCTGCGGTCCACGTTGTTGAGTCTCGGCGGGTGGCGTCGTTTCTTCTTGAACGAGTTCGCCGATCGAGGCCGCTTCTGGACCGAGCTGCCCGTGGGCGCCGTGCCGGACGCTTGCGCGGCCACCAGAGCGGGGTTGAGCCGAGGCTTGCGGGTCGATGTACCTTAGCGGAAACGTCACCTGCGTTAAATGATTTGTTTGCCGCTGAAGCGCTTGTGAGTTTTTTTTTAAGAAATTTTCTGACCTGGTAACCAAGACCTTTAGGTCAAGTCTTATTTTAATTTTAATGATTTTTTTTATTTCTAAGATGGGTGGACGAGCTCACAGCCCACCTAATGTTAAGTGGTTACTGGAACCCATAGACATCTACAACATACATGCGCCACCCACCTTGAGATATAAGTTCTCAGTATAGTTACAACGGCTGCTCCGCCCTTCAAACCGAAAACAATTACTGCTTCAGGGCAGAAATAGGCAGGGTGGTGGTACCTAGCCGTGCGGGCTCACTAGAGATCCTACCACCAGTAAACTTTTTTATATGAAAAATGATAGAAATGTAATGAAATGGGATGAAATATAATCTCAGTAAAATGGTGGTCATTTACGACAATGCCCCTGTCATTGTTGACGTCCATGGGCGACGTTAAGCAGTCACCTTCAGTTGGGCCGTATGCTCGTCTGCTTACAAGGGCAATAAAAAAAAAGCTAAGAGGTTATTCGTTGAGATTTGAATATTTTGCGAACTACCGTCTATTTGTCTATAATAAAAGAAAATGACTCGAATTTTACTTTTTTTCCATTCACACAGAAAACAAACTACCAGGCCCCCAGGTACTGTTTGTTCTTTAGTAAACACGTGATTAAACCTCAAAAGTTATTTTAATTACGCCTGCCGCTGGCGACAACCACAGACAATACAAAAACAATGGCCGATACGATTCTGAATCGATAGTTTTCAAACAAACTAATTTAAAACGTCTAACAAACATTCTTTAGTGGGTAACCGTTGAAATTCAACTACAGAATATAAGGTCGTAAATACGATTTTAGAAACTGCGAGGAGCTTAGTACACGGCTCCCGGAGGCACAGTGGAATTAATGAATGTACCCTCCGTTAAGGGCTTTTGAAATTCTCAAACTGCACTATTAGGGTTGCCACCTTTTTTTTATGGGTAGGAAAAAAATTACATGGTATTAAAATAAAGTACAGTTTATTTATTGTTATTATGTTTAAATACATATCGACGCTTGAAAGGCAAACGTGACTAAGCGACAATAACTGCTTTATACATAAATGATAGGCTATAACCTTATTCGATGAGCAAAAAAAATATATTTCTAGGTGTATTAAAATTATTTCAATCCTACAGCTAGATTCGTTAAAATAGAATTTTTCAGGTATTTCAACTTTAAATTAGTCTAATGTAAAGTCCACGCATTGTCGCTTAGTCACGTTTGCCTTTCAAGCGTCGAATTGCTTTTATTACAATTGATAAAATTAAACACGAAATTGTGACAATTAGTGACAGTGACATTGATGACATTCGAGGTTAAGTTGCGTTCCGATTTAATTGTTAAAAAAACGAGTGCTTAGGTGCTGTGGCGTTGGCGAGCGGCGACATCGATTGAGCGATCGATGTATTTCGCCTAACGAAAAAATACATATGACTAAAACTTTTCAAATAAAGTCTTTCCGTGTACTTTTTCAAATAAAGTATAGAGTACAACAACCTGCAAAAACGTACAATACTTTATTATAAAGTACGCGTGGCAACCCTATGTACTATGTATAGAAAACGTAGGTTTCTCTTCGATTTTCGCGAGTAACAGATATCATTTAGAGCTACTTTTACCGTTCGATCTCGCGTTTATTATTTTCAACGTTTCTAATACTTTTTACAGTTACCGTGGTAATCACGTACGAGTCAACAAGAGTCGTCGAGAGTCAGTAGGACTATGTTTACGATTAGGAATTTCAAAACTTCCAAAATAATTTAATTGAAAAAAATTTTTTTTTTCTATTGCTTAGATGGGTGGACGAACTCACCATCCACCTAATGTTAAGTGATTATCGGAGCCCATAGATATTTACAACGTAAATGCGCCACCCACCTTGAAATATGAGTTCTAAGGTATATATGTATACAATGGCTGCCCCACTATACAAACCGAAACGCATTACTGCTTCACGGCAGAAATAGGCAGGGTGGTGGTACCTACCCGTGCGGACTCACAAGAGGTCATACTACCAGTAAATAGCTCATTATTCAAACCTCCGCCCATGGACTTCAGCAATGCCAGGGGCAGAGCTAAGCCGCTGCCTACCGCTTAATACTCTCCACAAGCCTCGTTTGAAGAAGGACATGTCATAGCGCTCGGGAAACACCGTGGAGGGGAGCTCATTCCATAGCCGGATGGTACGTGGCAAAAAAGATCTCTGGAAACGCACTGTGGATGACCGCAGTGGCTCCAGGTATGGACGAACTCCACTCCGGTGGCGGGCGGTGCGATGGGTAAAAACGAGATGCTGGTATCATCTCGAACGATTCCTCAGAGCACTCCCCGTGGAACATACGGTACAAAATACAGAGGGAACCGAAGTCCCTCCGCAGACCCAGAGGTTCCAAACGTGTTATAAGTTTATAAACCAACATGGTGGAAATTCCCATATTATTGACAATATTTATCGATAGTGACACACATTGATAGTGCAATCCTTGTAGTAAACATACGCAGAAAGTATATCTTATACATACAAGAAACATGTATATTATGATAAAAATAAACAAGTGGTGGCAATGAGTAGCCTTATCACTTCTATATAATAAGAGATAATTTATATAGGTTAGTAAATATGTTTCCAAAATAGAACATCAGTTGTTTACCAGAGAGCATATGTATGTACATTTAGTAATACAGTAGAATCCGGATATAACGACTTTCAAGGGACCGGCGAAACTATGTCGTACAAAGTACATATCTACGCTTGAAAGGCAAACGTAACTAAGCGACAATGCGTGAACTTTACAGTAGACTAATTTAAAGTTGAAATACCTGAAAAGAAAATCTATTTTAACGAATCTAGCTGTAGTAGAATCTAGCTAGTAGCTGTAGGATTGAAATGATTTTAATAAACCTAGAAATATATATTTTTTCCACATCGAATATGGTTATTGCCTATCATTTATGTACAAAGCAGTTATTGTCGCTTAGTCACTTTTGCCTTTCAAGCGTCGATATGTTAAGTACATATATTTATCCAACTCATGGAGCATGTAAAATTTTGCATGTCTAACTGTATAGCGAAAAATTGCTTTCTCTTGTAGCAGAGGTACATTCACGGGTATTCCCCAGTCGCGCTGAAGCTTGAACCACTGTAACAATGCCTTATCCACCGACTTATGAGTAGAAGTCCTTACATGTTTGTATTTTAACATTAAAGCATTAAACATCGGCTCAATCTTATCTTTATTCTTCTTTATTGTTGATATTGTAGAATGAGATACTCCAAACTCCTTTGCGAGGGTTGCATTTGATTCACCGGCTTCTAATCGGTGTAATATTGCACTTTATTCTTAAATTGTAAAACACTTTCGCGTCATAGAAATTATTTTGTCGAGCTTTAAGAACTTGTCATAATAAGTGACAAGCACTAACTGTGATTTACGCACTAATAAAGGGAGCGGGGTGAAGTTGGGGCGCCGAGGTATTGGTCGGTTATGTAAATAAAACATTGTGCATCGTTTTAATCGGACGTATCATCATAATATTCATAATTAAGGGTCGCTATAAGCGACGCTTAAAACGGAGTCGCACTAAACGGTTATATTTTCTAAGGACCTAACTATGAAACCTAACTTGAGTAATCATTGTCGTCGTTAAAAGCGGTTAGACTTTATAAGCGAAGTCGTTGTATATGAATTCTACTGTACATTTTTTTTTATCTTCTGGACTATGCGGTTATACTGAGATCACAACATGAATTCCCTCGCTCATTAAGAACTTATTTGAATAACGGTAAGCTCTTCATACCATAACAAATGAGTGCTTTGCCAACAAAATTAGTATAATACTGATGTCTAACATCATACACTTAAAGTTATGAAAATGCCAAATATGACGGAATATTTTAATAGCAGTTATGTATATATTCTCTGGTGATTCACGTCCATCTCATGGTATACTCAAGATTGCTTGTTGTAATTAGAAACAGCCATTATACTTTTCAGTTAGAATTTTTTTGTCCAGTGTTATGTACTATTTTGATATACAAAAACACAAACCTTTCTACTTTGTATGTACAGAAAACGAAAAAATCTAAGTCAGGTCATCTAGGTAATTCGTGTTTGATGCTTTGCCTATTTTGATACAAAAAGAACATTATAGGAAACCGTTTTGAAGGTCTATTAGAGAAGCAGACGGAAGTAAAATGCACCGCTCTAGTGAAGTTTATGGTTACCAATTTAAAAAAAAAATTATATTCTACTACTGACTTCGGTGAAGAAATACTATGATTACTTCTTTCCGTACTTTTATTGCGGAACTTTAACTTGTAATCTATGTTTGATACGTCGAGATTTTATTCTTATATGAATCTCATACTTTTTTTTTTTTTTTTTTTTTTTTTTTTTTTTTTTTTTTTTTTTTTTTTTTTTTTTTTTTTTTTTTTTCCTACCTATGCTGATAGCCTTGAGGGGCTATTTCAGCTTCACCCTAACGTGTGTAGGTGAGCTCACGGGGCTCAAACCGGAGAGTTGCTAACACTGACCCTAGCAAGAGCAGTGCTTCGCAGAATCTACCACCGGATCGGAAACGCGACCCACTGAGAAGATCCGGCGAGAAACTCAGTGGGCTAACTCATACTGACTCGCTCTTATTCGTAACGTCGCCCTTAGACTAATCAATAATTTTCGTCCTTGGTTTAGGTTTTAGGTTAGAATTTGAATACGTAATGTGAATGCCCTTTGATAAATGTCTACAGTTCTGAGCGTTTTATTATATGAAAAGGCTACGTAGTTAATTAATAAAAAGCTCATTGAAACAATCATCGTGTGACGATACGTGGCTCTGTGTGCGTGAATTAGATCATTTAGGTCAAAATCGTGTGCAGAATTTACATATATGAAAAATATTGGCGTTCAGTTACACTATTTACCTTTTCTAACGTCACACATGGAACATTTGAAAGCTTCCGCGTTATTCCTGTACGTGCAAACACTACAATCCCAGTAGTTTTCTTCCAGCACTTTTGATGGCCTTTTGGCTCTTCTAATGGCATTTTTCTTGTCCATTTTAATGCATACACGCAACTAAACGTAGCTAAGACACGTCTATCATGATATTTTTGATTGAAAACTATTATTTCTAATGCACAATTGTGAATTAATGCGTCGGGGAATCATTATTTTTGTTTTACTGTGCACAAAGATTGTACACTTTTACGCCATGACAGCCGTCAATGTTACGTCGGTTAAACAGCGTGAAGGCGCCACATTAATCTGAGCTGTTTTAGCTACAAAATAGCAATACTAGATGGCGTTATTCATGAATTAAGATTTTATTTTTCTTGGAATAAAATTCAAACTTAATAATAAACAGCGAATAAAGTACATAACGACGCTTGAAAGGCAAACTTGACTAAGCGACAATGCGTGAACTTTACAGTAGACTAATTTAAAGTTGAAATACCTGAACACAAAATTTATTTTAACGAATCTAGCTAGTAGCTGTAGGATTGAAATGATTTTAATAGACCTAGAAATATATATTTTTTGCGCATCGAATATGGTTATTGCCTATCATTTATGTGCAAAGAAGTTATTGTCGCTTAGTCACTTTTGCCTTTCAAGCGTCGATAAGTATATTGTTGGTTGGGCTTAATAGAAGACCGAATGCGGATATGGTCATTTTATTATTGGTCCCAAAATTCAAAAGGGAAAGCATGACTATTTCGCGGCAAAGACAGGCAGAATGGTGGTGAACTAGTTGATAAAATTAAATAATAACGCAAACGTTACCATAATAATATTATTCTTTCCTTGGACTGTTGAGGCGTTGATCTTCTTAGTATAAGGTCTATGAACCTAGTCCTATCTATTCATTAATTACTTTGGAACCAAAAAGAATTAGCTGATAGCACCAGTCTTTGACCAGCCACAACAGGGCCGCTACATTAAGTAAAGGTCAAGAACTCCAAACGTTTTAAAATTCGAAATATCTATTCCAAATGACACACCAACACTAAACCACTGAACCCAAATATCAGTCAACAAAATTGTGTACATTTTTAAATAGGTACCGATACTTAAACGCAGAAATTCAATTATGTGTCTTATAGTGCTTATTTTAAAGCTTAAAATCGTTTAAATGAAAAACTATGAAGCACGGTAAGCCTTTGAAAAATATTTCTATGCCGTTTCTTAGAAAACGACCCCTTTTTTGTGACGGCGCGGCGATAGAAATAAAATCTCTACCTGAGTTTTACGAAAGAAGTCCTTTCATTTTTTTTTACTTGAAGCGAAATACGTGTGGTTCAAAAATCTTGGATCTTTTCACGAAAATCATCAATTTAAAACGAACGTTTAATTCTAACTTTGAATATTTTTTTTTCTAAACGAATCTAATTTCAGCCTGGCTTTCCTTGACCTATAAATGAGTCGTCTATTATCAAAGGCGGCAATCTGACTTTTGGACAATGATTGGTAAATCAGAAAAACGAATTATTGACTTTGTATTCCATTGGCAGTCACAAAACTCTTCGGAACGACATCTTAGATAAATAACAGGTTAACTATTAACCTTTATTTAATGCAGGTTTTGAACCGTATTCTTTGAAGGAGACGATTATATTCAAATAAATCTGTATTGACATATCAATAAAATTTTTTTGTCTAAATGTACAGATTGCCGCCTTTGATAATAGACGACTCAAATATCCCTTTTTACGAAAATTGCGCGGACGGAGAAGTATGAAATTTTCCACACTTATAGAGAATATAGAGAAGAAGTGCACAATGCTAATATTTTTTTTAAATAATGCATAAAAGATACATTAAATCAATAAAGAAAACATTACACACACTACATACCATGTATTTGACGCACACACGCATGCATACTATTTATTGTCAAACTTTTGTTCTTGACGACACGTCTGTTGTCAAATTGAGAATAGATTATACAATGTTTGTCTTTGTTAATATTTTTTATAGTGTAGTCTTGGCGAAATTTGTGATTATAGAAGTATAAAATACAATCATAATAGTGTACAAACTTACAATTCCAATTTTTTTTTTTTTTTCCAAAAATGAATTATAATAAATAATATTGTTTAACATATGATTTTTATTTTTCGCAATAATGAAATAACACTTTTTTTAAACATATTATTATCCGCAACACGCTTCGTCTGATTCTAGAAACAGAGTTATCAGCAACATGCTTCGTCAAAAAGTACAATAAGTACTTACTTTCAGCTACAATCGTCCAATTAATTATAGTCGAATTTCGACTACTGCGGGATCTCTAGTACAATTAAATAAGTATATTCGCCGAAGGAGAACAGTCTTAACTAAGCGATTTCTAAGGTTTTCGCGGGTAAAAATTAAAACTGTCTTTATGATTTAATCTCAGGTTTATTTTCGCAGTCATCCGAGACCACGGGGCTGTAAAGTATGCGAAACGTCGGAAGTAATAAAATAAAAATAACTAACGCGTGCTTGCACCGTAGAAGTAGTTTTAATTATAACTTAACTAAGGTCTAGATTGGAATGAGTAGCAACACGTTATAAGCTCACATACTCATGTAATCAGAATGCAAATTATAACAGGTGTTTTATTGCTAAATCTCTTTCATTAATTCAGGGAGAGAGAGAGAGAGAGAGAGAGCATGATTTTTATTGTATCTACATCAAAATAAATAAAAACTCAAAATTTTAAATACAAAAAAGTACAATGGGCTAAAAGCGATATCTCCCGAAACACCATCAGGTTGTATTTATTTATTTATTTTTATTGCCCTTGTAGGCATACGGCCCACCCACAGATCACCTGATGGTGAGTGGTTACCGTCGTCCATGAACTTCAGCAATGTCAGAGGCAGAGCCAAGCCTCTATCTACCGTTAAGTACTTACTCTCTGCAAGCCTCGTTTGAAGAAGGATATAAAAATATTGTATAATATAAATGTGACCAATATAATTTGGTCTTTCCACATAAAAAATAATAGGCAATTTAGACTCAGCCAATTCACGAGAAAAAAAAAAGAAATTAAAATAAAATAAAGTTTAAACAAACCTCCTTCCTTGAGTTGGGAATCAGAATTAAAAAAAAAAACATTTTACAATAATTCTATATTGTTTTCAATGTTACTAGATACACAGGTTGCGATTATTAAAACTATGATTCTATCATCTACATCAGGGGTCACCAATGAGTTTCGCTTGGGGTCCGTGTTAAGAATCGAAATGATCATCGGGATCCGCAGAACATTCTATAGAAAAATACATTTATTAAAACAATGTAATAATGGAAATAAATATCCTAGGTATTTTTTTACATATCAATGAGAAAGATATTTTTTTTTTCTTGCGAATTATCCGTCTGAAGTTTGGAGTAAAATTGGCGATAGCTATTAACATTGAATCGTGAATTGAAGTTACTGGTGGTAGGACCTCTGGTGAGTCCGCACGGGTAAATACTACCACCCTGCCTATTTCTGCCGTGAAGCAGTAATGCGTTTCGGTTTGAAGGGTGGGGCAGTCGTTGTAACTGTACTGAGAGCTTAGAACTTATATCTCAATCTGGGCGGCGCATTTGCATTGTACATGTCTATGGGCTCCAGTGACCACTTAACACCAGGTGGGCTGTGAGCTCGTCCACCAATCTAAGCAATAAAAAAATAACTAGAACTCCCCACTGGAAACCTTCATACTCTATAGTGCAAGTTGCTGTTTTCAAGCCCAGTGAGTTTCTCGCCGGATCTTCTCAGTGGGTCGCGTTTCCGATCCGGTGGTAAATTCTGCGAAGCACTGCTCTTGATAGGTATAGTGTTAGCAACGACGTCAGGTTTGAGCCTCGTAAGCTCACCTACTAGTTAAGGCTACGCTGAAATGGTCTCTCAATACCATCAGCTTTTATCTGTGTTCTCGCGGTCCGCACAAATATACATATACAATATATACATACACATATACATATTATTATACATCTCCGACTGTTAAAAAAGAAAGAAAGAGGTGTCATATGGAGGCCCGATTAGAACGGAGTTCCTTTTGCTATATCTTTTTTTCTGTTTGTATATTTTGTATAGCTTTTATTGCTGATATATAAACAATGATTTTACATACAGTAGCAAATTGTTTTAACTTAAATCTAATAGATCGGGTTTCCCGGTTCAGTGATCAGCGTGTTCTGTGACACATACCAGGCCTCTTCCAGATGCTTCCATTCTTATCTATTGGTAGCTTTTCTGGACCAGAATGTCCCTCCAATCATCTTGATATAACCTGTCCAGCTTCTAGCTTTCCTACCTCTTTTTCGTTTGCCATCGCGTGGCTGCCATTTTGTTATAATTTTAGTCAATTTCATTCTGCTTTCCCTTGTCATATGTCCTGCCCATCGCCATTTTAACTGTCTTATTTTCTTTCGTACGTCTTCCACCTTTGTTGTAGATCTAATGTCTGCTGCTCTTTTGCGGTTTTATTGTATTTAGTAACAATTTTATTTAAAAAAAAAGTTAAAGAATCAGTCTAAAATAATTAAACGAATCACAAAATGTGAGTGATCTTTGCATAGAATTCGTATCTCAAATGCATTCGCCTAATTTTGTAATATATTATTCATTAACACGAACAATCTAGAATGTTTAAATTGTAAAATAAAATACAAAATAATAAAATTCTCTAAAATGTCAAAAGTGCAACGACCCCAGAAATATTTCGTCGCGTCTACATAAATTGCGTGCAATATTACTAAATAATATTTTAGCAAACGCATTAAAACATTAAAGTGTCTTATTGTTTGAGTAAAAAACGTAGCTAGTCAACGACTGTATATAGTTTGTAGTAAGGCGAAGTAAGACCAGGCAGTGCTTAGGACCTGCAAAGAAATCAAATCCAATTAATTACTAATTTTCTTCGGTTTTTCGCGAATCGTTCGCTAAAGACATACATTTAAATTTAATTGTTTTTTTTTTTAAATAACTAAGAATAAATCACGCACGATCATCTGGCCCCAAATTCGGATTCCCTGTGTTATAGGTACGAGAAACTGATAAACATACTTATATAGGTTTAATTATACACATATATGGATACTAAGCACCTAAGCAAAGAGCAAATAAAACTGTTCACCACACAAAGTAAGCCTGATGTAGGGATTGAACCCACGACCCTCGGCGCAACATACAGGGGCACTTAACTACTGCATTACCGAGTCAGTCAACCTATTTTTAATACGCTTTTATTAGCTACAGCAGTATGTATGTAACGGAATCTTTGAACATGATTTTGACCCCCTTCAAAACGTCGGACTAACTCGAAATTGTTGGCATACTTACTAAGGACCGATGACAATTCAATATAAAAAAATTTATATTGAAAAAATTGAAATTCAACTAAAAAATAAAAAAATAAAAAATAGTTTAATAAAACTAACAAAATACGCTTTTATAGAAAATCCAACTAAAAAATAGAAAATAAATTTGAATTAAAGATAGTGTAAGAAAAAATGATTTTATTGCAAAATTTTATTGTATAAATTTATATAGTGTTGGAAACGAGAATAAGGGTAATTATTAATGTTTAATAAACTACCTCAAATACTTTTTAAAGGTATTAAAAAAAAATGAACGGAGAGGATGTTTGGCTCTGTGGTGAAACTTATTAATAGAGTTATTTGATTAAATTATGGTAGTCACAACAATATATTATATAAGGTAGGTATTCTCTGACTGTCTTTATGGCATTAAGTCCGCCTTTATACTGTCTAGTATATAAAGCTATAATACAAATAAATAAATATAGCATCTAATTTTAGTACCTACTACTAACCTAAGCGCTTTGTTTAAAAACGAAACAGTCTCTATGATAAGTCTTTTAGAACTCTATGATTGTTTCTATTTTTATTGTTGGAAGTGTGGATATAATAATAATAATAATAATAATAATAATAACACTTTATTTAACACCACATGTACAGAGTGAGCAAATAAAACAAATAATAGTCGGTGACATAGATTGGCGGCCTTATCGCTCTCTAGCGATAAGGCCGCCAATCTATGTCACCACCGAAAGCGATCTCTTCCAGGCAGCCTTGCAGGGAGAGGAATAAACTGGACGGTGCTATATTATAATAAACTTACATAAAAATATATACTTATATACACATGTGAAAAATAAATACAATATAAGAAAGACTTACATACGATTAAATACAAATATGTAAATACTAAAAATATGCAATTAAATACAAAATAAGTAGCAAAGTATATAGATGCTGACGTAAAACTTACCCTCATAAACGCCTTTAAATTGACGTAAGCGAAATGTGCAGCCGTCAACTCACAAGGTTTCTGGGCCCTGCGAGAAAAATATAACGTACCGAATGTAATGGCTTTTTTGGCGTAGTGCAAACCGGTCATCGTTCTCGTCGAACCCGTCGCTTGCGACGAAGGGCTCGGCGAGTAAATTAACCCACAGACACAGCCCACTGAGTTTCTCGCCGGATCTTCTCAGTGGGTCGCGTTTCGGATCCGGTGCTAGATTCTGCGAAGCACTGCTCTTGCTAGGGCCAGTGTTAGGAACTCTCCCAGTTTGAGCCCCGTGAGCTCTTCTACACGTTAGGGTGAAGCTGAAATAGCCTTTCAAGGCTATCAGCATAGGTAAGATAAAAAAGATTGCGCTTATACCACTATGTGGGTTGGGCGCAGAATCTCCTGTTTTTCCATGCGACCTATCACACGTCATCTCTGTACTGAGATTCTTTTCTCGCACTCACTCTTTAACACAGTCCGTCCAAGTATCTTTAGGATACCCCCCCTTACATTATTATAATAATACCTGCAATTACTATTACCGTTTCTTGCGATAGAATCGAATGGAACTTTTTGAACAAAAACCTGAATCGCACAAACTGCATTTACAAGCTTGCATATTATATCCAAACAACAACTTTCGGTGCTTCGGTCTACTTAGCAATATTGTTCCCTACAGCTTTACCGGAGAAAGGTTTATCATGAAGAGTCACTGACCTCGTGATGGTGAAAAGCAAATCTTTTCCCGTTGACGCTTTTTCGGTGTACCAACTGCAATTGTATACGGCATTACCGACCTCTTCGCTCTGAAATTAGGCGATAATATAGCGGCTAAATTTGTTTATCGATACATTCATACAATCCCACCACTATTCTATCGTAGAAAATACCGAAACAAACAGTTTAAGTGCTCGTAGTGGAAGGAGGGAGATCAAGAGAATCAACTATCAAGTGCTGGCTAGATCTCCACGTTACGTGACCGGCACCAGAAATTAATGACGTCACATCATCAGACGAAGGATAAGCCCAATGATTAAAACTATTTTTATGGTTTCATCTCATCGCGTCTCGACTAATGTCGCCTTGACTACCAAAACTGTAGGTAGAGTATTCGAAAAGTCTTAAATAATAAATCCGAGATTAAACCGTAAAATATTTTTTTAGTTTAGAGTCGCGAAATTCTAATAAAATGTTGTAGATACAAGTCATAACATTGCCTCTTATAGCAATGAATTTGAAAACAATAAATTATAGAAACTTACTGCGCTCATCAGCATATCCCCGAAGAAGCAGAGGAAATATACTTGCATTAAGCTCATGGCCAGAAATATAAGATATGTCATTACAATAGTTACGTCGTTCACTACCTGTAATGTGAGCAAACAATTGGACTTTATGATTAAGATCCCTTTGCTCAAATTTTTTGGTGCCAATTAAAGAAAAATTTTGTGCAAAATAGGATTATGCGAGGAATTTTTGGCGGGAACACAAGAAGCGAAGTTGTATGAATTGTTTTAGTTCCAGTGTTGCTTCAGCTTTAAAGGTGTGATAAGAGTGGGTTTTTAGCCGTTTAGCATCTGAAAAAGTTCACAAGTGTGGAAAAATCAAATTCTCCGATTCATCCAAAAAGTCCACAGTCTCAGTAAATAACCAAAATTTTACTGAGTCTTTATTCCATTCTATCTCATCTCATTTCATTTTAATAAGTTAATCACAATTTATGATAGCCTCAAATATATCAATTTCATGTCATCATATAATGTAATACAATGTATTTAATAATTGAAGATTCTTATAAACTCGACACTGGTAACAAAGGCATTGCAAGAAGCCAATTGTTATACTTAAAAAAAAGAATGGGGCAAAATAATACGTAACAAACAATAGGTCACCAATAAATTCAAACAAAGACATAATTAAAAAGCAGCCATTAACTACTATCGTCGTCTATTGTCTATCGTCCACAAAACTAAGATATAAAATATATATTAAAAAAACCAATTACCGTAACATTGAATGCGGACAGACAAATAACTAAAGAACTCAAAACAAAATTTGATAATGTGGACTTTGAGTAAATCATTTCTAGAATACTCGACGATCTGCAAAAGGAAACGTCACTATTAATTTACGCCTGTCTGTGAATTATAGAAAAAAACCCTCACTTTTTTTTTATTGCATAAATCGGTGGATGAGCTCACAGCCCACCTGATGTTAAGTAGTTACTGGAGCTCATAGACATCTACAACGTAAATGCGCCACATAACTTGAGATATAAGTTCTAAGGTCTCAGTATAGTTACAACGGCTGCCCCACCCTTCAAACCGAAATGCATTACTGCTTCACGGCACAAATAGGCGGGGTGGCGGTACCTACCCGTGTGGACTCACAAGAGGTCCCACCACCAGTAATTACGCAAATTATAATTTTGCGGGTTTGATTTTTATTACACGATGTTATTCTTTCACCGTGGAAGTCAATCGTGAGCATTTGCCTAACTACCTACCGCTGGTAAAGGTCTATTCCAGGTAGGTACGCGCGGACGGGCTCAACCTGAGAGAATTTGCTTACACTAGTCCTACCAGTTCTTCGCAGAATCTACCACCGGATAGGAATTGCGATCCACTGAGAATATCCGGCAAGAAACTCGGTGGGTTGCGTCTATGGCTTGCACTTACTCTATCAAACCTTGATGTCTTTTCACTAAATTCGTGAACGTCTCCCTAAAATCTTCATCATCTCTTAAACCATCGCTTTCTCTTCTCGAAGAGGTTAATCTCTCAAAATCGTATTGTAAAAGGCGAAAGTGTATGCGGATGTACGTGCAACACGTGAAGAAGAGGCAGTCTGCGGCTCCGATGAACAAGAGAACTATGCATTCTGAAAGAAATGAGAATAGGGATCACTGAAAAAAATAATTTTATTGATACTTTTTAGAGTTTTGCCTTATTTTATTTTATTTATACCGACCTGTTATAATCAGCACGAAACATTACAAGTAACACATGTACTAATGCTAAACTAAATGTTAATACATTTTTTTTCTTACCAATTCGCTAGTGACCTAGCGGGCTATTCCAGGTACACCCAGACGGGTGGGTGGTCTCAACCTGAGAGAATTTGCAAACACTAGCCCCAGCAAGAGCAGTGCTTCGCAGAACCTACCGCCAGATCGGAATCGCGACCCACTAAGAAGATCCGGCGATTAACTCAGCGGGCTGCGATTATGGATACTAACACTATAGTTGGTGCTGAGTGTATGCAGTGGTTTTTTTTTATTTCCCGTGTAGGCAGACGAGCATGATGGTGAGTGGTTACCGTCGCCGATGGACTTCAGTAATGCCAGAGGCAGAGTCAAGCCGCTGCCTACCGTGATACCAACGTTTCATTTATTCTCAAAATTATAACATTGTTACAACAAGTTCATCAAATACGGTTAAGGTTGCCGACGTCCCGTCTAAAACTGCCGGCAGTAGCAGTAAAAATGCCCATAGATACTAGCTGAATAGAATATTTATTTTGACAAAATGCCCTCAGCAAGAAATATTAGGTGTCAATGCATACTCCAGTTCGTGCTTATGATGACTGGTATATCAGCTATCGCCCGAGCTGTTGACATTACCAATAACATTTATTATATAGTACCTACAGGGTATTCCAGGCCTTTTAAAAGCGAATGCCATGATTGAACTAACCTATCTTGTATTGTTGAGGAGGAGCCTAATAAATAGTAATTTTTTTTATTGCTTAGATGGGTGGACAAGCTCACAGCCCACCTAATCTTAAGTGGTCACTGGAGACATCTACAACGTAAATGCGCCACCCACCTTGAGATATAAGTTCTAAGGTCTAGGTATAGTTACAACGGCTACCCCACCCTTCAAACCGAAACGCATTACTGCTTCACGGCAGAAATAGGCAGGGGGTGGTACCGACCCGCGCGGACTCTCAAGAGGTCCTACCATCAGTAGACCACTACCACCACTAGTAGTATTTTCCAGGATTCCCCAATGAAACTAACTATTTGGTCTAATTCCATAAGAAAGTTAGAAAAATATATACATAAAAACCCTCTGTAATTTATGTAATTTAAAAGAAATAGATTTAGGAAAATAGCTAATTATCATTTACCTGCCCATATCTGCAGGATATACGCCATGACCCAATACCCAAATTTGTATGGGACAAAAACGAAAATATCCAAATAAGGTAGTAACCTAACAAACTTATTCGTCGTCCAATATTTGATGGCAATAATGATCAATGGAGTCATATCGAAGACAAGAATCATTGAGCAGTTCAATACATACAAAACATTAATGACCATATTTAGGAACTGTTTCTCTGTTGCCACGATTTCGGTCCTTTGCACGCTCTTCGTTCTTTCAAAATCGTTACGTTCCAGCTCTATGAGATTCTCTAGTAGGCTCTTGACTGCGTTTTCGTTGATATAATGGAAAAATGACTTAGAAACTGCTAAAACGGTCATTGCCACACACGGAGCTATGCAGGTCATTTCAATAAAATTTTGACCGTTCGAAATTCCAATGCAAATGAATGTTACAGCGGCCAACGTCCACGCGTGGTTGAGAATGTACACCCATCTATGATTTAAAAACTCGTAAGTGTTAGTAACAGCATTGTCTAGATTCATTCCCGAGTATTTGAACAAAACTTTGATTTTGTTTAGGGATGTCTCGAAGTGGCTATGCTCATCCATTGCGTTTTGGTCAAACGTAAAATGACTAACGCTTGCCGTGTGATGTGTATGTGTGTGATTGATTTAAATGACGCATGCAATGAATGGCAAACGCTCTATGAATAACAATGTAAGCTAAATTCAAACATAATTATGTGGCTACTAATGTTTAGAGCGGCCAATATTTTCTTGATATTAAAAATTTAATATGACACAACAGAAAAAGCGATTTTGGGCCAGACGTGTTTCTTGTGCTAGAGTTAACAGGTTTGAAGTAGTATATTTTATTAATAAACTAGCTTTAGCCCGCGACATCGTCCGCGTGTAATACATGCTTTATTTTAGAACAAATTTGGCTAGCATAGAAAAAGTTATAGTGAGCCAACCTTAACATATAGACATATGCTGTTGCAGACTTTTTTTTGACCTTTTAAAGGGGAACAATTGTGTCATACATTACTTTAGCGAAACTTTAACCGTTTCTGCAGCGCACGCAGCGGAAGCTCTCAAAAGGGAAAAAACGATTTTGAAAAATTCTTTATTGGTGCACCGCTTTTATTGGTCTTAGCGTGATATTATATAGCCTATAGCCTTCCTCAATAAATGGGCTATCTAACGCTGAAATATTTTTTCAAACCAGTAGTTCCTGAAATCAGCGCGTTCAAACAAACAAACTCTTCAACTTTATAATATTAGTATAGATTATTGCCAGACTTCAGCCTTCGTATGTGATGGGGACGGTAGGCGGGGCATGTTAGAGTGAGGAGTGCGATCAACCATTAACCGGTTGAAAAAGACATGCCTTAGCGCTGAAGAAACACCGTGGAGGGGAAGTTCATTCCGAAGCCAGACGGTGAGTAGTAAATAAGATTTCTAGAAACGCAATAGTTGGATGGGCGCATTGGTTTTATGGATGGATGAACTCTTCTTGACCTGTTTATTTTGGCTGACTTGTTTGATAAGACATTCAGAATAATAGATTATCTATATTACTTGTTAAGCCATGGTGCTAAGTTGCTGCCCGCCTGGTGTTAAGTGGTTACTGGAGCCCATATACATCTACAATGTAAAGGCGCCACCAACCTTGAGATATAAGTTCTAAGGTCTCAAGTATAGTTACAACGGCCGCCCTTCGAACCGAAACGCATTACTGCTTCACGGCAGAAATAGGCATGGTGGTGGTACCTACCCGTGCGGACTCACAAGAGGTCCTACCACCAGTAAAAAAATATGTATTAATTTATATACGTTTATTAATTAACGTGCCTGTGTTTGCAGAAGCCTTATCAAGCGGTGAGAATTGAGGTTACAGCCAAGAAATACCGAAGCGCGCTTTTTCCTTGCCGCTTCCAAACATTGTTAGGGCTGTACTCGGTAAACTTACCGTTCCAGCAATCGCTATTATAGTAATTACGGTTTCTTCGTCAAATAAATAACTCGGTATTCAATAATCATAACAAAAACACACACCTCGTGCCCGTGATTATGTAATTAGTTATAATTTTCACTAATCGTTCAATGTTTGTTTGTATTTTGTAGTTTGGGAAACGGAACATTCGAAATTAATGAGATTTTTTAGCGAAGACGATTTTTTTTTTATTTTTTTATTTTTTTTCGGTTAGGCTATGATTACAGTGTTATGTCTAATTCTGGCAAGAAACAGTCGTGCGTTCTGGTTAAAAGCTCTTGAGATCTATGTCGCAATTTGCGACGTGTTTTTTTTATTGCTTAGATGGGTGGACGAGCTAACATCCCACCTGGTGTTAAGTGGTTACTGGAGCTCATAGACATCTACAACCTAAATGCGCCAATCACCTTGAGATATAAGTTCTAAGGTCTAAAATGTATCGAATTTCTTCATAAGATTCACTCATCTTGACAGTACGAAAAATAAATAAAAATCACACATTTTCCTAATTTGAATCCTAACTTGAATCCTAATTTGAAGTTATCTTCTTTAAAATTTAATTTTTTAATGATACCCAAACCAGCCAGATGCAAATAGTATAGCCAAAGAGATTTTATTAAAAGTTCATACATACCATAATGCGAAGACTTTTCCCCCAACCTATTCAGTTCTAAAGTCTCAACTATAGTTACAACGGCTGCCCCACCCTTCAAGCCGAAACGCATTACTGCTTCACGGCAGAAATAGGCGGTGCGGTGGTACCTACCCGTGCGGACTCACAAGAGGTCCTGTCACCAGTAAAAACGTGCTAGTTCCACGTACGAAAACTACAAATAGTCATCCTAACTATAATCAATGAACACAGAGTGAATCGAATTTAAAATGCAGCAAAAGGATTTTATTAATCTTAAAGCTAAATTAAACAACAAACTTCCGTTATTTAGTTGCTTTTATTATTAAGTATGCGTGTGTTTGTCTGTATGTAATGGAATATTCGAATGTCGTTATAGCCGACTTCATACATGTCGATTAACTTGAAAATTTGCACACGCATTAAAGACCAATGACAGATAATGCCATCCGGCTATGGAATGAGCTCCCCTCCACGGTGTACCATCCGGCTATCGAATGAGCTCCCCTCCAGGGTGTTTCTCGAGCGTTATGACATGTCCTTCTTCAAACGGGGCTTGTGGAGAGTATTAAGCGGTAGGCAGCGGCTTGGCTCTGCCCCTGGCATTGCTGAAGTCCATGGGCGACGGTAACCACTCACCATCAGGTGGGCCGTATGCTAGTCTGCCTACAGGGGCAATAAAAAAAAAGACAATACATAACTTTATAACTTCGTTTGAATATCATGACTTTAGTATCAACAAGATAAAAAAAAGATGATACAAATTATTAGTTCAGTTTGCTAATTGATTTTAAACTACATATTTCGTTCTAAAAGTACATTGACAAACTCAACTCTAACAACTACTCAATCTCTATGAGATTGAGTACTTTAATATCATTGAGATTACTATAATATCATTTTAAAATCCATTTATTCATGAGAGCTGTACAGGCTCTGGAGTAGAGCGAAGTAAGACCAGGCCGTGCTCAGAATCTGAAAAAAAAGTCAAATTTGAATTTATTCACCACAGTCCATAAGCTGATTTAGATGTATTTCTTTAATCTTCATGACTTTTTGGAGGGAACGCGAGGAGTGAAGTTGTGTTATTTGTTTTATTTTTGTCTATTCAGTGTTTCTTCAGGTTTAAATGTGCAATAACGGTGGTTTATTAACTGTTTAATATCTGCGAAAGTCCACAAATGTGGGAAAATGAAACAAAGCCGCTGGACGTAGCTTCTCGGGATCCTCCAAAAAGTCCACTGAAAAAATCTCAGTAAATGACCACCATTTTACTGAGATTATATTTCATCCCCTACCTATTCGGTGATACAATATTCTACATGTACTATAATATATACTAAGGAATATGCAGGAAATCGTATGGGCAGCTAGTGAATTTTTTATAAAAGTTAATCTGAACTTAAATTTTAATCATAAAGTTTCTTATTTTTTCTTTATTTTCAATTTGGGTACTACCTAAGAAATATTTTTTTATTTTTTTGCGTCCCCTATTGCTTTGTTCTGGGGTATTTCAAGATTATCCATTATTTCTGGGACGCCCTGTATATACGTAGCAATATCACGAATACAGACAGATCATTAGTAATACATCTAAATTATATACAGATAATATGACATACCTTCATAAAGGCTCTAAGGTTGACCTCAGCGAAACCATAAGCCGTGAGCCGACACGCCCGTTGTGACCTTAATGTATGTCATGTACCAAATCAAACAAAACAAAAATTGAAAAAAATGTCTGAGGAAAATCATGATTAAAACTGCTTTAACGGTTTTAATATTTTTATTGCGTTTTATATTTCCAATTGCATTATTGGTGGTAAGGCGTCTTGTGAGTCCACACGGATAAGTACCACCGCCCTGTCTATATCTGGCGTGAAGCAGTAATGCGTTTCGGTTTGAAAAATGGGGCAGCCGTTGTACTGTATTACTGGGACTTAGAATTCGTGTCTCAAAGTAGGTGGCGGCATTTACGTTGTTGATGCCTACGGGCTCTGGTAACCACTTAAAACCGGGCGGGCCGTGATATCGTCCACTCAACTAATAAGTAAATCTACCAAGACTCAGAAATCAGACCTTCGTATTTTCTACAAAAAAAACTGTGTATCGGTTTTTTTTAATATACCTTATCTGCACCATAAGTAGAACCTTCCCAACATTTTTCTCAGTCAGATACCATTTTGAATTGTAAACTGCGTCGTTGATATTAGTACTCTGTAAAATTTAAATGTGACACAACAAAACTCTTTATTGTCAATAGTACACCGCAACATACCTGCTATATCCATCAGATCCAATAACCTTTGCATTAGACGCCTTCAGCTCTAACACTAGGAGCAGGCTTTGGGGCTCCTGGCTGAGCCTTTGCTCGCCCACCTGTCCTGGTGAAACTGGAATGGCCTCGGGCCACCAGTAATCTTTCAATCATAAAAAACCCTGCTATATTTTTATATTTTCCAGAATTTCTCTAAATTAAACGTTTGTCTGGAAGAGATCACTTTTAGCGATAAGACCGCCTATTTTACAAATGTATCTGCTTTTTGACCCTTTTTGAATGTAAATTGTGTTTTGGTTCTGGCCGAAATTTGTTTCTTGAATGTCCCTCAATACCGAAAAGGGTGTTTATTAGAATGAAAACTTCTTTGGCGCCGTTGTCTAGTGAAACGAAATACCAAAATTAAAAAAAAGACTATAGGATTTAGCTTGCGAGGTAATGAGATAGAATACTTCTCGATAGTTTAAATTCTACTACGAGCGCACACGGGTTTTATTTTTACATTCAAATCATAGGATGTCAATACAATGAAAAAAAAAAAAAGTTTCAAATGAGAACCTCCCCTTGAAGTCGATTAAAATACAAGGCAAATTTGCCCCATGAATATCACGCTATCTCGCTAACTATGCTTTAGTTACGGCTACTCAGATACTTTTTTATGTTTGGGAGATTACCTACTGGTGGCTCGGAGGTCTTTCCAGTTTTACCAAGGCAGGTGGGCGAGCAAGGGCTCAGCCAGGAGGGGTAGGATTTGCTAACAGCTGCCCGAGCGCTTCCATACGAGACCTAACAACTCAAGAGCAGCTGCTTCGCGAATGAATCTACTGCCAGATCGGAATCGCGACCCGCTGAGAAGATCCGGCGAGAAACTCAACGGGCTGATGTTTAAGTTAGGTTGCACGTCGAACTCTCTGCCGAGTTCGACGAGTACGGCTACCGGGGTCCCTACGACTACTGTTAGAGCTAAAGGTGTCTAATGCAAAGGTTATTGGATCTGATGGATCCGTAAGGACGTGTCTAGGGCGACGACGATGACTGGCGCCTGCGGGATCAGGATTTGTGGAGTAGTCAGCGGCGGCAACGATAAGACGATTATCATGACGTGCTCAGATACTGCATACTGGTGAATATTGCAATTCAATACTAGGCTACTACTACTTATTATCAAGGGGTGAAAGGCCATTTGGTTTAAGTGTCATTTTTGCAACTTTACAGGAAAGATCAAAATTTAAAAAAAGTATTATAACAAAAAAGCTTCTTCAGCTATTTGAATGGGCTAAACTTATTGAAGCTCAATTAAAACATCAACTTCATCCCTCGATATATAGCTTCCAAGTTTGAATTCTGAATAAAATTTTAATTAATACAAAAACAAAATACAAATTACATTTTTATAATGACACATTTGAAGATCCGATTTATGGTACGTCACACACACATGGTGACTCATCCACGTAGTTTAGTTTCCTTTAGAGATACATTTAAAACTAAAACTCACGTATTTTGAATGACAATAGACAAAGACAATGACAAAGAAAAAAAATTAGCACACACAAAACTCAAAAATCAAAACAGTAACGTTTTTATACGAAATGATCGAATCAAAAACGTACTCACAGATTTCATCAATTTATCCCCGAAGAAGCACAACAAGATGATTTGCAGCAAACTCATGAAGAGGAAGAAGAGAAAAGAGAGAATAACAGCGAAGTCTTCGACGACCTAAACAAAGAACCGGACGTTCACTGCTCTTGCAAGCAAGAGCAGTGCTCCGCAGAATCTACCACCGGATCGGAAACGCGACCCACTGAGAAAATCCGGCGAGAAACTCAGTGGGCTGTGTCTATGGGTTAATTCGCTCGCCAAGCCCTTCGTCGCAAGCGACGGGTTCGACGAGGACGGTGACCGGTAAATCCGCTACTGTTACCACTAATAAAGGCACAAAAAAACAAAGTTTTACTAATAGAGGAATGAAATGATTACAAATACATTCTAGTAATTTGTTAATTCATTTTCATTACATTTCATTATTTTATTGACGTGATTTTTTACTGAATTCAAGACGACTGTTTAACTTGAAAATTCGCGGCCGCATCGTGTAACGATTATGATACAATAACTTTATAACTTCGCTCTAATATTCTGACCAGTATTAGCAGCTAACAAAAGCTCAAATTAACGGTTTCTTTTTGGTTTTAAGCTTTTATGGCGGGCTTTGACCGCAGCGACCGTATCAAGAAATTCTGTAACGAAAATAAAACCTAACACCCCCACTCCGCCTACCATGTGGCTCGCGTTCAATACATTCACACGTTGCGCTAGTGTAGTGTTTGTGAATAAGCGCGCGGCGTGACGTCGCACTGCATGCGCATCATGAAGAGTCTGCCCATCTCTCTCTCGCGCGGTCTAGCTTATGAGTGTGACAGTTAATGTTATGCTTTTGTTAATTTTTATAAATATAGCGTGGTCTTATTTTATTATAATTAAATTACTATTGTCTAATTATAATTGCATAAGTTGATAAAAAAATCGGTTGTCTGTAAAGTCGGTTTACTGACGATAGTTGAACATGACAACGTCATAAGAAAATACTGATGGAATGGTTTCATTTTTCAATTATCGCAATTATCGTTGCTATAAGCAATTGACACCACATTCACTTTTCGCTGAACTTCAAACTTGACGAAAACATGTAAATGTATTATTGTATAGCAGCTGTCCACGCGGATGCATCGCTCACATCGCCTCAGAACGAGGTAACGCCGCATGAGTCATGTTTTTTTGTGCGTGCAGCCGGCTCCATAGAATTATAAGACGTTGTGACGTCAAAATGCAATGCAATAGCTTCACCGCGGCAGTCCCCGAGTGCCATTAGTCTTTTTAAACGACATGTATTCTTGTTTATTGGGTAAAATGTTATTTGTCTAAATCTAGTAAAAAAACCTAGTAAAATAAAAAAAAAGAGAACAAATATTACCGCAACGTTGAATCCTGTCAGGCAAATGATTACGGAGCTTGTGACAAAGTTATAAAGAGTCGATTTAGTGTAGATTTGTTCAAGCAGAGATGCAGCCCTGAAAGATATGAAACAAATAAATTGTGCAGGCTATAGGAAGCCCTCACGTTAGCACTTGGTTGGTTTTACTGAACATCACGTCGAGCAAGATCGAGAGAATAATCAGATTTGTAGTATAGTCGTAGTATTATTTATAGTAAGTAGGTATAGTATAATAGTATAATGAAAAAAAAATAACAAAACAATACATACCGTATTAATTCCTGATGCCATTTCAAAATTTCGACGAATTTCATCCGTAAGTTTCCGTCTAAACGCGTTCTGACACTAAGCCCATTATTAGGGACGACGCTTTCAAAGCTATGTCCCAAAAGTCGGAACTGAGTCGATATATAGACGCAGAAAGTGTAAAACAGGTAATCCGTCGCGCAAACGCCAATTACCGCTGTTATCACTAGAAATAATAATAACTAACTGGGAACAAATCACGCACGGTCGTGCGGCCCCAATTTTTTTTATTACTTAGATTGCTGGACGAGTTCACGGCCCATCCGATGTTAAGCGGTTATCGGAGCACATAGTAAATACCGTAACGTAAATACCGCCACCTACCTTGAGATATGAGTTCTAAACAATACCACTTACCAACGTCCACGACTCGCGTGTACTGAAGCAAATAACAGATTATTTAATATTTGCTGTATAATCATCATCATTCTCTTTTGGTCAACGTCCTCGTCGAAGCCGTCGCAAGCGAATTAACCCACAGACACAGCCCACTCAGTTTCTCACCGGATTTTCTCAGTGGGTCGCGTTTCCGATCCGGTGGTAGATTCTGCGAAGCACTGTTCTTGCTAGGGCCAGTGTTAGCAACACTCCGGTTTGAGCCCCGGTATAAGCATGGGTAGGAAAAAAAATCATTCTCCTACCCTTCCGTAATCACATAAATTTGCTCCATAATATTAGACATAATTACCTGACCATATCTGTCGCACGTATATAATTGGCCAAACTGTTATATTGTCAACATCAAAGGGATACAAAACAATTAGCGGCAGCAAATAGTCCATGCGACCCGTCTTGTAATAGTTAGAAGCGATCAGAACTAAAGGACTGCATCCGAAGGTCAAAATCGAAGCGTAATTAACGATTTTCGAACCCTTGAACACGGCATGTAAGAAATTCTTCTCATCTTTAAACATTTTCAGTTGTTCTGCACCGTTTTGACGTAAAAAATGTTTGATTTCCAAATTTTGTAGCGCCGTGATGATTTCGTGAACGGTTTTTTCGTAAATTATAAGAGATAGCATCTTGAAGTTGGCCAAAAAGCTAAACGTCAAGCACGGTGCATTGTAAGTTACTTCTGTGAAAGTCTTCCCCTGCTCCAATCCGGAACGAAACCAAAATATGGCGCCCAATACGTCAGTGTTCAGCAAAACGAAATTTATAAAGTAAATACAACGTATTTTGAACACATCCTTTGTATTATTGTTATCTCCACTTCGGATGTTTATTCCCATCCATCGAAAATACGATTCGATTTTTTTGATAGAACGATCGAGAAATAATTCTTCAGGCATCACGCTTATACAACGATCGGCGGGGTTGGAGTAATGGAATTTTATACGTCAACTCATTATTAAGCAGTGATTTAAATACACTAATCATTAATTTATTAATGATCTAATGATGTGGTTTATTAAAAAAACAGCGAGATGTTCGTAATTTTAAATAATATTAAAATGTGCATTGTGTTTTTGTATAGGTATTCACCACTTTAAGATCACTAGCAACGATCTTAGTTTAACTGGTACCAGCAGACGTGTTTCTGCTGTGAAGCAATCGTGTATTCCGGTCTGGAGAGTAGCCGTGTAGAATTACTCTTGTGACTTCTGCCTCTTGGATAGTGTTTTGATTTTAAAATGCCTGTAGATTCCTGCGGTCGCTTAATACATTCCAGATTTGTTCGTAAAACCAGATTTAGATAACTTTGAGAATAGCTGGCCTACAAGATGCTATTTCAGCTTCACCCTAACATGTGGGTGAGCTCACGGGGCTCAAACCGGAGTTTTGCTAACGCTGGCCCTAGCAAGAGCAGTGCTTCGCAGAATCTACCATGGGATCGGAAACGCGACCCACTGAGAAGATCCGGCGAGAAACTCAGTGGGCTGTGTCTGTGGGTTGATTCGCCCGATGGTGGTCGGAAAAATCCTCTCAGGTTGAGCCCGCGAGCTCACGTGCCGGTCCGGGCTTAGCTGGAATAGGCTCCTAAGCTACCAGTGAATGGGTAGGGATTTTTTACCAGGAAGTACTTTTTGAGTTAACCATAATAATGTTTATTTAATTGATTTCGACTACATGAAATTCTCATTGTTCGCATGAAATCTCCGCAATGTAAAGGTATATTTTACATTGACTCTTATGAACAAGGGGATAACGAAGAATTTGTTAAGGACGTCGTTATATCAAGGTTGCATTTATAGGTATAATAATATTGCATTTATAGGTAAGGTATATTTAAAAACATCTGAATTGTTTTTGCGAAGGGATATGATTAAATGACAACAGACGATATCGTATCGTAACATCGTAACAGTTAGTATCGTTACACCTAATATCGTAGCAGCTAGTATCGTTTAACCTAGTATCGTAACACTTAGTATCATAACACCTAATATCGTAACATGTAGTATGGTGACACCTAATATCGTACACCTAGTATCGTAACACCTAATATCGTAACACCTAATATCGTGGCACCTAGTATCGTAACGTATCACAGAACTCTTGGTTTGCAGTCGTGCATGCCTAGCACATCCCACTTGTTGCGCTTAGCACTGTGTCATTCCTTTTGAGTCGGTCTGCGCCGACACACATCAAAGAGTTTGCAGTGCATTCGCAAAAAATACGGACGTACGTAAATATACCTCGGAATGGAGCCGCGTCATTGGCCAGTTAAAACGCTACCTGTTTTCAATCTTTGGGACTTGTTGAAACGAGAAGAGTCGTGTAGAATATTAACTGCCTAAAGGAAGTTTGGTCTGTCATCACCTCACGCAATGGGTCATACCCGATCCTGTAGACCGAATGGTAAACAGTCGACGTCGCCCTAAACACACATCCTTACGGATCCATCAGATCCAATAACTCTTGCATTAGATACCTTTAGCTCTAAAACTAGGAGCAGGCTGAGTAACCCCGGTAACCGTACTCGTCGAACTCGACAAAGAGATCGACGTGCAACCTAACCCATGCATCAGCCCGCTGAGTTTCTCGCCGGATCTTCTCAGCGGCTCGCGATTCCGATCCGGTAGTAGATTCATTCGCGAAGCAGTTGCTCTTGAGTTGTTAGGTCTCCTTCGGAGGCGCTCGGGCAGCTGTTAGCAAATCCCACCCCTTCAGGCTGAGCCCTTGCTCGCCCACCTGTCCTGGTGAAACTGGAAAGGCCTCCGGGCGACCAGTAAATATTCAATCATAAAAAAAAACCTAATTACGGATCTTCCCGATCCATTAACGGTGATTTTAGGTACCTGAAGCACCTGTCACCGACCTCGTCGCTCTCTCTCTCTCTCTCTTCGTTTCGTCGCTTGCGACGAAGAGCTCGACGAGTAAATTAACCCATAGACATAGCCCACTGAGTTTCTCACTGGATCTTCTCAGTGGGTCGCGTTTCCGATCCAGTGGTAGATTCTGCAAAGCACTGCACTTGCTAGGGCCAGTGTTAGCAACGCACCCGGTTTGAGCCCCGTCAGCTCACCTACACGTCAAGGTGAAGCTGATATATACTCTCAAGGCTATCAGCATATGTAGGAAAAGAAAAAAATCGCGGGAACACGAGCCGCGTTACATGGCGTGCTCACAAAATGTAGAATAAGTAAAACGACAATAATTTATGCTTTGCTTCATTAAAAAAAATATGTTTTTGGTTTACTATTATTACGCTATTCTTGTTACAGCAAGAGACCTAATTACCATAAGTATATTTCACAGATTCCAAGTGGCATTTGCTCTTAAAGAAAGGCCGTTTGTGGTCTTTAACACGGTAGCGATGATTTCCAGGTCATCTCATCCTAGAAAAAGAAAAAAATATCGACCTTCCAGCGAGGCAGTGCGGACGGAAGTTAGAGCAAAACGCGGGTTGATTAATGGTCAGTTGGCGTATCTTTTTTGGGTGTTCAACAAGTTACCGCCGCAATGGAGGCGTAGTGATTTTTTTGCGGTGCTATTTGATATCGCCAGAGAAATGATGCAGCCCCGAAATCGGTGTCTGATGAATCGTGTACGGTATTAGCTGATTACGTTAGGACACAAAATTTACTTTTCGTTTTATGAGAATTTATTATTTATTATATAGAGCTTGAATAGTTATCGCATTGGCGCAATTTTAACACATTTATTGAGTTAATGGAATAGTTCTAGTAAAGTGTGATAGTAGCGAAAGGCTTTTTAAAGTCTTGCCTTTCTAAACATAAATTATCTTGGTTGCATAGATGGGTTAGGTCACAGACGTAAACGCCACCATCCTTGAATTGTGAGGTCTATATTTCAATTGTTAGTAAAGCGGTTATCCCACCGTTCAACTGGCACGCATAAGCATGAAATAGGCAAGTTAACTGCCAGGATGCACTCACACACACGCCTTAAATGCATCAAATATAAAGGAACCAATAAAAAATATTGTTAAGTATTGGGGGTTGAAGTTCCTAAACAATTTGTTGATTTATTCTCGAATCGAGAAGCGAATCTGTAAATATCTCATGGACTATATATACTCTGCCTACAGTTTACATGGCCTTTACGAGGCCACGTCAAATTATCTTACAAAGTCAAATGAAAAACAAACGGCAATTACAATTTGTACCGTATGTTCCATGGGAAAGGGACAAGAATTGCTTGAGATGAACCTACTATCTTCTTTTAGCATCGCTCCACCAGCGAATCAGAGTTCATTCATACTGCCTAGAACCACTGCGTTCATCCACAATGCCTTTCCAGATACCTCGATACCTCTTTTGCCGCGCACGATCCGGCTTTGGAATGAACTCTGTTTCCTGAACGTTAGGTCCTTCTTCGACAACAGCGGCTTCGCTGTACCCCTGCCGTTGGGTAGACTGTATCTTCGTCTATATTCAAATATGAAAAAAATATCAAGGACATCCGGCTGTATGCCTATAATGTCAGTATATTGTACCTAGGTACTGTTGAAAAATGACAATCGCGAACATCACATGAGATGTCACTGTCAATGTTGTGGCAAATGTCACTGTCATATTCATGAGTGAGTGAACGCTCTGAGTAAAATATATAGTCTGCACTTCCTATTCCGGATGCTTGGTTGTTGATTGTGGATTGAACTTTTAGATGTAAAAAATAACTTTACATAAAAATTAATTGTAAGTACATATTTTAAAGAAAAACCAAAAATAAAGAGGTCTTTTTTTTTTTTGCTTAGATGCGTGGACGAGCTCACAGCCCACTTGGTGTTAAGTGGTTACTGGAGCCCATAGACATCTACAACGTAAATGCGCCACACACCTTGAGATATAGTTTTAAGGTCTCAGTATAGTCAGAACGGCTGCCCCACCCTTCAAACCGAAACGCATTACTGCTTCACGGCAGAAATAGGCGGGGCGGTGGTACCTGCCCGTGCGGACTCACAAGAGGTCCTACCACCAATAATAAACCACCAGGTCCAGTTAAAAACAATCCAGATTTTCATTATGTGTTAAGTATGAGATTATAAATACGCCGAGTTGACATTGTCACTGTTAAAACAACATCGAAATACGAACCTCCCCTTTCTGATGCGATGTCGGCTCATAGCGTAACATCCTGTATACGAAATGAAAAGAAAACATATTGGTTAATTTAATTGTTCATTCGGTTTTAATGAAACAGTTCAATGTTGTGTATAATTTTTTTAATGAACCCGCCTTTGAAATTTTAATGTCCATTCATTGTTTTCGTTTTTCAGGTAAGGAGCGGGCCCCGAAGATTTTATGGTAAGGAGTTTAGCCCACTGAGTTTCTCGACGGATTTTCTCAGTAGGTCGCGATTCCGATCTGGTGATAGATTCTGCAAAGCACTGCCCTTGTTGGAGCTAGTGTTAGCAAATTCTCTCAGGTTGAACCCGTGAGCTCACTAGGCTACCAGCGAATGGGTAGGAAAAAAGGTAAAGAGATTGTTTATATAAAAAAATGTTTTTTTTTTTTGCTTAGGGTGGTGGACGAGCTCACAGCCCACCTGGTGTTAAGGGTAACTGGAGCCCATAGACAGGTGGTAGGACCTCTTGTGAGTCCGCACGGGTAGGTACCACAACCCCGCTTATTTCTGCCGTGAAGCAGTAATGCGTTTCGGTTTGAAGGGTGGGGCAGCCGTTGTGACTATACTGAGACCTTAGAACTTATCTCAAGGTGTGTGGCGCATTTAAGTTGTAGATGTATATGGGCTCCAGTTACCACTTAACACCAGGTGGGCTGTGAGCTCGTCTACACGTCTAAGCAATAAAAAAAAGAAGAAGAAAAAATCAGAGACTAATTTCATTGCACCTAAATGCCTTCTTGTTAACCATCCTCGAATCTACCAACGTTTTTTTCTTTTCTTGATAGTCTTTTTTTAAGTTTTTAAAAGCATTTCTTTAGCTACATTGAATATAGCAAAATATAGCTTTGATGCTCTGAAGGCGCCATGGTTACTGCGATACTGTGGATTTCACGACACTAATATTTTAACGAAATTACTTTCGCATATATTGAAACTACTTTCGTGAAACTGAGTTCTACATGCATGACACTAATTTCGTAATGTAAATGTCGCATAAGGGACTATTCCAGTTTTTCGCGGACCCGTAGTTGTGAGAGTTTGCTAACACTGGCCGTAGCAAGAGCAGTGCTTCGCTGGATCGGAATCGCGACCCACTGAGAAGATCCGGCGAGAAACTAAGTGGGACGTAATATAGCCCCGATATGTATATGGATATGGATGGCGAAAAGAAATCTTCGTGGGTATTTGTAACATCCTCAACCTGCTATTCTCATCTGGATTAAAAAAAGGAGTAACTGACCAAGGATCACTGACAATACGACAATTTTATAACTTCGCTCTAATATAATGACTAGTATCGAATGGATGAAAAAAAATATAGATGAACTTAATTGTTAGTTTGATAAGTTTTTTTTTTTATTGCTTAGGTACGTGGACGAACTCACGGCTCACCTGATGTTAAGTGTTACTTACTGGAGCCCATAGACATCTACAACGTAAATGCCGTCACCCACCTTGAGATATGCCTTCTAAGGTCTCCTTTTTTACAGTACAACGGCTGCCCACACTTCAAACCGAAAGGCATTACTGCTTCACGCCAAAAATAGTGGTAATACCTACCCGTGAGGACTCACAAGACGTCCTACCACCAGTAATTTATTAGGCACACAGCACACATTACAAACTTAAGAAAAAAGATACACAATAAAGAACAGCAAGTAATAAATCTGGCTTGGAACATAAGCCATATGCGCACGACTAATCAAAATAAATTGCTGGGTACACAATGTTCCTTACAACTATAGGATAAAATAAAACATGATAACGATTCTATCTTGTAATTTTATGAAAGTAATTCTAATTCTATATTCTAACTCTGTTCTAATCCTATTCTATTCTTTCTATCTTCTAACTTTCTATTCTAATTTTAATTACACTGCTTAATCTACTATTAACAGCTTTGCTAGAAATTCGAACAGATATGTCCTATTTCAGTCACTTAAAAGAATAACCATCGTCAAGTTAAATTAAAATGGCCTAAATAATAATATGAAATTAGAGCAGAATATATTTCGCCGTCGCCTGCATCGGAATGCACGCACACACGGATGCACGTGGTCTATGGACCAACTAACCCCTGCTGGGAGCCAAACCAGACAGTTCAGGGCTGTCACGCAGACGTTATTCTTTTAAAAATAGGTCGTGATTATTTGCGCTTGGTATAAAATAATAGTAGTGTTACACGCTGGGGTTCGGGATAAATAAAACTTCCACCAAAGTACAACTTAAAACTGTATTTAACACTTAGAACACTCACAGAACATTTTACAATTCGTAATTCATTTCTTCCGCTTCGCTTCAGGTGATCGGCTCGCTGTTTCGCTTCGAGTAAATCCAATTACTAACTGCCTTCGTGCTATCTCTGCAACGCTTTTATAGCCGACACGACATCTCTACAACTATCGAGAACATTCCCGGCAAGACCATCATACGACACAATATTTTAGTGGACGCGCCGTCATTTTTTTTTTTTTTTCTAGATGAGTGGACGAGTTCACAGCCCACCTGGTGTTAAGTGGTTACTGGAGCCCATAGAAATTTACGACGTAAATGCGCCACCCACCTTGAGATATAAGTTCTAAGGTCTCAAGTATAGTTACAACGGCTGCCCCACCCTTCAAACCGAAACGAATTACTGCTTCACGGCAGAAATAGGCAGGGCGGTGGTACCCACCCGCGCGGACTCACAAGAGGTCCTACCACCAGTACAATATTTGTTATTGTTTTTAATTCGCGTCTCTGTAACAATTAAGTTAACTTTGATCGTACATTTAAAATAATTGTAAATGTGGTCAGGCGCTTCGCGTGACCAGCGTAGCGTGAACTCCAACCTCATGAATATTCATTCAATACAAAATTACCTACAAACAATGTTGCAGAATGTTTTTTTTTCTTTGCATGTTTTCTAATATTTTGTTTAGTTTTAAAATTAATCTTTAATTGTGGTTTTAGGAGTAAGATACCCATTCTAAGGCTCAGGGATGGTGACTGCGACAATTCGCAGGTTGAAGACTGAAAACATTAAGGTCGTAGGACGTCTTGCACGGATAGTTTTTTTTTTATTGCCTAGAAGGGTGGACGAGCTCACAGCCCACCTGGTGTTAAGTGATTACAGAAGCCGATATATATCTACAACGTAAATGCGCAACCCACCTTGAGATATGTTCTAAGGTCTCAAGTATAGTTACAACGGCCCCACCCTTCAAACTGAAGGTACCACAATCTCGCCTATTTCTGCCCTGAAACAGTAAGGCGTTTCGATTTGAAGAATGGGGCAGCTGTTGTACTGTAAAAGCTGAGACTTAGAACTTAAAGCACTATCTGCCGCCGATGCTTAAATAAAAGATCTTTCAAATTGTCATTCGTTCCAGAGTACTTAATTTTAAGATATCTGAAAATAATGCGATTAGTGCTAGGATTGATAAAGCATTAGAAAAAAACAAACAAATTCTCGTAAAAGTGAAATAAATTACTTAAGTCCATAGTAAGTTATAAGCAAAAAAGTTATTTTGTTTATAACTAGCGACCCGCCCTCGCTTCGCTTCGGAAACTGTAATTTTTTATTGATTTCTCCACTATGTAATGGATGTTATTATACATATAAACCTTCCTCTTCAATCACTCTATCTATTTAAAAAAACCGCATCAAAATCCGTTGTGTAGTTTTAAAGATTTAAGCATACATAAGGACAGAGAAAGAGACTTTGTTTTATACTATGTAATGATTACAAAATAGCTTGACAAAGAAATACAGATGAATTTTATAAAAAAAATTATTAAAATTTACAAATAAGCGCCAACCCCTGAACGTTCGGGTTTTCGATCACACCCCTTGCATGTCGCAGCCCCCTGCGGCGTTTGGCAAGTGAGCTCACACACGCACACAGACGCACGCCTCATAAATCGAAAAGAACCTGTTTCGAGGGTAGTTCATTGTCACTAGTGACTCGCTGTTTTATTTATTAAGTTCCTTTCGTAATAAAAATCAAACGAAAAACGACCTTAACTACCTCACAATAATGCCTCAAAATATAACGAAATAACATGGCTTAACATAATTTCGATTGAATTTTTTTGATGGCGCGCGATTTTGTCACTTATATCGATTGAAGGAAGCACCTTTATTTGTCCTTGGTTTTTAAATAAATTTGGACGTATTACTTGATTTAAATAACGAACATTCGTTTTTGAAGGCGACCATAATTCTCTGTATACCGTATACTTACTGTATACCAACGATTCTGATGCAGCTTTTTTTTATTGCTTAGATGTGTGGACGAGCTCACAGCCCACCTGGTGTTAAGTGGTTACTGCCGCCCATAGACATCTACAACGTAAATGCGCCACCCACCTAGAGATAGATAGTATAGTTACAACGGCTGCCCCACCCTTCAAACCGAAATGCATTACTGCTTCACGGCAGAAATAGGCAGGGTGGTGGTACCTACCCGTGCGGACTCACACGAGGTCCTTCCACCAGTAATTACGCAAATTATAATTTTGCGGGTTTGATTTTTATAACACGATGTTATTTCTTCACCGTGGAAGTCAATCGTGAACATTTGTTAAGTACGTATTTCATTAGAAAAATTGGTACCCGCCTGTGGGGTTCGAACAACGTTGCACCGCTAGATAGGAATGCACCGGACGTCTTATCCTTTAGGCCATGACGACTTCAATCTCTAATGTCAAGACCCGGTTGTGCAGCATAGGTTTACTTAAGGCTCTCAAACTGGAATGCAGTGCCAGAGAGGATGAAGAATTCCTCGAGAGGACTACTTTTTTTTCTTTTCATACCTATTCTAGCGACGTCGATGCTAGATTCGCCGAACGAGTAGGTGAGCTCACGGGGCTCTAACCTGGGACATTGCTAACACTAGCAGAAAGCATTGCTTCGCAGAATCTAGCACCGGATCGGAAACGCGACCCACTGAGAAGATCCGGTGAGAAACTTAGTGGGCTGTGTCTATGGGTAATTTATTCGTCGAGCCCTTCGTCGCAAGCAACGGGCTTGGTGAGAACGGTGACTGGTGATTAAGGTACGTGAAAGCACCGTTAATGGATCGGGAGGATCCGTAGTGACTTGCTTAGGGTAACGTCGACTGTTTACCATTCGATCCACAGGATTGGGTATGAGCTCTGACCTGGGACATTGATAGCATTAGCAGGAAGAGCAGTGCTTCGTAGAATCTACCACCGGATTGGAAACGCGACCCACTGAGAAGATCCGGCGAGAACCTAAATTTCCTGTGTCTGAGGGTTAATTTGCTCGCCGAACTCTTCCTCACAAGCAACAGATTCGATGAGAAGAGACAATACGTTACCGTTACAGTGGTAGGAAAGAGGCAGACCATAAGGACGCAGTCCCATGCACTGGAGCTGTGAAATCGGAGCGACGCTCAGCTCTTGGGGTGCGGGTGTGCCCGCCACCGATGACAGGACTACATAGCTTAAAACTGAAAGAGGTCGCTCGAATACGAATTATGGTAAGAGGGTTTCCCGTGACGTCGTTAAAGAAGAATGCATCTATATATTTCTCTCTTCTTCTTCTCAGCCGTACACTCCTGCCGTAGTGGTCGTGGTTATGTATGTCTTATTTAGAGATATCCATTACTCTCATGGGAAAATAGTAGCAGCAGTGGTTTCCCGTTGCCTTCTCCTCAAACACTTTTACAGATTATTTGGACATCAAGGCAGCTGTAGCCTACCTCTAGTAGGCCGACCTAGAGTATCTACTCTACCTAGAGTAGAGACTCTAGGTAGGTGTGAGGCTATACCGCTACTTGCTCGGTCGCCAGAGCCTCGTTGGCTATCTAGCAGGAAGTACCATGGAAGCCGATTGTCTTCCGCCGTCATCCAGCGCGTGCAGGTAAGGTTGGCATTTAGGGCGGCAGAGATGTTGATTACCTTCCCCTTACACCCCTACGTTTCTCTCAGATTCTCTCAAAATCTGGATATACTCGAAACCTTATTGATATGGCATGCGTGCGGGTAGATACCACCGCTCTGCCTATTACTGCCTCGAAGCAAACACGGGTACAAGATTGAAGACTGTGATAGCTGTTTTACTGTAAAGATTTAGACCTCAGTTAAGTGGGTGGTAGGTAGGTAGCATTCACGTCTCAAGTCCATGACCTCAAATAAAGCATACGTCTAGTGCGTTTAGAATACTTAATAAACCGGTAGATTGTGTAATTCAAATTTTCAGACGTTATTTTAGTGTAGGAATTATTTTATTTTTCGAACGAATCCACGGACTATATATACGTATGTTTTATCGCTATGTATATAGATAGGTACATAAGAAGCGAACGTATCGTGCAGTACAGATTTCACGACAAAAAAAAACGTTTTATACAGAAAAAGTTTAAGGAAAAAATCGTACCAGCGGCCCGGCCCGCCTAGCCTGCCGCATGTCAGGCGAGACGTAAGACTACACAAGATAACTCGCTTCGACGGATTTATCTTGGGATAACAATTTTCAAATGCAAATTTGCCTTTTCAACCGTATTCAAAAAAGGAGGAGGTTCTCAATTCGACTGTATGTTTTTTTTATGTTTGTTACCTCATAGCTTTTGACTGGGTGAATCGATTTTGATGATTCTTTTTTTATTGGAAATCTGACGCTTCCCGTGTGGTCCCCCTAATTTAGTCTAGTTCTGATAATGGCATCCATGAGAACATGAAATCCATGAAACAGAAATGAGAACCACAAAACACGAGATGGGCCGCAAGCTCATAGAAGCTCATAGATAGATCTAAGCAATAAATAAAGGTACAAAAAACCGGATAACAAACCAACGAGAAAACGTTACTCATTTGATCTTTGTCCATAGTAACTATATATAGGTATATATCTCTTTAAATTGGCTAGGGCCTGGGTGTGGCTACGCATAAACCGAAATTCATAGTTAAAATAACATACCTTCGGTCGTTGACCTGTCGCTATATCTCAGGTATCAGATGAGATGGAAGACTCAATGGATATCGAATAAGAACTATGATATCGTTCAAAACGTCTTACCATTGAAACTCGTAGTTATTCTGGCGCGAACAATATCTAAATATTTTTTTGCCCTTGCAAGCACAGCACAGTCTCACATTTCAAAATAGCTCACATGCCGGTGAGCTCAAAGACATCAACAACGCCCGGACACAGACAAACCGCTACTTACTAAAGTGCACAATATTTTCAATTGATATTATGTACATCCATTTTTCTTCGTGGGAGACATTCATAAGCTAGTACCAGAAATAAATAGTGAAATTTTCTCTTAAACTTTGATTTGCGATACCACATCACACGACTAGAACTGACGGATGTCTTGACGATAATTTAACGATATGAAATTCCACAATAAAATAATAGTTTAAAAAACTAACAAAATACGCTTTTATAAAAAATCCAACTAAAATTAAAAAATAAATCCAACTAAAAAATAAAAAATATTATATTAATATAACATTTTTTATTTTTTAGTTGGATTTTCTATGAAAGCGTATTTTGTTAGTTTTTTTAAACTATTATTGAATTTTATTTTTTAGTTGAATTTCAAATTTTTTTTTAATATTGAATTGTCATCGGTCCTTAATAAGTATACCAAATTTCGAGTTGATCCGACGTTTTGAAGGGGGTCAAAATCATGTTCAAAGATTCCGTTACATTTTTTTTTTATTATTATTGCTTAGATGGGTGGACGAGCTCACAGCCCACCTGGTGTCAAGTGGTTACTGGAGCCCATAGACATCCACAACGTAAATGCGCCACCCACCTTGAGATACAAGTTCTAAGGTCTCAAGTGTAGTAACGACGGCTGCCCCACCCTTCAAACCGAAACGCATTACTACTTCACGGCAGAAATAGGCAGGGTGGTGGTACCCACCCGCGCGGACTCACAAGAGGTCCTACCACCAGTAAACATACTAACATACATACGTCTGAAGCTAATAAAAGCGTATTAAAAATATCTTAAGATTTTATTATCTTGACACATTATTGCCGTGTGTACACGTAACTTTGTTGCATGCCGTCGCACTCGGGTACCTTCTGTCAAGTCACAACAAACTTAATAATGCATGTCGGAAAAACGTGAGCCCTTATAAAACCACGCATTTATACCCTGAAACAACAGCAAACGTAACTTTGTATAAACAACGTCCCACAAACATGACACGCGAAGTCGTTACACCCAATAATAAGCTTTGCTCCATTGAGATAAGAGGCATAAAATTAAAGCAGATTTGTATTGATAAATTCAGAATTATGCTTTAAGAAATTAAACACAATCGGAGCGACTTAAAATACATTTTTGATTGAGATCCGATTGTTTTTGTTTGCGAAGTGAATTTTTATACTTAGAAATTTTATACCTACACTACGAACTAGATATTTTCTTTGGCAATTTGTATTAAACTTTAGTGTAGACATTTTAGCAACACTGCCGATTTGAGCCCCGTGAGCTCACCTACACGTCAAGCTGAAATAGCCTCTCAACGCTATCAGCATAGGTATTTGATTTATAAGCCGTAGTTAGACCTCAGTATTTCTATGCTCCGAAATCGCTGAACTATTGTAGTCGCCATCAATATTATTATTTTTGTTTTATTCTTAGAATGTAAAGATCCCTGGTGGTCCGAAGGGTTTATAGCTTCGCCACGATAGGTGAGCGAGCACGGGCTCAGCCAGGAGTTATGGGTTTTGCTATCAGCCACCCGAACGCTTATGAAGATCTAACGGTCCAAAGGTAACTAGCTGCTTCGCGAATGCATCTACTACCGAATCGGAATCGCGACTCGCTGAGAAAATCGGGTGGGTAACGCAGCGGACTGATGTATGGGTTCTAACGTCCAACTCTTCGAGAAGGTGGTATCTACACGTGCCCGAAAACACCAATAATCGTAACTATATTAAAACTAGTCAGGCCGTGATCAGATCTTTCCATTTGGTGCAATAAAAAATAAAATAAAAAATAAACAAATAATATTCGCATCGCACCGCATTTTAAAACGCAAAAAACTTGTTAAGTTGTTAAAATCGTTCGTGAACAGGTGTCTCGTATCAATTCGTTGGCATTAACCTAATTTAGGGATATTTTTAAGGTCACTTCGCGTTATTATTAGTTCAAAACCACGATGTCTTCGTTTAAATGAGACACAAATACCTATGTATATTAAAACGCAGCGCTTATACTGGCTGTCTGCGCGTCCTTTTTTTTATTTTTATTGCTTAGATGAGTGGACGAGCTTACAGCCCACCTGGTGTTAAGTGGTTACTGGAGCCCATAGACATCTACGACGTAAGTGCGCCACCCACTTTAGATATCAGTTGTAAGGTCTCAATATAGTTACAACGGATGCCCCGCCCTTCAAACCGAAACCCATTACTGCTTCAGGGCAGAAATAGGCCGGGTGGAGTGGCAGTGGACCTCTGTGGCCCGAAAGATAGAAGATAGATAGTAAGAAGTTTGAAGATAGTTTGAAGTCGTCGTGGCCTAAAGGTTAAAGACGTCCGGTGCATTCGTGTTGAGCGATGCACCGGTGTCGAATCCTTCAGGCGGGTACCAATTTTTCTAATGAAATACGTACTTAGCAAATATTCACGATTGACTTCCACGGTGAAGGAATAACATCGTGTGATAAAAATCAAACCCGCAAAATTATAATTTGCGTAATTACTGGTGGTAGAACGTCTTGTGAGTCCGCGCGGGTAGGTACCACCGCCCTGCCTATTTCTGCCGTGAAGCAGTAATGCATTTCGGCTTGAAGGGTGGGGCAGCTGTTTTACTGTAAAAACCTTAGTACTAATATCTCAAGGTAGGTGTAGGCATTTACGTTGTAGATGTCTATGGGCTCCTGTGACCACTTAACATCAGGTGGGCCGTGAGCTCGTCCACCCACCTAAGCAATAAAAAGTATAGGTACTCTACTTCGATCAACAATAGTAACAATTGTTGATCGAAGGTACTCTATAAGCGATTAGAAGTACGTAATATTCTTTCATATGTGAAGTCCGAAAGTCTGGTATGTCAATAGCTATTGGTTAATCAAGAGATTCGGCGTATGCTTCAGTTATTACTAGGGGTGGGGGCTGTTTCTTTTACAAATGAAAGATTCTAGAAAATGCTAAGTTTTATTAGTAATATGCTTTATTTATATATTCAGTTTAACTGTAAATAGTCTTCAGCAGAGCGAAGTACGACCAAGATCTGCTCAGTATCTGAAATTATAACAAAACATCTGTTTAGAACTCTGTCTCTCTGTGAACAACATATCGTCTTTTTGCATTAAAAGTGTACAATTTCCAAAAAATATTCGAAATTGAATTAATATACGGAAACATTTGGTATCGCCAGTATTTTTCTCATAAATACTGTCAAAAGAGCGTAGTTTAGTTTTTTTTTTTTATTTTTATTTACCTGTATTTTGACTACTATTAACAAAATTAATACATAATTTTATCTTACTTTAAAAGACAGATAATGTAACTGGTAAAAAATTAAAAATGAATGTTGCAAAGATGATTAATATTAAAAATATCACATGTTAAACTGTAAAAAATGTTTTTTATGATTGACGGATTACTGGTGGTCCGAAGTCCTCTCCAGTTTTACCAGGACAGGTGGGCAAGCGAAGGCTCTGCCAACTTCCGGATCGAAATCGCGACCCTCTGAGAAGATCCGGCGAGAAACTCAGCGGGCTGATGCATGGGTTAGGTTACACGCCGAACTCTTTGCCGAGTTCGACAAGTACGGTTACCGGGGTCCCTAAGCCTGCCCTAACTGTTAGAGCTGAAGGCGTCTAATGCAAGAGTTATTGGATCTGATGGATCCGTGAAATAATCCATTATTGACCATGGAAATCTTGAAGTTTTGAACTTTATTTCGTTCATCACAATATATAACCCTGACCCAATTTCCAGTCATTAGATGCATCGCAGATAATGGCATTGAATAAGGTTTATTTTAAAAGAAATATATCACCCCCCCCCCTCTCCCCCCGCGCAAATAACGAGGTATCAGATTGTGTACTGCACTAAACTTCAAAACCTCACTCGGAGATATTAGACCAATATAAAATATTGTTATAAACAACAAATTGACTACTAATTTTATAGGGTTTGTCGAAGAAGTCTAAAGTTAAAAAAATATTATGCTGTGTATTTTTGTTACGTAAGCAATTTTTTGGAATGAAGTTCCTTACGGCAGGCTTGGAGGGGATAGGGATTTTGCTGCGCGACCGAACTGAAAAAAATGTGATAGTAAAACCGTAAGAAAAAATCCGTGGAAAAAAGTGCGTGGAATAAAACCGTTAAATGAGACGTGCGCAGGCGCGACAGTCGTATACACAAGCGAGTAGTGTATAATACCTTTCTCTTTCTCCCTCTTTCTTTTCGTTCTCTCATCTCTTCTCTCTCTATTTTGTAATTATTTCTATTTCTATGTAATTTTATGTTGTCAACCAAAAATAAAGAGATATATTTTGTTATTTTAATTGATAATTTGAATTACTATTTTTTTTATTTTACGTAATTTATTATTTCCTAAAATACTGAATTTCCTAAATACTTTCCCGTACTTAAATAAAAACTAATCAGCAAAATTTAAGAGAAAAACCAAGAAAACCTACATAAAATTGAGCACCATTTCTTTTTTTGCAAATTGTGTCGATTCTACATTAGCCGAAGGAACTTCGTTCCTACCTGGTGTCCCACGACACCAGATCTTTTGGTTTTTTAAACTACATATTTTGGTTATTATTTTTTAAACTCACTCAAACGTCCTGAATATACAGATGCATAGTTCATTTAAAAAAACACATAATAAACAAGAAGGATTATTAAAAAAAATAACTAGAATATCAAACAACTAAGGTAAACGTGATTACGCAAGGAATGTCGTCAGATTCTAAATATAGACTGACCGTTAGACTCGGATCGTGTCAGAACACAACAGATACGGACTAGGTATTCAATGGACTAGTTTATACATTTATTAACTAAGTATTATAATTTCGAAGCTCATCATCTGAGCTTGAAGTAAATAAATAAAACTAGCGTTACGTACTTAATGTTAACTTGTTTTTTATTGCTTAGATGGGTGAACGAGCTCACAACCCACCTGGGGTTAAGTGGTTAGCCACCTTGAGATATAAGTTCTAAGATCTCAGTACAGTTACAACGGCTGCCCCACCCTTCAGACCGAAACTCATTACTGCTTCACGGCAGATATAGGCAGGGCGGTGGTACCTACTCGCGCGGACTCACAAGAGGTCCTACCATCAGTAAAAATACGAACTAAAATACGAATTCGTTTAACTGATATCTATTTTTGAGATTCGGTAATATTATCTGATATTGGTGTAGAACATTTTCGTATCTATCCAAAAACCTTTCACCGTCCAAATTTATAACAAATATGCTGCAATATTGTTACAAAACTATATTATTAACAGCTCAAGTTGGTTAACGTATTTTCAATGAATTAACTTACTTAAAATACATCGCCAGCGTTCATATTAACATTAAAACTAATTCCAGACTTCGAAATTAAATACTCAAGCTACTAAATATTTACTCATTGCATCAAACAAACACAAAATAACAGCAATTAATAATTTTGGTCGAAAAGTATCACAGTAACAGATAGTAACAGATAATATCTACTAGGTATATCATACTAAGCACACGCATACTAACCGTTGTGAATACTCTCAAATTGATGTCAGCGAAACTCGCGGCCGAGAGCTTGCAAGGTTTCTGAGCCCTGCATATACATATTACATTATTTAATAAATACATAAAATAAAGTTATAAGGCTCTTCAAAAGAGGTACTAGTTACTCACAACTTGCTTCATGAGCCTTTGCCGCAAAAAGTGGGTAGTTGGGTAATTTTTTTATGGTATAGATGAGGACTTTTTGGCGGGAACGCGAAGAGTGAAGTTGTGTGATTTGTTTTATTTTGTCTATTTAGTGTTTCTTCGGGTTTAAATGTGTAATAATGGTGGTTTATTAGCTGTTTAATGTCTGTGAAAGTGCACAAATGTGGGAAAATGAAACAAAGCCGCTGGACGTAGCTTCTCGGGATCCTCCAAAAAGTCCACTGAAAAAATCTTAGTAAATGACCACCATTTTACTGAGATTATATTTCATCCCATTTGATTTCATTTTTCAATTAATCATCTTCATTTCATTTCACTCCATAATATCATTTTTCATAAAAATATGACTATAAATTAAAATAAGACATGACCTAAAGGTCTTAGTTACCAGGTCATAAAATCCATTAAAAAAAATGGTATAGATGAACGAGCATCCCAGGTAGTTGATGGTGAGCATCGATGAGTGGACGTCAGTAATGCCATAGGCAGAACCAAGCCACTGCGTACCGTTAAGTTTGGAGAATACTCAAGCCTCGTTTGAAGGACATGTCGTAGCCGTTGTGAAGTTGTCGTAGCCTAAAGGATAAGACGTCCGGCGCATTCGTGTAGAGCGACACACCAGTGTTCGAATCCCGCAGGCGGGTACCAATTTTTCTGATATACGTACTTGACAAATGTTCACGATTGACTTCAACGTTGAAGGAATAACATCGTGTAATAAAAATCAAAACCGCAAAATTATAATTTGTGTAATTACTGGTGGCAGGACCTTTTGTGAGTCCGCACGAGTAGGTAGCACCACCACGCCTATTTCTGCCGTGAAGCAGTAATGCGTTTCGGTTTGAAGGACGGGGCAGCCGTTGTAACTATACTGAGACCTTAGAACTGATATCTTAAGGTGGGTGGCGCATTTACGTCGTAGATGTCTATGGGCTCAAGTAAGCACTTAACACCAGGTGGGCTGTAAGCTCGTCCACCCATTTAAGCAATAAATAAACAAAACCCTGGAAACAGTCGGATGGTGCGTGGTAGGTCTCTGGAAATGCACTGTGGACGAACGCAGTGGTTCAAGGTAGCATGGGTGAAGTCTGCTCCTGTAGCGAGCTCGGCGATGATAACGAGATAGTGCATTTAACTCGATCTTAGTTGTACAGTGCGACGACTATCTCATACTTTGAGCCAGACACAAGACTCCTTCGTCTCCTACCGATAAAAATTTTAAAACACAACCAAACACAATTGAGAATAATCAATGGGCATTGACCTTTCTTTCTTTTCTTTGATTGAAGAACCACTTCGAGGAATAGGCTGGGTGATTACAAAAGAACAATTTTTCATTTTAAACTAATGTAAATTACCAACATGTTTTTTTTTTTAAAGAATTTTATGACCTGGCAACTAAGACATTTAGGTCATGTCTTATTTTAATTTATATTCTTATTTTCATGAAGAATGGAGTGAAATGAAATGAAGATGATTAATTTGAGACATGAATCAACTGAGATGAAATTAAATGAAATGAGATATGATATGGGATGAAATATAATCTCAATAAAATGGTGGTCATTTACTGAGACTTTTTCAGTGGACTTTTTGGAGGATCCCGAGAAGTTACGTCCAGCGGCTTTGTTTTATTTTCCCACATTTTTGCACTTTCACAGATACTAAACAGTTAATAAGCCACCGTTATGACACATTTAAACCTGAAGAAACACTAAATAGACAAAATAAAACAAATCAAACAACTTCACTCCTCGCGTTCCCGCCAAAAAGTCTACCAATATGTTTAATTATAAATGTTTGTCCCTAATTTGTTCTCAGGTGACGTTCATCATTGGCTTTATTTAAAACCTATCTTTTTATATACTCTGTGTACGAATCAAATGTCAGTTTCGTAGACTTTTTGGGGGGACGCGAGGAGTGAAGTTGTGTGATTTGTTTTATTTTGTCTATTTAGTGTTTCTTCGGATTTAAATGTGTAATAATGGTGGTTTATTAACTGTTTAATATCTGTGAAAGTGCACCAATGTGGGAAAATGAAACAAAGCCGCTGGACGTAGCTTCTCGAGATCCTCCAAAAAGTCCACTGAAAAAATCATAGTAAATGACCACCATTTTACTGAGATTATATTTCATCCCATTTCATTTCATTTAATTTCATCCCAGTTGATTAATGTCTCAAATTAATCATCTTTATTGCATTTCACGCCATAATATCATTTTTCATAAAAATATGAATATAAAAAAATAAGACATGACTTAAAGGTCTCAGTTACCAGGTCATAAAATCCCTTAAAAAACATCAGTTTCGTTATGATTCTATTGTTAACCTCAAAAAAGTTTTATACTAATTTCAACTGAAGGTAGGAAGGTCATCATCATCACTTGAACACATTTTAGCCTTATCTATCAATACGATACTCAATAATTCGAATATTTCATCAGATATATCTGAAATATGTATATCACAAATAAGTACCATGTAACAAGTAAAAATATATTGAGGCAACGGCTCCATTATTACTGCTCCATCTTTACTGATAATTTCAACAACCTAAAAATGCTATTTCATTTTCAATTGAATATTCAAAAGTAACTACAATGAGTATTAAATAGATTAGGCATAATCAATAATTAATCGTCTATATATATAAAAATGAATTGCTGTTCGTTAGTCTCGCTAAATTGGCTAATTTTGGTCTTGAATTACTTGTGGAAGTCCAGAGAAGGTTTAAAAGTTAGATAAATCTTCTATTTATCTTTTATTTGTCAATTGAGGCACTACGAAGTTTGCCGGGTCAGCTATATGCAATAAAAAATTTTAATTGCGACTGTTTTTTTTTTAAACTTAGCCCTCTGTTCTCTGTTTGTAAAACTATTTTTTAGGTACGTTTGGTACGTGTAATGGAACGGCTGGATCAGACACGCCCCGCATTTCAACAAAGTCGCAATCCGTCATTTGACATTTAACTTTGAATACCTACTGTACTAATTAACGAACGAATTAATTAGCACATTAAACAAACAATAAAAAAATTTAAACGTAGTTTTAATTAAGTGTATCGCTCGCGGAACAACCGTAGATAAAAATTATATTGCAGTTTTTTCTTCGACGGCAAGTATGAAGCAAGTTGTAAGTTACTATGAAGGAATACCTATTTTAAGGTGTTTAATATATTTGGTGTCACTAATGTACGCCACACAAAAAGATAGCAGTTGCTGTTACGTCAGTAGGTATATACAGAGCCATTGTGACGTAAGTTCAGTGAGTCAACTTCTGAATACAACCGGCACCAGTGTGCTTAAAGCGAGTTTTTTAACGTCTCGATCGCGTAAAAGTTAACTCTAATTTGTATGGAGTTGGAGCAGCGCCCCTAGCGGCAAACGAAGGGAATCTGTTCCAACTCCATACAAATGTGAGTGAACTTTTACGCTATCGAGATGCTAAAAAACTTGCACTAAGCACACTGGTGCCGATTGTATTCGAAGTTCGAAACAAAAAAACCTTACTAATTATAAAAAAAAACAACTACCCACAATTACTGCAATAAAATAGTCATTACGTACATACCTTAACATTATCAGCACTATTATTTTCTTGGTTTTCGCATCGATATTATACCACGGACATTTGTAAATTCCATCGCACACATCAGTGCTCTGCAATGTGTTGCAAATAAAAGTTAAGTTTTGATGTGAAACATCTATAGCCGTACGTAAAACCGATTTCTGGCGTGGCGACGCATGCCGTGGTGACGCGTCGCCATGCGCAATCGACTGTGCGATTCTCTCCCACTCGATCCGGCGTTAAGCCATCTCTCTCGCTACACTGAGCTCGGATACCTATAGTGTATACTCCGTAGTGTATATAGTGTTGTTTACTACAGTACACATAACCTGTGTTTCTTCACTTGAAAACAAATTATTTTTTCTTAATATTTTATTTTATCATTATGACATATTTAGTTCCTATCACAATCTGTTCTTTTCTGCATATTGCTTTTACAAAATAATGTCGATGTTTCACATCTGCCAGGCGTCCCGTGACGGCTCACATTTTTTTTTAAACATTCCATTGGTATCGTCGAATGCGATTTATAAGTTTTTCAAAATTGTAATAGAAAAATTCGTTTAAACACTCACAGATTTCATGATCATATCGCCGAAATAGCACAGTAGAGATATTTGAGAGAAACTCATCACGAGGAATGTGAAGAAAGCCAATATTGTACTAATATCATCAGCCACCTGTATTCAAAGGTTTATATTTAATTACATTTTGAATTCAATAAAAAAATATCCAATGTTTTATCCTTAAAGCCCTGTTCTATCTATTCCAAGCAATTCTTGGACAGAATTTAATACATGGTCACAAAACAAAATGTATTCGCCTTTCAGAAGCTCTGTGTGCTTAGTCAGAGTTTTTTAACGTTCTCGATAGCGTAAAAGTTAACTCAAATTTGTATGAAGTTGGAACGTTTGCCTACGTTTGCCGCTAGGGGCGCTGTCTTTTAAGGCTGCAATACACGTTGGCCGAGCGTCGCCGAGTGAACGCCAATACCAACTAGTATATTTGCATTGTCTTGCCATCGCTCGGAGTCACTCACCTAGTTGGCCGAACAAAGTCAAGCGCCAACATGTATAGAACTCATTTGGCGTAGCTTGTCACAGCTTTTGGCCTAAGCTCGACCAACATGTATTGCAGACTTTGGAAATAAATTCATTCTTAATATTTTCGAATTCGTCTTTCCCAGAGTCTAATAAATATTCCGGCGCCTTACGGCCTGGCCACGGGGATCGGCGGTGCGAACAGCGAAGCGGTGGACGAGGCGACCATTCGCGCAGCACCGTTTGCAGGCCACGGGTACTCACGTTCGCCGCCGCGACTAGTAAGGAAGTCCGACAGCGAAATGTCTATATCGAAATTATCTCGATATTGCTTACAAATTAATAGTTTTTTGGTTCAGGACCTATTATTTGGAAAAGATTGTGAAGTACATGATTTGAATAAGAATCGGAGTGTACCTATAGATGGAGAATTCCACAAGAAGTACGAGAAATACTTTGGGTGGCTAGACTTCCAAATAGCTGGTCTAGCTAGTATTTCAGCTATATTTTTTTTTATTGCTTAGATGGGTGGACGAGCTCACAGCCCACCTTGTGTTAAGTGGTTACTGGAGCCCATAGACATCCACAACGTAAATGCGCCACCCACCTTGAGATATAAGTTCTAAGGTCTCAAGTATAGTTATAATGGCTGCCTCACCCTTCAAACCGAAACGCATTACTACTTCACGGCAGAAATAGGCAGGGTGGTAGTACCCACCCGTGTGGACTCACAAGAGGTCCTACCACCAGTAATTACGCAAATTATAATTTTGAGGATTTCATTTTTATTACACGATGTTATTCCTTCACCGTGGAAATCAATCGTGAACATTTGTTGAGTACGTATTTCATTACAAAAATTGGTACCCGCCTGATATTCGAACACCGGTGCATCGCTCAACACGATTGCACCGGACGTCCGTTAGGCCACGACGACTTTAAAAATATAAAATAAAAAATAAATAAAAAATATAAAAATTTCGGTTTTAATTTTTCGCGGCGAAAACAACTAAACTCATTTAATCACTGTACTATTCGCCGCGACTACCGCTCGACTCCGTGGCTCGCGCCGTCCGTATTCATGCATTTGTTTTGCTCGCCCGCCGCATCGCGCGATTCGCTCGGTACATTTCGCCGGTCGCTTCGCCGGTCGCCCGTGCGCGTGGCTTGTTAGGTACATTTCTATGCTCTTATTTTAGTCGCTAGACGCTTCGCCGTTCGCACCGCGCGAATATTCGTATCGGCGAATGTCCCGTGGCCAGGCTGTAACAGCCTGGCCACGGGGATCGGCGGTGCGAACAGCGAAGCGGTGGACGAGGCGACCATTCGCGCAGCACCGTTTGCAGGCCACGGGTACTCACGTTCGCCGCCGCGACTAGTAAGGAAGTCCGACAGCGAAATGTCTATATCGAAATTATCTCGATATTGCTTACAAATTAATAGCTTTTTGGTTCAGGACCTATTATTTGGAAAATATTGTGAAGTACATGATTTGAATAAGAATCGGAGTATACCTAAAGATGGAGAATTCCACAAGAAGTACGAGAAATACTTTGGGTGGCTAGACTTCCAAATAGCTGGTCTAGCTAGTATTTCAGCTATATTTTTTTTTTATTGCTTAGATGGGTGGACGAGCTCACAGCCCACCTTGTGTTAAGTGGTTACTGGAGCCCATAGACATCCACAACGTAAATGCGCCACCCACCTTGAGATATAAGTTCCAAGGTCTCAAGTATAGTTATAATGGCTGCCTCACCCTTCAAACCGAAACGCATTACTACTTCACGGCAGAAATAGGCAGGGTGGTAGTACCCACCCATGTGGACTCACAAGAGGTCCTACCACCAGTAATTACGCAAATTATAATTTTGAGGATTTCATTTTTATTACACGATGTTATTCCTTCACCGTGGAAATCAATCGTGAACATTTGTTGAGTACATATTTCATTACAAAAATTGGTACCCGCCTGATATTCGAACACCGGTGCATCGCTCAACACGATTGCACCGGACGTCCGTTAGGCCACGACGACTTTAAAAATATAAAATAAAAAATATAAAAATTTCGGCGTTAATTTTTCGCGGCGAAAACAACTAAACTCATTTAATCACTGTACTATTCGCCGCGACTACCGCTCGACTCCGTGGCTCGCGCCGTCCGTATTCATGCATTTGTTTTGTTCGCCCGCCGCATCGCGCGATTCGCTCGGTACATTTCGCCGGTCGCTTCGTCGGTCGCCGGTGCGCGTGGCTTGTTAGGTACATTTCTATGCGCTTGTTTTAGTCGCTAGACGCTTCGCCGTTCGCACCGCGCGAATATTCGTATCGGCGAATGTCCCGTGGCCAGGCTGTTAGTTAGAAGATTGACGAGAGAAATCGACAAAGTTACTTCAGTGCGCCGCGTAGGACACCGGTGACCTACACGGCAGTCAATGGAGTAAGAACAAGCGGGCGATTCCAAAATGAACGAGAAGTATTTATTCACTGTAATGCAACTATGAAGCTGCTTCAGATAAAACAATACATTCATTCGTATGAATTCATTAACTCGATCGAAATGTCAACAGTTCACGACATACAACATTCTAATTTAATCTAAAGATATCTGCGAATATTTTAGGGAAATATATTATTAAGGTTATAATTATTCAACACTTTAATGAAAGGGTTTTTTTTTCTTTCGTAAATTTCATTGTTATTGACAACAAGGATGTGTCACTACAAAATGTATAGCTACTAAAATATTGTGTGATTCATCAAGGAAATGGACGCTAAATAGAATAAGTCCTTAAAACGATTTTGTTAAATTTAGAAACGTACGCATGCAGTCTGTGGGCTTAGTGCGAGTTTTTTAACGGTCTCGATAGCGTAAAAGTTGACTCAAATTTGTATGGAGTGGGAACGTTTGCGTACGTTTGCCGCTAGGGGCGCTGTTCCAACTGCATACGAATTTCAGTTTCGAACTTTTACGTTATCGAGACCGTTAAAAAACTCGCACTAAGCCCACTGGTCTCGCTAGTACTTAAGCCGTTTTCCGTTTAAGTGAAATATTCTTTGTTTTTTTTGGGAATTTTTTTTTCCTACCTATGCTGATAGCCTTGAGAGGCTATTTTAGCTTCTCCTTGACGTGTAGGTGACCAGGTAGGTTTAACACATTCAGGTAAAAAATTGCCATTCTTCTCTGCGTTAAGTACGTGACAAAATAGATGAATAATATCACAATAACTCAATATCACGCCAACCGATTTCGATGATTATTGTTTTTAGTGTATATTAATTTGTTTTGGAATATCTTTTTTTTTCTATTTGAAGTCGGTTTTTGTTAAAGCATGTCTATTTACAATTATTATCGCACTAGATGTTAGATGATCTCAATGTTTTCTATACTAATATTATAAAGAGGAAAGATTTGTTTGTTTGTTTGTTTCGAATAGGCTCCGAAACTACTGGACCGATTTGAAAAATTCTTTTTCCATTAGAAGCCGACATTGTCCCTGATGAACATAGGCTACTTTTTTTATTTTTATTTTTTATTTTTTTTTGTTTCATGTGTGTTTTAATGTTTCCGAAGCGAAGCGAGGGCGGGTCGCTAGTTATTGATAAGTGAGTGCTAAGAGTTAATGCGTGGTTGTCAGTTTAACGACTTTTTTTCCCTACTTATTCTAGTAACCTTGAGTGGTTAAACTAGATTCGCCGAACGTGTAGGTGAGGTCACGGGGCTCAAACCGGAGTGTTGCTAACACTAACCCTAGCAAGAGCAGCGCAGAATCTACCATGGTATCGGAACGCGACCTACTGAGAAGATCCGGCGGGAAACTCAGTCTGATGTGTCTATGGATTAGTTCACTCGTCGACGAGGACGGTGACCGGTGCTTGTGGTACCTAAAAGCACCGCTAATGGATCGGGAGAATCCGTAATGACGCGTAAGGAAATATCAAAAACATCATCCCATTACGCTATTTTGGGTACCTAACCTCATTTACATAGCTCTAAGAGTAGTTTTATTGAAATTATGGTTTCAAGTGTCAGTTTATGTGTCAAGTGGGTCCAATGACCGTCGTCTTCGTTAGAAGACGGTAAAACTTTAGAGGGATTCGTGAAGTAGCTGCTCTTGAGTGGTTAGGTCACCCTCGGAGGCGCTCGGGCAGCTGCTACCGAATCCCTCTCCTCCTGGAGAAATCAGAAAGGCATCCAGCTATCCTTCCTTTCTAAAAGAGAAAATTTCAAACTCACCGTGATATTGAATCCGCTTAGGCATATCAACAAAGAACTCGTCACGATGTTAAATAGCGTGGACAGAGAATATAAAGACTGCGTTTTGTTGACCAACCTACAAAAATTTCAAGATACTAAATTAAAACCCTTGAAAAAAAGTTTTATTTTTGCGTTAATTGTATTTTAGGATATTATAATATGTCTGGGGTTTTGTGTGTTTTGTGTTTATGCCGTGTGTGCTTTGTATATACATACATTTGTATATCTATACATTATTATTATTTTTCCAAAAACCAATGCACCTGTCACAGGGCTCTCTTGGTTGACTTGTAGAGAAGGTCATAGATGCCTATGCTTAAATCCGCCGCTGTAACTTTTTTTTTGTTCTGACTCATAGAACTCAAGGTAATTAATGCATAAGAAGCCAAAATAAAAACTACAACTAGGTACTTGCTTTATCACGCCCTCGTATTGAACGGGACCTTTTAATTTGCTAATCTAAGCATATACTATGCAATAATACGCGAAACTAAACTTGGGGTGGTAAACAGCGCAATCAAAAGCCGCGAGGGCGGTAAATGATATTTATTTCCTTAGATTTGGGATGTTTTAGTTTTTTCCAACGACACGCTATTTGTTGTGTGACTTTTCGTACTGACATATCGTTCTCGGTCGACGCTAGATATGCTCATGCGTTTATACCCTACTAGCGACCCGCCCTCGCTTCGCTTCGGAAACATTAAAACACACATGAAAAAAAAAAAAAAAAAAAAAAAAAAAGGAGCCTATGTTCATCAGGGACAATGTCGGCTTCTAATGGAAAAAGAATTTTTCAAATCGGTCCAGTAGTTTCGGAGCCTATTCGAAACAAACAAACAAATCTTTCCTCTTTATAATATTAGTATAGATATAGATTATTTATACACGATCGCGATCGCCTTTCGATATTAAAGTTCCATTTTTTTTGCCTAGGTATACTGGTAACGTCTAAGGACTATACTAACTTCACCGATCGAGTAAGTGAGCCTTGTGAATGAGCTAATACTAGCCCTGGCAAGGGCGGTGGTTCGCTAAACCTACCATCGGTATCGCGACCCACTTAGAAGGTACGGTATTATAATTATATATGTAACGTTTACCTCACACCGGCACGTTAGCATAAATATGTGTATAGTGCACATTCAAACACACCCATCACACGTCATCTCGGATCCTCCCGATCCACTAACGGTGCTCTTAGGTACTACAAGCACCGGTCACCGTCCTCGTCGAACCCGTCGCTTGCGACGAAAGGCTCGGCAAGTAAATTAACCCAGAGACTCAGCTCACTGAGTTTCTTACCGGATCTTCTCAGTGGGTAGCGTGCTCTTGCTAGGGCTAGTCTTAACAATGACCATAAGTTAGAGCCCCGTGAGCTCACCTACTCGCTTGGTGAATTTAGTATGACCCCTCGATATCACTAGAAAAGGTAGATAAAAAACAGCCCCATTCATTTACTGGTGGTAGGACCTCTTGTGAGTCTGCACGGGTAGGTACCACCACCCTGCCTATTTCTGCCGTGAAGCAGCAATGCGTTTCGGTTTGAAAGGTAAAACTTATATCTCAAGGTGGGTGGCGCATTTACGTTGTAGATGTCTATGGGCTCCAGGAACCACTTAACACCAGGTGGGCTGTGAGCTCGTCCACCCATCTAAGCAATAAAAAAAAAAAAAGCATACACATTACATTACATAGCACTGAGCAATAATACCAATAAAGCAAGTGACCTATGAACTAATTGAAAACTACCAATCGCAATTGTATGTAGTATAAAAACAGCAATAAAAAATATATTAAATAAGAAACAAAAGTAAAAGTTGATTTAATTTTCTTGAAGTCTGTGAAAATTACGTTTGTTACGCGGTGAAGGGTTTTGGAGTTTTAAAAAAAAAAACCTATTTTAAATACAGACTGAATTTATTTATGCTTTACAATAATCCCATATTACACGAACCGAGTTAGGATGTTATATTATGTCGAACTGCCCGAGTTTTGAAAGAGAAGGAGAATATATACACGAATGGTATTTACCAAACAATTAGTGATATAGTTATCCAGACTATGAACCTTATTCGTAAATATATTAAGGTTCTCGATACAAACCAACGAAATTGGTAAACGATGTAGTCAACAGGATATTACTAATGTGAGAAGAATAAATACATATTAACTAATGTTCTAATTACAAATGAAGATTTGATTTAAAGTAAACAATATACAAATGATTTAGTAACTTATGGGAGTTAGAAGGAATATATTTCTGCCGTGAAGCAGTAATGCGTTTCGGTTTGAAGGGTGGGGCAGCCGTTGTGACTATACTGAGACCTTAGAACTATATCTCAAGGTGTGTTGCGCATTTACGTTGTAGATGTCTATGGGCTCCAGTAACCACTTAACACCAGGTGGGCTGTGAGCTCATCCACACATCTAAGCCATAAAAAAAAAAGTATTTAACAATTTAGAACTAAGAGTATCTACTAAGAAAACTAAGAGTACATTATGCATTTATAAAAATATATATGAGTATATATTAAAACAGTCAACGCCGAATGTCTGGTGGGGGTTAATTAGCGGGACCCAAATGCCTTATTTCAGCGGACTCGAAGAACTAAATCTCTTCCAGCATTGCCTTGGAAGGATGCGGGACCCTACCATGCGCATTGTCCCAAGAAAGCCTCATGAGGCCACGCCCCACAGCATTCAGGACTATTGAGGTAAGGAGCATATGAGTTAGGTACTAATGCGAGAGGCATAACATAAAACGTTAAAACATTCCATTGTAAGCTAAAATACATGCCGAGCTATTAAAGCCGTGTTTAAAAATAGTTCAAAGACTGGCTTTCTCTAATGGTAATAGGAAATACAGCCAGCAGCTGTCACAGTACTGCTTATACTTGCCGCGAAGTAGCCCTGCGTTTCAGTTTGAAGACAGGGGCTATTTGGCTACTGATATAATCCATCCATGCTTAGGCGGATGGCGGTTAGGTGATAACCAAAGTAATGTAATTTGCTTCAATTTTTTTCAGATTTGGGCACTTGACGGTATGCAGATGTTAGAAACAGATGCGGACCCAATGATGTTTTAGGGGCGTACCCACCCATTGAATTCCCTTGCACTATCTCACCCGACATCCGATCTCCGCTTGGGGTCAGAACCCAGGCAGAGTAGGGGTTTCCGCAGTCAACACTAAAACCAGGATCGCGGCGCCACCCCTAGGACGCCTGACCGACAGGTGGTCGAGGCAATCGTCTATATTATAGTCGTCTATATTATAATCGTTTTTATTTAGCCTTCTTCATCTTAATAATAATACGTGAAACAAAAACTTTGTGCCCATCTTTACGAAAATTGCGCGGACGGAGGAGTATGAAATTTCCCGCACTTATAAAGAATATAGAGAAGGAGTGCAGAATGTTAATATATTTTTTAAATTATGCATAAAAAATTCATTAAATCAATAAAAAAGCATTAAACACACTACCATGTATTTGATACACACGCATGCATACTATTTGTTTATTGTCAAACTTTTATTATTGCTTATAGCCTGGTCAAATTGAGTATAGATTAAATATTGTTTGTCTTTATTAATATTTGTCTGAAGTGTAATCTTTGCAAAATCTGTGATTATAGAAGTATAATAAATAGTCTTTGACAACAGAATCATAATAGTGTACATAGGATATATGTTTCAAGAATAATTTAACACGTCATAACCGAATCCGAAACGGATCGCTATAGCCTTTAACACCAAACAATTTTACTTACTCGATTAATTCCTGATGTCTTTTAATCAGTACTATTATCTCGTTAATCGTTCTGTCGTTGCGTTTGATTTCTAAATGCTCGAATTTGTAACTCAACAGCCTGAAATTCATTCCGATGTAGCTGCACAAAGCATAAAATAGAGTATCCACGCCAAAGATGTTCGTGCAGACAATTATAGCTGTAAAAATATATAAATAAACACTAAAACCCAGTAATTAAAAAGATGTTTATTATTATCTGACCCAAATTTCGGCCTACATGTCTCCCAGTAAATAGACGAAAACATCCAAAAGCTGGATGCTGGATGCTACCACTAGTAAAAGGCAGCTTTTAGACCTCTTGTGAGTCCGCACGGGTAGGTATCACCGCCCTGTCTGTTTCTACCGTGAAGCAGTAATGCGTTTCGGTTTGAAGGGTGGGGCAGCCGTTGTAACTATACTGAGACATTAGAATTTATATCTCAAGGTGGGTGGCGCATGTCTATGTGCTCCAGTAACCACTTAACACCAGGTTGGCTATGAGCTCGTCCACACATCTAAGCAATAAAAAAAAGCAGAAACATGCCAATTAAGATGAAGACAAATCTACTTTGTTAAAAAAACCTTTTAATGTTTATTGGTCTTTATAGTACACTAGTCAAACCCAGCTTACTTTGCTGGGCGATCTTTGATTTGATTTTTATTCTATCGCTACCTAACTTCGCTGGGTCACTCGTCGATCTAAAGGCTTCCTGAAGTCGTCACGAAATCACTTCAGCCGTTTCAATGTCTATTGGAAACATGCACACATCAACTTTAATTTATAGTGTATTTCCTTGTTATTTGCACAATTTATGGTACTTAACTCAGATAAAATCTATCTTATATCTTTTTTTTATTGGCCTTGTAAGTAGACACGAGCTTACGGCCCACCTAATGGTGAGGAGTTACCGGCGCTCATAGACTTCAGCAATGCCAGGGGCAGTGCCAAGCCGCTGCCTACCGTTAAGTACTCTCTACAAGCCTCGTTTGAAGAAGGACATGTCATATCGCTCGACAAACACCGTGGAGGGGAGCTCATTCCAAAGCCGGATGGTACGTGACAAAAAAGATCTCTGGAAACGCACTGTGGCCATTAAGTAACGGGGAATTGCTGCCAACAAGCCTCTGACTATTAGAAGTTCTCTGTCACATTTTGTAACGATATTCCTTTTGGTTGGGCTCACTGCTCGGATATCAACATATCTATGTCGAATAAAGTCGATAAGTACAACTCACTCGCCCAAAATTGGTTGATATAGACAATAACCCAAAACGATGTGTCGTACACGTCGAAGGGGTATTTGACGGCGAACGGGTACAAGACCACAAATTTTCCCGTTTCCATGAATTCACCGGCCATCCCGAACAAGGGCATCGTACAAAATGTCATCGTGACCACAAAACTCACAGTCGAAAGCAGAAAATTCACGAATTTCAACAATTCATTCGCTTCGTTCACTATTCCTGCTTCAGTTACGTCATTATCGTATTCTCTTCCTTTTTTATCATTAAGACATTGATCATTGTCATTGGCAGTTTCTTCAATCTCATCAGGGTAAATCTCTCTTAATTTATCGACTACGTCTGACAACGATTCTTTGTTGTGATACAAACAGTGTACTTTTGCTGTGGCTAATACACTTATGGTAAGGCATGGCACGATCAGCGATAATTCCACGAAACTTTTGCCAGTTATTGTGCCGTCGATCAACCAATACATTTCGCCTATCAAAACGAAGTATAAGCCAACGATGTTTAGGTAATATGCAATTGAATCCACAAATGTTCGGGTCCAATTGTTCCATTCTTCCAAGAATATGTTTATTCCCGATAAGAACAACGCGGTTTTGGTTAACTTTATCGTCTTTTCGAATTCCGTTTTTGCTCTCATTTCGAGTCGTCCGGTTCGATTCACGAGTGGCAAGCGAATGTGTCACGAAGCTTAGAAAATTAATTACAAACGAAAGTACATCAAAGAGATTTTGATATTTACTTGTCGGTCTTTAATTAGACAAGTTCAATTTTTCGTGTATCGAAATTTTTTTTTTTTTTTTGGAAACGCTTTGTACTCAATTCTTGGTAACGTGCCCTGTAATGAGATTGAAGTCCTCGTATTGTAATAGAGAATATTTAAATGGAACAATGACAATTAACTTAACCGACCACATTTAAAAGCGGGATATTATGTTCGTAACTTAGGAGAGTTTTTAAGGAAACTAACTACAACAGTCATTGACCTTTTTTTCTATTGTTTGATTGAAAAACCATTTTGAACGAAACTTCTAGCTGTTTACAGAAGAAAAGTAATTTTTATTAAAATAATAAAAAATATTAAATTGCCAATAGTTTTAGACACATATGTTTGGTTTTTGTTTGTCCTCACGTCATCATTGGCTTTATTTACAGCGATTTTGTTATGATTTTATTGATAGCCTCAACTCAACGCAGGAAGTTAATGAGCTTAAAACTTTTAGAGGTGTCAATCCATGATATGTTTAACAATTCGAATATGTTTTCTGATGTATTGTACTAAGAACGTTGAAAAAATAGAAATAATATATTAAAGGAATGGCGACATTATTAAAAGGATGAAAGGAGTAAAGAGTACATATTATGTCACATGTCAATTTTTTTTAAGGCAACCCCTCCTATTTATACTTAGTCTGGCCATAAATACTGTTACAATTAAAAATAAAAATAAATCTATTGCAAATAACATTTATTACTTTTACAGTGTGTTAGTTTAATACATAAATATAAAACAATTTAAAGTATAAAAAGCTTATTCGAAGTGGTCTCCATTGGCTGCAATACAGTCCTTTAAACGTTGAGGCCAGTTATCAATAGAAGCACGCACTCTTTCCATGGGAAAATTTTTCACTGCCAATCGTACGGATTGTTTTAGGGACTCCAAATTATCATGGCGTTTAGAGCAAGCCGTACTCTCTAAAACTGACCATAAATCATAATCCAGCGGATTAAGATCGGGACTAGACGACGGCCAGTCTTCAGCTCTGATGAAGTCCGAAACGTTCGTTTCCAACCAAGACTGCGTAGACCGAGCTTTATGACCTGGTGCCGAGTCTTGCTGGAAGGACCATTCTTGATTATTGAACGTGGTGTTGTTAAGGGGCTTCACTACCTTCTCAAGAATGGTATCTTGATACACTTGTGCCGATGTTTTGATACCTTTTTCCTTACCTCCTCCTTTACCCCTCCTTTACCTTAAAAGTATGGCTCAGTCACTCCTTCATAGCTAATACCCCACCAAACCATCACTGAAGTCGGATAGTGCCCACGTTGCACTCTGTTGACTAATTGGGAAGCTTCCTTAGAGCTTTGAGCATAAATACGGTCATTTTGTTTGTTAAAATGTTGCTCAATTGTAAAAAAAATCTTTATTATATTATTTATTATATTTATAAAAATTTAATATCGCAAAATATTGTACAATATATTGGCGCCAAAATGAGAAAACTCAATGAGCAATCATATAAAAATGACAGATTCCAAATTCAAATGTAATATTTTGTTTATTTTTAATTGTAACAGTATTTATGGCCAGACTAAGTATATGCCACCGATGATGTCAACACCTTCAAAAGCGACGACATTTTGATTTAATTGGCATAAATCAACTATAACAGTGAATATTTAAAAAATATTAAAATTAGTTACTTAGACACATTATATATTTTCCTAACAAAATACAAATTAAAATCACTGTTAATTAATTATTAATCAATACCAATTAAATGCGTCTTAACGCTACGTGTTTGTCAATTGACTTATATAATATGTTACTCTAATTTGGTATTTAAATGTTTTTTTTTAAATGTAGTATTAAAATTAAATCTATATCTATACTAATAATATAATAGAAGAAAGATTTGTTTGTTTGTATTGAATAGGCTCCGAAACTACTGAACCGATTTGAAAACTTCATTCACTGTTTGGAAGCTACACTATTCCCGAGTGACATAGGCTATAATATAATAGTCTTTTTAAAAAAAATTACAGATCCTTACTTCAATAATGTAAGCCAAGATGTAAAAAAATTACCTAAAATATTCTTTACATCGAGTGCCCTGCGAAAACTATTGATGATAGAATAAAAGAATGTACTACGACTTTGTAGAACACATTATTATTTACAAAAAATTTCGCAATCGCATATGTCAAACTATTATAGTTATGCCGCAATAAGTGTTCTTTTATTTTAAAAATAAAACAACGTCAAATATCGTTGAATTATTTGTTAACTAGCGACCCGCCCTCGCTTCGCTTCGGAAACATTAAAACACACATGAAAACAAAAAAATAAAAAATAAAAATTTAAAAAAAGTAGCCTATGTTCATCAGGGACAATGTCGGCTTCTAATGGAAAAAGAATTTTTCAAATCGGTCCAGTAGTTTCGGAGCCTATTCAAAACAAACAAACAAACAAATCTTTCCTCTTTATAATATTAGTATAGATAATATTAGTATAGATATAGAAGACCCGAGCGGAGCCGGAGCGGGCCGCTAGTATTTAAATATCTTAGTAGCGCGCATTCTGTTCGTATCGAACTGTAAAATTCCCTCGCGTCTTATTTCTGGAGCAAAAATTATAAAAGATAGTCTGGTTCAAAAGGTGGATACAGGTTTGACTCATTAGTATTCAATTTCCTACAAATTTAATTAGAATTCCAGAAAGGTTTTTTGTTATAAATGATGAAATAATCACAAAAATCTTGTACTACAAATACAGACTTGTTTATTCACCGCCATTTTATTTTGCAATTTTTTTTTAACTATGCAGACACATTTATTATTAGGTCTGCATTAAAATCGAATATCACAAAAAGTTTCACGAAAACAAAAACTAATTTAAAGACACAGAAACAATACTATCGTAACAAAAATATATATGGAACTATAAAATTTATGTAATTGCTAGTCCGAAGTTTAAATAACATACCGTTTCGGAGGTCGAACTCAAAATATCAATGACAATAGTAAAAACGACCTAAATCACAATAAAATTGCAACGACAGAACGACTTAAGTCTCACAAAAAAATAATAGCCAACAAGACCTTTTGATAATCTACTCAAGGGGCTTCGTTTGAAGCAAAAACGTTACAATCCCTTTTGATCCGTCCGAAGACCTTCGGTTTTCACGAAATGCAGACAAAAAATATAATTTCTAGCCGTTTCTATTATTTCGGCGAGGCTTTTATTTACGCTGAGCGGTCTTGCGCGACAAACTATTAAAAAAAATGTTACCAACAATGGGGTGGGTTCTGTAGGAAAAAGAAATATATTTTCGACTCTGTGCAACCTCATAATCAAACTCTTTTTACCCTATCTAATCGTTTGTAACCAGTGTTCCAACTACCCGAAGACTGGTAGGTGAGCTCACGTGCTCAACCTGAGAAAGTTTGCCAACACTAGCCCTAGCAAGAGCAGTGCTTCACTGAATCTTTCCGGTTATCGTTCTCATCTAACCCGTCGCTTACGACGAAGGGATCGGCGAGTAAATTAATCCACTGACACAGCCCACTGAGTTTCTCGCCGGATCTTCTCAGTGGGTCGCGTTTCCGATCCGGTGGTAATTTCCATGAAGCACTGCTCGTGCTAGGGTTAGTGTTAGCAACGTTATCAGGTTTGAGCCCCGTAAGCTTACCTACTCGTTCTGAGAATCTAGCATAACCTCTAGAGGTTACTAGAATAGGTAGTAAGAAAAAGCTGAATCTCTAACGGGATCGGAATCGCGACCCGCTGACAAGATTCGACGAGAAACTCAGTAGGTTGTGTCCATGGGCCAGGTTGCATGACCCATTCTAAAAGTTCCATGAGAAAAAACTCACATAACACCTAACGTGTCCCAAAACGGGAAAATACTTGTTATGTAATACCTACATGATAATGGTATATAGTTAGTTAAAATTAGCACCAATAACAGATACTGTTTTTCCGGTTACGGCAATCGGTTTTTTATAATGTCATTATTGTCAGCGTCTATTGTAGCTAACTTTTAAAAACTTTATAAACAACAAAATCCTTAAAACATAGATACACAAGTAATATTTGTAAAGGGAATTACTTTTTTTTATTGCTTAGATGGGTGGACGAGCTCACAGCCCACCTGGTGTTAAGTGGTTACTGGAGCTCATAGACATCTACAACGAAAATGCGCCACCCACCTTGAGATATAGGTTCTAAGGTCCAGAGCCAAAGTGCTGCCTGCCTTAAGTATTCTTCTCAAGCCTCCTTTGAAGAAGGACATGGCATAGCGCCCGGGAAACACCGTGGAGGGGAGCTCAATCCAAAGCCGGATGATACGTGGCAAAAAAGATCTTTGGAAACGCACTGTGGATGACCGCAGTGGCTCCAGGTAATATGGATGAACTCTACTCCGGTGGCGGGCGGTGCGATGGTAAAAACGAGACGTTGGTATCAAGCGCAGTGGTTCTAGGTATTATGAATTGGATCTGCTTCGGTGAAGGGCGGGGCGATGGTAAATGCATGTGTGTGCAATGAAAAAGTTTATAATAATTGCACATTATCCAACCTAATTTTCCTTTGAACTTTATTATCTTTTAATATAAGTCCGCTACGTAGTTAACTGAGCTTTAAAATCTAGTAGGGGGCCCACCTCGTGATCGGAGGCCTTCGCGTCGAGATCGAGGCGACCGGGTTGCGGTACCTCGGTCTCGTACTGGACGGTCGTTGGAGCTTCCACGCTCACTTTGAGAGATTAGGTCCCCGACTGATGGCGGCCGCCGGCTCGCTGAGTCGGCTGTTGCCGAACGTCGGGGGGCCTGACGTGGTGGTGCGCCGCCTCTACACGGGGGTGGTGCGGTCGATGGCACTGTACGGGGCTCCCATGTGGTGCCACGCCCTGACCCGCGACAACGTTGCGGCGTTGCGACGTCCGCAGCGCGCGATTGCGGTCAGGGCGGTTCGTGGATACCGCACCGTCTCGTTCGAGGCGGCGTGCGTGCTAGCTGGGACGCCTCCCTGGGACCTGGAAGCGGAGGCGCTCGCTGCGGATTACGCGTGGCGATGCGATCTCCGCTCCAGGGAGGAGCCGCGTCCTGGCGCGGCGGAAGTTCGAGCGCGGAAGCTTCAATCTCGGCGTTCCGTGCTCGAGGCGTGGTCTCGCCGCCTGGCGGACCCCGCCTACGGGCGACGGACCGTCGAGGCGATCCGCCCGGTCCTCTCGGACTGGGTGAATCACGACCGAGGACGTCTCACCTTCCGAGCGACGCAGGTGCTCACGGGACACGGCTGTTTCGGTCGCTACCTGCACCTCGTCGCCCGGAGGGAGCCGACGCCGAAGTGCCACCACTGCAGTGGCTGCAACGAGGACACGGCGGAGCACACGCTCGCGTACTGCCCCGCTTTCGCGGAACAGCGCCGCGTCCTCGTTGCAAAAATAGGACCGGACTTGTCGCTTCCGACCGTCGTGGCTTCGATGCTCGGCAGCGACGAGTCCTGGCAGGCGATGCTCGACTTCTGCGAGTCCATCATCTCGCAGAAAGAGGCGGCGGAACGGGAGAGGGAGAGCTCTTCTTCCCTCTCGGCGCCGTGCCGCCGCCGTCGGGCCGGGGGCCGGAGGAGGGCGTTTGTCCAGCTTCAGCCCCTATGAGGAGGCAGTTTCCTCCCGGTGATGGTCACGGGGCGACCTAAGGAGGTTAAGGCTGCGCCGCACGCTACCGTCGCTCTAGCGCGCTGGCACCAGGAGGACGGGACGGCGCGTCGGCGGCTGCGGACTGCGATGCGGTCCACATTTTCGTCGTCGTTGTCGTCGCCGAACATACTGTTGAAGAGCAACCCGGTCGGCGGTGTATCGCGTTCCGACCCGGCAGGCTGGTTCTGGCCCAGCGGGGTATCCCGGAACACCAGCGGCACCGCCCGGGCGGCCTGGTAGGGCTGCCGTACCGCGGAGACTGACGTCGTTGGTCGTCGACTATCGCCTCGACGATCCGTCGGTCGGGCGTCCTCGGGGTGGCACCGCGTGTCTGGTTGTAGTGTTGATCGCGGGAACCCCCCTACTCTGAACGGGTTCTGACCCCGGACGGAGATCGGACGTCGGGTGTAAGAGTGCAGGGGAGTCGTTTAGTGGGTGGGCCCTAAAATCCTTGGGCCCGCGATCTGCTCTCAACACCTGCAGATCGTTGAGTCTCACATACCCCGTGCGCCCCCTAGGCGCGGGAACCTCGTGGGAGGATCGGCCCCCGGCCCGAAAAAAAAAAAAAAAAACCTTTAAAATCTAGTCAGTTGAGAAATATTTGTATTGCAAAAACCAACTTTCAATAAAGCAATCGATCTACCACAGCACTGTAAACCATCCTTGGTTGTCCGGTATTTTTCTTGCTTAGGTAGGTTGAGGAGCTCACAGCCCACCCGGTGTTAAGTGGTTACTGGAGTCCATAGACATCTACAAGGTAAATGCGCCACGCACCTTGAGATATAAGTTCAAAGGTCTCGGTATATTTAGTTACAACGGCTGCCCCACCCTTCAAACGTCAACGTCACGAGTCAACATACGCAGACTTTTCGTAACAAATGCTAGTTTGAAACCGGCCGAACACGTGCGCGAGAGCCCCCAGTGAAAGTGCAGATGATGATTACTACTCAGATAACCGAGAGGCCGGTCCGCTTAAAGTTTTAATGTCGCCGATACGATTCACAATGCAAATGATCCGTTAAACACTAGAAAGACCCGTGCGTTGCCCTAGGATGCTCTTTCGGAGTTCGTATTAGCCCTTAGCGAGATGGAGTATCACAAAGCTTGAAGTCGTCGTGGCCTAAAGGATAAGATGTCCGGTGCATTCGTATCTAACGATGTGTTCGAATCCCGCCGGCGGGTAAAAAGTTTTCTAATGAAATACGTACATAGTCAGGTCATAAATTCTGTCACATGTTTAATGTAAAATAATTGAAACAAGTTTATTCATTATGTAACCATACCATTCATATACCAAAATGAACTTAACAAAACATAGATTCTTATGACACTAAAGTTTATTCAAAATGACCTCCGTGATTTTGAATACAGGCCTTCAATCTGCGCGGCCAGTCGTCTATCGCAGCACGAACGAGGTCCATGTCAATATCGGCGGCTGCCTTAATCAAGGATGTCTTGAGTGACTCCAAATTGGGATGAGGGTTTGAGCACGCCTTTTCCTCCAAGTGTTGCCATATCTTGTAATCTAACGGATTCAAATCTGTACTGGAGGAGGGCCAGTCTTCGTGCCGGATGAAGTCGATTTCACGCGCCGCCAGCCAGTCTTGTGTGCTCTTCGCTCTATGAGCTGGCGCCGAATCTTGTTGGAATACCCAGTGCCTGTTATTGAACATGGTATGAGAAACAGGTTCCACAAGGTTCGTCAGGACTGTATTTTGATACACAACTGCATTCGTTTTTACACCTTTCTCACAAAAATGTACCTCTGTTAAGCCCCAATAAGAAACTCCCAACCATACCATGAGCGAGGATGGAAAATGACCTCGTTGGACACGCGGAATACGGTTGCTCGCTTCTTCACTAATGTGTGCGTACACCTTATCATTTTGTTTGTTGTAGCTCTCTTCTACGGTAAAAATTTTTTCATCCGAACAAAGAATTTCCCGATATTTTTTTCCCGCGTACCGCTTCAACAAAGCGCGGCATCTCTTCAGTCTCAGGTCCATTAGACGAGCATTCAAACGATGTCTTGTTTTTCTTCGATATGCCCGAAGCCCTAAGTCTTCATTTAACACCCTTTTCACCGTGGTTCTGCTTAATCCCATCTGAAGGGCCAACAGTTTCTGCTTACGTTTGGGATTTCTTTGAATTCGCGCCTTCACAGCTTTTATCACTGCTGGAGTCCTAACAGACCGAGGGCGACCACTTCTTGACCTGTCATCTACACTAGAGTCTTCATTGTATCGTTTGATGGTACGATAAACGAATCTTTTGGCTATATTCAAATTTTTCAGTATGTTAAAATTTTGAATTGGCGCGTAACCGCAACGATGCAACGCAATAACTGCAACACGGTCTTCTTTAAGCGTCCACTCCATATTTAAAAATGAGTAAAATTCTAAAAGTATACATTTTTATTTTCATGAACAATTCGAAATTCGAATTCAATAAACTTTTTTGTGGCCAGCATTCTAAAAGAAAAGTTTTTACTGTGTGACAATACTTATAACCTGACTAGTTATTTATTGTTCACGATTGACTTCCACGGTGAAGGAATAACATCGTGTAATAAAAATCAAACCCGCAAATACAGATACTTTAGAACTTATATCTCAAGGTGGGTGGCGGATTTACGTTGTAGATGTATATGGGCTCCAGTAACAACTTATGTGAGCTCATCCGATTTAAGCAATAAAAAAAAAAAAAATCAAAGCGCTTGCTACAGTGCACTATGAGACTTCAGAGTCCAAACAATACGAATTACCTACCTTGAATCTCCGAAATTGACAAAACAGTGTTATTAATTAGTACGAGAGATTGTATTTCCATTAAAAAATATCGGAATTATTTGCTCAGAAATAAATGAAAATAAATTTATCCATCAGTGTGCTTGATACGACTTTTTTAACGTTCTCGTTTGCCGCTAGGGGCGCTTTTCCAACTGCATAGTACACATTTTAGTAAACTTTTACGTTATCGAAAACGTTAAAAAATTCGCACTAAACACACAGTACCAAATCATCCTTAGGGACCCCGGTAACCGTACTCGTCGAACTCGGTAAAGAGTTCGACGTGCAACCTAACTTAAACATCAGCCCGTTGAGTTTCTCGCCAGATCTTCTCAGCGGGTCGCGATTCCGATCCAGTAGTAGATTCATTCGCGGAACAACTACTCTTAAGTTGTTAGGTCTCCTTGGGAGGCGCTCGGGTAGCTGTTAGCAAATACCACCCCTCCTGGCTGAGCCTTTGCTCACCCACCTGTCCTGGCAAAATTGGAAAGGCCAGGCCACCAGTAAACACTCAAACATAAAAAAAAGAAACGCAGTGCTAGAAGATTAACGGACGAAATTAATCAACTAATTATTACGAAGTCTCATGAAACAAAAATAATATTGCCTGCTTTTTTTTCTCGTTCGATAATAATTTCTTGTTCATTTCATTTAATCCTTTAATATCTAGGTTTGTCGCGTTATACGTTACGTTTCTTTATTGAACCGACAAAAGAACGGACCTTGACAAAGTGACCGACATCCCAGCCACGGTCGTTTCCATCAAGCCGAGGCGACGCGAAAATTATTCCGACCTACATACAAATAATGAAGTTCACGCAAACACAACAGCTATTTGGCAACGCTTCGTAAATTAAATGTTTTTTTTTTTATGATTGAAAGATTACTGGTGGCGAGTAGGCCTTTTACGAGTGGGCGAGCAAAGGCTCAGCCAGGAGGGGTGCGATTTGCTAACAGCTGCCTGAGCGCCTCCTAAGGAGATCTAACAACTCAAGGGCAGCTGCTTCGCGAATGAATCTACTACCGGATCGGAATCGCGACCCGCTGAGAAGTTTTTTTATTTTTTTTATTGCTTAGACGTGTGGACGAGCTCACAGCCCACCTGGTGTTAAGTGGTTACTGGAGCCCATAGACATCTACAACGTAAATGCGCCACACACCTTGAGATATAGTTCTAAGGTCTCAGTATAGTCACAACGGCAAGTTCCAGCGAGACTCTCAGCAGACTGATGCATGGGTTAGGTTGCACGGTTACCGGGGTCCCTAAGCCTGCTCCTAGTGTTAGAGCTGAAGGCGTCGAAATTAAATGTGTCGTTCGAGTAGAATCAAACGCGCGACGTCCTCGTCGAATTGAACCTCTCCTTATTCTTTTTCTCCACCTTATCCCTCTAGGTGGGGTCGGCACAGCAATTTTTTCTCTTCTATTCTCCAGTATCAGCCCTCATCTCAACACTCACTCCTCTCTCTCTCATATCGTCATTCACACACTCCATTCGTGTCTTCTTCGGTCGACCTCTTACACTTTACCTTGCACTACCATTTCCATACATCTCCTAGTCACGTGCCTCTCCTCTCTAAGCACCACATGTCCATACCACGCTAACCGTCCGCTCTTTAATTTGTTGATTACCGGGGCTTCTTTCACATTTCCTTTCAACTTTACCAAAGAACTCAAATCTTTTAGGCATCAATTAATAATAAGAATAATAAGCCCCTTTTACGTTCTGGTGGTAGGAGGTTTTGTGAGTCCGCTCGGGTAGATACCACCACCCTGCCTATTTCTGCCGTGAAGCAGTGATGCGTTTCGGTTTGAAGTGTGGGGCAGCCGTTCTACTGTTAAAAGTGAGACCTTAAAACTCATGTCTCAAGGTTCGCGGCAGCATTTACGTTGTAGAGGTCTATGGGCTCCGGTAACCACTCACGCCAGGTGGGCCGTGAGCTCGTCCATCCATCTAAGCAATAAATAAAAAATTTCAATACCCAGCGATTATTGTTATTACATGCGTTTTAATATACAGGGTGTTCCGAAAGTCAACGTCAAAAGATAGTAGATATAAAAGCGATAGCAGGAAGCGATTGGCGAAAAAAGTTATGGTCAAAGAGGAGGAGAGCTTTATCCGAGAAGAATTTCCGATCAATGGTAGTCACCAATTAACTATATCCAAATTGGCAAAAACAAAACATTTATGTACCCGTCTGTCTTTTGTTCTAATCCATTTTTTTTATTGCCCTTGTAGGCAGACGAGCATACGGCCCACCTGATGGTGAGTGGTTACCGTCGCCCACGGACTTCAGCAATGCCAGGGGCAGAGCCAAGCCGCTGCCTAACGAAAAAAAATGTTTAGTTACTATTGACGATCTTCATTGTTGTCATTTGTAAATCTATATATTAATACGTGAAGCAAAAACTTTGTATCCCTTTTTACGAAAATTGCGCGGACGAAGGAGTATGAAATTTTCCACACTTATAAATAATATAGAGAAGAAGTGCACAATGCCAATATGTTTTTAAAAAAATGCGTAAAAGATACATTAAATCAATAAAGAAAACATTACACACACTACATACCATGTATTTGACGCACACATGCATGCATACTATTTATTGTCAAACTTTTGTTCTTGACGTCTGTTGTCAAATTGAGATTAAATATTGTTTGTCTTTGTTCATATTTTTTATAGTGTAGTCTTGGCGAAATTTGTGATTATAGAAGTATAAAATACAATCATAATAGTGTACAAACTTACAATTCCAATTAATTATAGTCGAATTTCGACTACTGCGGGACCTCTAGTAATAATAATAAGTCTTTATTGCTGTTTTATTTACTTACTAATTACTAACTTGATAAATTACTTAATAATAAATTAAATTTAAAATCAACTTGTAATCAAGTATTCCGTTCGGTGTGGTCTTCAAAACAGCTTGTCTCTCGACAAAGGCCTCCTCTAAAGATTCCCAATATTCTCAACTTTTTATGTTGTCTTTTGTAATCGACTTCAAAAAAGGAATAAGTGCTCTTTTCTTTAGAAAGTTTCTATGTTAGTGGTGTCTCAGAACTCTTTTTTACGAGAACCAATTATTCGAATGATTATTTAATATTTGAAAGTTTGAGAGCTTCTAATGCGGTCCCATTTAAACAAGATCTGACCAGTAGTTCCTGAGATATCCATAATAATACTTGTTTAATTGACTTCAACCACATTTATTATGTGTATATTAACCTCATTTTATTATTACGTCAAAGTCGGTTTTCTTTTTTTTGTTCGTTAAAATTCTGTATTGCATTATGTATGCAAATGGTCAGTTTGTTTTTCCGTAAGAATCTCATAACCAAAACAAAAAAAAAACTAAAGAATAACGTCTAAAATTAATGTCAATCTTGTGATACCAGTCATTACGGTCGAATTCGATTGTTGAGCTAGCGCTGGGTTCATCTGGATACGTAAACACGACTTTACGTTACATTGTTATAAAATTATAACACCCAACGCACAATCATTTGCGGAATTCCCTGTTGGAGTGCAGACAGCGTGCCTTTTACACCATTCTGCTAACTTCTATAGCGAAACAGTCTTATCGGATGCATTCTGGCCTATTGAATGCAGCCCTTACGTATCAACCTGTTTCATTAACACTGTCATTAAACGCCTGCAGCTCTAGCACTCGCCCATAGGCATATCCCACTGAGTTTCTCGCCGGATCTTCTCAGTGGGTCGCGTTTCCGATCCGGTGGTAGATTCTGCGAAGCACTGCTCTTGCTATGGCCAGTGTTAGCAACACTCCGGCTTGAGCCCCGTGAGCTCACCTACAGGTTATGGCGAAGCTGACATAACCTCTCAAGGCTATAAGCATAGGTAGAAAAAAAACCCGGATCTTCTCAGTGGGTCGCGATTCTGAAGCGATTCTGTGAAACACTGCTCTTGCTAGGGCTAGTGTTAGCAAATTCTCTCAGGTTGTGCTCACCTAGCCCTCTGGTCGTAGCTAGAATAGCCCCTTAGACTACCAGTGAAAAAGTAGGGAATAAAGCACTTGGAGTAATCGTAAATTCGTAAGTTGCCTAGTAACCATAACCATCGAACTCCTTGATAAGTTCGCTGTGAAACCTAACCCATACATACGCTGAAGGTCTCACTGGATCTTCTCAGCGACTCGCGATCCCAATCCGGCAGTGACTGGTGGGTGAGCTTACCGGACTCAAGCTTTCAGCTTGTGCTAAAATTGGCTCTAGCAAAAGCGCAGTGCTTCGCAGAATCTACTACCGGATCGGAATCGCAACCCACTTAGAAGTTTTTTTTTTTATTACTGATGGCCCGGAGGCCTTTCCCCTTTTACCAGAACTGGTGGGCGAGCAAAGGCTCAGCCAGGAGGGGTGGGATTCGCTAGCAGTTGCCCGAGCGCCTCCGAGGGAGACCTAACAACTCAAGAGCAGCTGCTTCGCGAATGAATCTACTACCGGATCGAAATCGTGACCCGCTGAGAAGATCCGGCGAGAAACTCAGCGGGCTGATGCATGGGTTCGGTTGCACGTCGAACTCTTTGTCAAGTTCGACGATTACGGTTACCGGGGTCCCTAAGCCTGCTCCTAGTGTTAGAGCTGAAGGCGTCTAATGCAAAGGTTATTGGATCTGATGGATCCGTAAAGACGACTTAGAAGATCCGGCGAGAGGCTCCTTACGTTGTGTCTATGGGTGAAAGGTTATAGCATTTCATTCGTTTGAAAAGGGCCCTAAGGCGTAGTTCACACCAACCGATTGTCCGCCGCCGACTGTGAGTATTCTCACTATCAGACCCAGTGTAAGTCTACGTTTACACAACGTAATGAGCTTTTCGCCTGATCTTTTAAGTCATCTTTACGGATCCATCAGATCCAATAACCTTTGCATTAGACGCCTTCAGTGTAAGTTAACGTTTACAGTGGGGCTGATAGTGAGAATACACACAGTCGGCGGCGGACAATTGGTTGGTGTGAACGATGCCTTAGTGACAAACAGGCGACATCCGAGTCTCTAGCATTACTGATGTATTCGCGCCCCTTTGAAGGCAACACAAAAGCTACTTTTTTTTTTTTTTTTTTTTTTTTTTTCCTACCTATGCTGATAGCCTTGAGAGGCTATTTCAGCTTCACCCTAACGTTTGTAGGTGAGCTCGCGGGGCTCAACCGGAGAGTTGCTAACACTGACCCTAGCAAGAGCAGTGCTTCGCAGAATCTACCACCGGATCGGAAACGCGACCCACTGAGAAGATCCGGCGAGAAACTCAGTGGGCTGTGTCTATGGGTTAGTTCGCTCGTCGAGCCCTTCGTCGCAAGCGACGGGTTCGACAAGGACGGTGACCGGTGCTTGTGGTGCCTAAGAGCACCGTTAATGGATCAGGAGGATCCGTAATGACGTGCTTTGGGCGACGTCGACGGTTTACCATTCGGTCTACTGGGTCGGGTATGTAATTTCCAGCGGCTACGATGAGAGGGTTCTCATGTCGTGCCGCCTTCTCAAAATGGCGCAGCGATGCCGACTGTAGATACTTACTGACAGAGTCAAGCTCCAGGTCATCGTGGAGATCCACGTTCCTCAGGAACCATGGTGCTCCGACGGCTATCCTGCAGAATCGGGATTGAATAACCTGAAGGGGCTTCAAGTTGGTGCGGGCTGCGTGAGCGAACACTACGCTTGCATACGTCATAACGGGGCGTATGCAAGTTTTGTAGAGAGTTACCTTATTACGGAGGGACAGTTTGCTTCGCTTGCAAAGCATAGGGTAGAGACGTCCTAATATGAAGGCGGCACGGTCGCGTACCGTTTTAATATGGGGACGGAATGTCATCCCTCTGTCGAGGGTGACGCCTAGGTATTTGACCTGCGAGGCCCACGGTATGGGCTGGCCAAAGAGAGTGACGGGGCTAACGGCGGAGGTGTTTGCGCGCCTATTAGGGAGTGGGATGCTCGAAGTGGTATTCGGAGGGCGACCCCTTTTGAAGAGCACCGCTGTGCTTTTCGTGGGGTTGATGTCGATGCGCCACTTCCGGAACCACTGTCCCATGGTGGCTACTGCGATCTGGAGTCGCCGATGAAGCAGCGACATCTTCCTACACGAGTAGTAGATAGCCGTGTCATCGGCGAAGAGCGCTAGATGGGTCTCCGGAGACCGGGGTATATCATTGATATACAAACTAAATAATAACGGGGAGAGCGCGGAGCCTTGCGGGACTCCGGCAGTCAGTTGACGGGGACGAGAACGAGTTCCCTCTACTCGATATCGAAACGAACGGTTCGACAAGAAGTCTCGTATGATGAGCACGAGTCTGTCTGGCACTCCCATGTTGTACAGTTTGTAAATTAAACCGTTGTGCCAGACTTTGTCGAACGCCTTCGCGATGTCGAAGAAGAGGGCGCCGGTCGGGATTTGTTTACGCCTATTTAGTCCTATCAGGATGTGCTCCGTAAGGCGGTGCACTTGTTGTACGCACGAGTGTTTAGAGCGGAATCCGAACTGTTCGTCTATGAGAATTTTGTTCGCGGTAACAAAATCCCAGAGGCGTTTCCTAAGGAGCCGTTCGTAAATTTTTCCTATCGTCGGGAGGAGACTAATCGGACGGTAACTAGAAGTTTCGTTTGTCGGTTTGCCCGGCTTATGTATACCGATAACGTCCGCTTCTTTCCACACCGCGGGAAAGATGCAGTGCGTCATGGCGGCATTTAAAATTGTAGCCAACATTGCTATCAGTTGGACTGGCAAGAGTTTTAGCGCGCGGTTGCGGATGCCGTCGGAGCCGGGTGCCTTCCTAGGTTGGAGGTTGTGGATCGCGTCTCTAACTTCGTCAGTGGTAATGGGGGGTAACGCGTCCGAGGGCGGCAGGGAAGCTCTGCGCTCGACCTCCCTGTCGACTAACTCGGTGTGTTCGGGGTCCGCGTGTTGAGTGCTGGTGGTGCACTGCTCTTGCAGTGCATCGGCCAGCAGCTCAGCCTTGTCATCGTCATCGAATGCCGGTGGTTGGCCTGAAGGGCGTACGAGGGGAGGCATAGTAGCGGTAGTTTCGGATTTGAGAGTCCTAGCTAGTCGCCAGTATGCTTGGTGCGAGGGCGCGAGTTGTTCTAAATAACTATGCCAATTATCGTTACGCGCGTCACTTAGGCGGGAGTGGACTTCGCGTTGTAGACGACGCATCCGAATCCGGTTTGAATGCGTGGGAAGACGATCGTAGGCCCGGATTGCCGCGTTCCTAACTCTTAAGAGATTCCTAAGTTCGGAGGACAGTCTGATGCGGTGGAAGCTGTCCTCCACATCGACTTCTTTTGAAGATCTAATGATCGCGGAAGAGATGTGATCGGTAATGATGTTTATGGATTCGACGGTGTCCTCGGGGGATAGATTCGAATCCGGGCCGTAAGGGAGGATTAGCGGAGCGGCTTCGGCTAGGCACGTGCCCAGCTTATTCCAATCCACCATGGTCCTCGTAACAGTGGCTGGGTTGTGAGGGCGACCGAGCTGCATAAGGACAGGTCGGTGGTCTGAGTCGAGCTCTGACAGTGCTTCGATGGAACGTAAGCGCAGAGTTACGTTCCTAAGCAATGCCAGGTCTATAGTGCTCGGACGGAGCGCGATGTTATACGGATAACATGTTGGAGTTGGGGGACCGACTACTTCAAAAGTGAGGTCGTCTATAAACGCGTCGAGACGCCTACCGTTAACGTTCGTACGATGGCAGTTCCACCTAGTGTGGTGGCAATTTAAATCGCCTGCCAAGATGACGGAGTCTCCCATGCCAAACAGTGACTCGATGTCACTGCTCAGGAGGGGCTTGTCCGGGGGAGATAAACGGATGCGATGACGATCGGCTGGTGTCCCGTCAGCGAGATACGGCACACTGACGCCTCGATATGTAAGAGCGAGGGAGTATCGAGAGGAACAACGTGCAGAGCCCGCCTATAGTAAATGGCAGTCCCGCCTTTGGAGGCGGTGAGTCTGTCATTCCTAACCATGACGTAATTCGCGACTTTCGGGTCACGACGCGAGGGCTTCAGACAGGTCTCCTGCACTAACAAAATATCTACAAGATTATCGCGGAGGAATTCGAAAATTTGATCGCGTTGCCGCGCGAGTCCGTTAGCATTGTAGAATGCTAACGTAAGGGAATACGGTTTTTCTCTACCTTTTTGCGCCATTGATTACCGGTAAAGAATTTTTATAACGTGCGAGACACGGACTCGTAGACGTCCATGTGATCGAAAGCGGCCGCGAGCCGCTGTTCGGGGGTTACCGACCTACGGATAGCATCTGCGAACGATCGCAGACGGTCAAAGTTTACCGCGGTGACGAAGTCGCGCACGAGCGCGAAGTCGTTGACGACTGAGGGTTGCGGGGGGCGGTACGCGGGCGCGGGGCGAGGTGCCAGCAGGGGCTGAGGCGCGTGACGTGTCGCAGGCGGGAGCTGGGGTACGTTTTGTGTTCCCTCCTTCGTATACGGCAGCGGTTTTTTCCACGCCGAGACGGTGGGAACCGCAGCCGGTACGAAGGCTGGTTTCGGCACTGAAGGCGCCGAAGTCTTTGGGTCGACGGTTCGGGGGGCTGGGTGGTTCAGGCGTTTACGCGGAGCCCTAGGACATCCGCGGTAGTTTGCCGGGTGCCCTTGCTTAAGGCATAGGACACAGCTTGGGGGTTCCGTCGCGGTTTCCCTAACACGCGAACATTCTGTGGTTGCGTGATCGCCGAGGCATTTCACGCAGCGGGGGCGCGCGTGGCAATTACGCGCTGAGTGGCCATAGAGCTGGCACCTGTGGCACTGCCCGGGAGTACCACGTTTATGGGGGGCTTCGATGGTGACCCCGGAGAGGCCGCATATCGTTTTGAGACATGAGATTCTTTTCTTTGCCTCCGGGGTTGATTCTAGCGCGACGAGAATCATATTGTACGGCTGTCTGCCGCGTCCGCTGTGCATCCGGTGCACACTAATTATTGGGAGGGACTGACCGATCAGATCCTCCTTTACGTAGTCTATGTCGAGTTCCTTGGGGACTCCACGTATCACTACGCGGAGTTCGCGGTCCTCCTGAAGAGCATAGGTGTGATAACCTATGTTCTCCTTTCGGAGGTAAGCAGAGAGGGCCCTATGGTCGCCCGGCGTTGCGACCTTAATCTGAATCCCATGCGCGACGTTACGCGCATGGGTATAATTAATTTTGTTGGCCTGAAGGGCCTGGGATACGCGATTCCACGCTGACTTCTCCTGGAGTATCAGCGGGGGCGGGACAACTGTTTTAGGCGCGGGCGCGGTTTTTGGGCGCGGCGGTGGGATTACGCGGCGGGCGGAGTCCGACTCTGGCGTTACGACTACCTGCGGTCGGGAGGCGGTCGCGGACTTGGTTTGCTTCGTCATGGAGCTCCGGGACTCCACGACGCGAGTACGCTTTTTACCGCGCGTTACAGTTTGGAACCCATCCGAGGTTCCGGGTTGAGGGCTAGTCGCGGACTCGAAGTCCATCTCCGATTCGGTATCGGAGCCTGAACTAGACGCTATTGAGGTCGCGACGGACGAAACTGACGTGATTGACGCGGGCGCGGGGGTAGCGGGGGCGGGGGCGTTAGACGCTACGACGGCGGCGTGCGTACGTGCCCTTGAACACGGACCGGCGGCGGGGCACGCGAGGCATGCCTGCGAGGCATGTTTGGCGACGGCGGCGAGAGATGCGGGGGGAGAATAATTACCAAATGAGGCCCTATAGGCTTCGAATTCGGGCGCGATTGACGGATATTTTTCCCGAATGAAGTCGATGAAAAGTTTTTCCTCCATCTTTACGTGATTTTCGCCCGGGGGGGGCGGCCCCGGGACTTAAACACGCGCTCGCCTTGCGGCGAGGCCCCTGCGTCGGTAACACTAAATTGGCCGAAGCGATTCTAGGAATTTTAGAAATTTTAGTGAATAGAACAAGTAGAATAGAATTAGAGTGAATAGAACTACTGCACAGTTCCCGGGCGGCAATGCCTTGCAATTAGGCGCAGGTACAAATTCCGAGAAACACTTGGGCCACAGATGTGCCACGAACAATGATCTATTATCACCGGTAGTCACTTCCGACAAAACAATGAGCACGTCCACGCGCGTCGGTTGCTCAAATCGGAATGAAAAGCTACAATTACTTTTAAAATTACGTACTAAACTAATTAACAGTTTCCTAAAATATAAACAATTATACGCATCTTTTCATACGCCTTCTACAAAGGTGCAATAACAAAAGGCCCTTTTATAAAACAAAAACATAGTAAACGGACATCGTAAAAATGAAAATATTATTTTGTCTTGTTAAATACTGTTATTTAAATGTTAAAAGTGAAACATTTTGAACGTTAATATAGAATGAGTGCTGCGTTACAAAAGATTTATGTTAATTTTTTTCATACCTATGTTGATAGCCTTGAGAGGCTATTTCAGCTTCTCCTTGACGTGTAGGTGAGCTCACGGGGCTCATACCGGGAGTGTTGCTAACAATGGCCTTAGCAAGAGCAGTGCTTCGCAGAATCTAGCCCTCAGACACAGCCCATTGAGTTTCTCGCCGGATCTTCTCAGTGGGTCGCGTTTCCGATTCGGTGGTAGATTCTGCGAAGCACGGCTCTTGCTAGGGTTCGTGTTAGCAACGTCGTCAGGTTTGAGCCCCGTGAGCTCACCTACTAGTTAAGGTTACGCTGAAATAGCCTCTCAAGGCTCTCAGCTAGGTAGGAAAAAAAAGTGATGGTTTGGTGAGGCGTGTCTTATCAAGGAGTCACTCCGTTTAAAACTGCTATGTTCATGTAATTTCCACTTCCTACACCAGTGCTATTTCGGTGAGTCTTCCAACAATAACTTGCCGTTTACTTTCGCGTCTATTCGCTGTCTTTTTAAGGCTATTAATGAACTAACGTACTGCCGATACAAAAACACGTTTGCAATGTAAGGCAATTAAAAAAAAACTAGGATGCGAGAGTACTATCCCATGTCTCCGATCCTAGCATAGTTAAATTGACAAAAATAGACCTTCAATCGTAAGCACAAAAAGCGTTTTCAGTTTACATGTAACGGAACGCAGCACCACGCGATAACGGCTCGCACTTGACCAGTTTTTTTTTTTTTCGATGTTCTGAGAAAAATGTTATCTATCATAAATACTGAAGTTATGTGTGTTCGAGTTTTTGGCGGGAACACGAGGAGTGAAGATGTGTGATTTGTTTTCTTTTGTCTATTTAGTGTTTCTTCAGGTTTAAATGTGTAATAACGGTGGTTTATTAACTGTTTAATATCTGTGAAAGTGTAAAAATGTGGAAAAATGAAACAAAGCCGCTGGACGTAGCTTCTCGTGATCCTCCAAAAAGTCCGCTGAAAAAATTTCAGTAAATGACCACCATTTTACTGAGGTTATATTTCATCCCATATCATCTTTCTCATTTCATTTAATTTCATCCCAGTTGATTAATGTCTCAAATTAGTCATCTTCATTTCATTTCATTTCACTCCATATTATCATTTTTCATAAAAATGAGATTAAAAATTAAAATAAGATTTGACCTAAAGGTTTTAGTTACCAGGTCATAAAAACCCTTTAAAAAAAACAGTGTATTGAAAAATGTCCGCTGAAAGGGAGCAATATACAATGACGCCACAGTAGAAAATAGAAAAATTTAAAAAACAGTCTCATTAACTGTCTATCACACTTCAATCCAGCACACTTCACTCCGTTTAAAACTGCTATGTTCATGTAATTTCCAATTCCTATACTAGCGCTATTTCGATGAATCTTCCAACAATAACTTACCCTTTGCTTTCGCATCTATCTGCCTTTTTAACGCTATTAGAGGTCCCGCAGTAGTCGAAATTAGACTATAATTAATTGGAATTGTAAGTTTGTACACTATTATGATTGTATTTTATACTTCTAAAATCATAAATTTCACCAAGACCACACTATAAAAAATATTAACAAAGACAAACAATATTTAATCTCAATTTGACAACAGACGTTAAGAGCAAAAGTTTGACAATAAATAGTATGCATCAGCATGCGTCAAATACATGGTATGTAGTGTGTGTAATGTTTTCTTTATTTATTTAATATATCTTTTATGCATTATTTAAAATAAATATTAGTATTGTGCACTTCTTCTCTATATTCTCTATAAGTGTGGAAAATTTCAAACTCCTCCGTCCGCGCAATTTTCGTTAAAGGGATACAAAGTTTTTGCTTCACGTATTAATATACAGTCAAACCTGGATAAGCGAGAGTTCAAGGGAGCACAATCTCATTCTCGCTTATAGAGGTTTCTCACTAACCCGAGTTTCTCACTAATGCTCCCTCTGAATTTCATTTCGCGATTTTCCGGATTCAAACGCATTCACTATTCACTTAATGACAGTACTTTAATTTTCCGTTTTGACATTATGCAGAACAGAACTTTCCTTCGCAATTGATTAACGATAAACTGAGTAAGTCCGACAAACAGGACGGTACACAGGCACACGTGTCCATTCGAAAAGAACGCGATAAAATAACAACGTTATTTAGTTCCACGAAATAGAATAGGTTCAATATTGGCGAGAAAACAACATTTCCGATTTGAGCAACCGACGCGCGTGGACGTGCTCATTGTTTTGTCGGAAGTGACTACCGGTGATAATAGATCATTGTTCGTGGCACATCTGTGGCCCAAGTGTTTCTCGGAATTTGTACCTGCGCCTAATTGCAAGGCATTGCCGCCCGGGAACTGTGCAGTGGTTCTATTCACTCTAATTCTATTCTATCTATTCTATTCACTAAAATTTCTAAAATTCCTAGAATCGCTTCGGCCAATTTAGTGTTACCGACGCAGGGGCCTCGCCGCAAGGCGAGCGCGTGTTTAAGTCCCGGGGCCGCCCCCCCCCCGGGCGAAAATCACGTAAAGATGGAGGAAAAACTTTTCATCGACTTCATTCGGGAAAAATATCCGTCAATCGCGCCCGAATTCGAAGCCTATAGGGCCTCATTTGGTAAATATTCTCCCCCCGCATCTCTCGCCGCCGTCGCCAAACATGCCTCGCAGGCATGCCTCGCGTGCCCCGCCGCCGGTCCGTGTTCAAGCGCACGTACGCACGCCGCCGCCGTAGCGTCTAACGCCCCCGCCCCCGCTACCCCCGCGCCCGCGTCAATCACGTCAGTTTTGTCCGTCGCGACCTCAATAGCGTCTAGTTCAGGCTCCGATACCGAATCGGAGATGGACTTCGAGTCCGCGACTAGCCCTCAACCCGGAACCTCGGATGGGTTCCAAACTGTAACGCGCGGTAAAAAGCGTACTCGCGTCGTGGAGTCCCGGAGCTCCATGACGAAGCAAACCAAGTCCGCGACCGCCTCCCGACCGCAGGTAGTCGTAACACCGGAGTCGGACTCCGCCCGCCGCGTAATCCCACCGCCGCGCCCAAAAACCGCGCCCGCGCCTAAAACAGTTGTCCCGCCCCCGCTGATACTTCAGGAGAAGTCAGCGTGGAATCGCGTATCCCAGGCCCTTCAGGCCAACAAAATTAATTATACCCATGCGCGTAACGTCGCGCATGGGATTCAGATTAAGGTCGCAACGCCGGGCGACCATAGGGCCCTCTCTGCTTACCTCCGAAAGGAGAACATAGGTTATCACACCTATGCTCTTCAGGAGGACCGCGAACTCCGCGTAGTGATACGTGGAGTCCCCAAGGAACTCGACATAGACTACGTAAAGGAGGATCTGATCGGTCAGTCCCTCCCAATAATTAGTGTGCACCGGATGCACAGCGGACGCGGCAGACAGCCGTACAATATGATTCTCGTCGCGCTAGAATCAACCCCGGAGGCAAAGAAAAGAATCTCATGTCTCAAAACGATATGCGGCCTCTCCGGGGTCACCATCGAAGCCCCCATAAACGTGGTACTCCCGGGCAGTGCCACAGGTGCCAGCTCTATGGCCACTCAGCGCGTAATTGCCACGCGCGCCCCGCTGCGTGAAATGCCTCGGCGATCACGCAACCACAGAATGTTCGCGTGTTAGGGAAACCGCGACGGAACCCCCAAGCTGTGTCCTATGCCTTAAGCAAGGGCACCCGGCAAACTACCGCGGATGTCCTAGGGCTCCGCGTAAACGCCCGAACCACCCAGCCCCCGAACCGTCGACCCAAAGACTTCGGCGCCTTCAGTGCCGAAACCAGCCTTCGTACCGGCTGCGGTTCCCACCGTCTCGGCGTGGAAAAAACCGCTGCCGTATACGAAGGAGGGAACACAAAACGTACCCCAGCTCCCGCCTGCGACACGTCACGCGCCTCAGCCCCTGCTCGCACCTCGCCCCGCGCCCGCGTACCGCCCCCGCAACCCTCAGTCGTCAACGACTTCGCGCTCGTGCGCGACTTCGTCACCGCGGTAAACTTTGACCGTCTGCGATCGTTCGCAGATGCTATCCGTAGGTCGGTAACCCCCGAACAGCGGCTCGCGGCCGCTTTCGATCACATGGACGTCTACGAGTCCGTGTCTCGCACGTTATAAAAATTCTTTACCGGTAATCAATGGCGCAAAAAGGTAGAGAAAAACCGTATTCCCTTACGTTAGCATTCTACAATGCTAACGGACTCGCGCGGCAACGCGATCAAATTTTCGAATTCCTCCGCGACAACCTAATAGATATTCTGTTAGTGCAGGAGACCTGCCTGAAGCCCTCGCGTCGTGACCCGAAAGTCGCGAATTACGTCATGGTTAGGAATGACAGACTCACCGCCTCCAAAGGCGGGACTGCCATTTACTATAGGCGGGCCCTGCACGTTGTCCCTCTCGATACTCCCTCGCTCTCACATATCGAGGCGTCAGTGTGCCGTATCTCGCTGACGGGACACCAGCCGATCGTCATCGCATCCGTTTATCTCCCCCGGACAAGCCCTCCTGAGCAGTGACATCGAGTCACTGTTCGGCATGGGAGACTCTGTCATCCTGGCAGGCGATTTAAATTGCCACCACACTAGGTGGAACTGCCATCGTACTAACGTCAACGGTAGGCGTCTCGACGCGTTTATAGACGACCTCACCTTCGAAGTAGTCGGCCCCCCAACTCGAACATGTTATCCGTATAACATCGCGCTCCGTCCGAGCACTATAGACCTGGCATTGCTTAGGAACGTAACTCTGCGCTTGCATTCCATCGAAGCACTGTCAGAGCTCGACTCAGACCACCGACCTGTCGTTATGCAGCTCGGTCGCCCTCACAACCCAGTTACTGTTACGAGGACCATGGTGGATTGGAATAAGCTGGGCACGTGCTTAGCCGAAGCCGCTCCGCCAATCCTCCCTTACGGCCCGGATTCGAATCTATCCCCGAGGACACCGTCGAATCCATAAACATCATTACCGATCACATCTCTTCCGCGATCATTAGATCTTCTAAAGAAGTCGATGTGGAGGATAGCTTCCACCGCATTAGACTTTCCCCCGAACTTAGGAATCTCTTAAGAGTTAGGAACGCGGCAATCCGGGCCTACGATCGTCTTCCCACGCATTCAAACCGGATTCGGATGCGTCGTCTACAACGCGAAGTCCACTCCCGCCTAAGCGACGCCCGTAACGAAAATTGGCATAGTTATTTAGAACAACTCGCGCCCTCCCACCAAGCATACTGGCGACTAGCTAGGACTCTCAAATCCGAAACTACCGCTACTATGCCTCCCCTCGTACGCCCTTCAGGCCAACCACCGGCTTTCGATGACGATGACAAGGCTGAGCTGCTGGCCGATGCACTGCAAGAGCAGTGCACCACCAGCACTCAATACGCGGACCCCGAACACACCGAGTTAGTCGACAGGGAGGTCGAGCGCAGAGCTTCCCTACCGCCCTCGGACGCGTTACCCCCCATTACCACTGACGAAGTTAGAGAAGCGATCCACAACCTCCAACCTAAGAAGGCACCCGGCTCCGACGGCATCCGTAACCGCGCGCTTAAACTCTTACCAGTCCAACTGATAGCAATGTTGGCTGCCATTTTAAATGCCGCTATGACGCACTGCATCTTTCCCGCGGTGTGGAAAGAAGCGGACGTTATCGGTATACATAAGCCGGGCAAACCGAAAAACGAAACCGCTAGTTACCGTCCGATTAGTCTCCTCCCGACGATAGGCAAAATTTACGAACGGCTCCTTCGGAAACGCTCTGGGACTTCGTTACCGCGAATAAAATTCTAATAGACGAGCAGTTTGGATTCCGCGCTAAGCACTCGTGCCTACAACAAGTGCACCGCCTCACGGAGCACATCTTAATAGGGCTAAATAGGCGTAAACAAATCCCGACCGGCGCCCTCTTCTTCGATATCGCGAAGGCGTTCGACAAAGTCTGGCACAACGGTTTGATCTACAAACTGTACAACATGGGAGTGCCAGACAGACTCGTGCTCATCATACGAGACTTCTTGTCGAACCGTTTGTTTCGATATCGAATAGAGGGAACTCGCTCTCGCCCCCGTCATCTGACTGCCGGAGTCCCGCAAGGCTCCGCGCTCTCCCCGTTATTATTTAGTTTGTATATCAATGATATACCCCGGTCTCCGGAGACCCATCTAGCGCTCTTCGCCGATGACACGGCTATCTACTACTCGTGTAGGAAGATGTCGTTGCTACATCGGCAACTCCAGATCGCAGTAGCCACCATGGGACAGTGGTTCCGGAAGTGGCGCATCGACATCAACCCCACGAAAAGCACAGCGGTGCTCTTCAAAAGGGGTCGCCCTCCGAATACCACTTCGAGCATCCCACTCCCTAATAGGCGCGCAAACACCTCCGCCGTTAGCCCCGTTACTCTCTTTGGCCAGCCCATACCGTGGGCCTCGCAGGTCAAATACCTAGGCGTCACCCTCGACAGAGGGATGACATTCCGTCCCCATATTAAAACGGTACGCGACCGTGCCGCCTTCATATTAGGACGTCTCTACCCTATGCTTTGCAAGCGAAGCAAACTGTCCCTCCGTAATAAGGTAACTCTCTACAAAACTTGCATACGCCCCGTTATGACGTATGCAAGCGTAGTGTTCGCTCACGCAGCCCGCACCAACTTGAAGCCCCTTCAGGTTATTCAATCCCGATTCTGCAGGATAGCCGTCGGAGCACCATGGTTCCTGAGGAACGTGGATCTCCACGATGACCTGGAGCTCGACTCTGTCAGTAAGTATCTACAGTCGGCATCATTGCGCCATTTCGAGAAGGCGGCACGACATGAGAACCCTCTTGTCGTGGCCGCTGGAAACTACATACCCGATCCTGTAGATCGAATGGTAAACAGTCGACGTCGCCCAAAGCACGTCATTACGGATCCTCCCGATCCATTAACGGTGCTTTTAGGCACCACAAGCACCGGTCACCGTCCTCGTCGAACCCGTCGCTTGCGACGAAGGGCTCGACGAGCGAATTAACCCCTAGACACAGCCCACTGAGTTTCTCGCCGGATCTTCTCAGTGGGTCGCGTTTCCGATCCGGTGGTAGATTCTGCGAAGCACTGCTCTTGCTAGGGTCAGTGTTAGCAACTCTCCGGTTTGAGCCCCGTGAGCTCACCTACACACGTTAGGGTGAAGCTGAAATAGCCTCTCAAGGCTATCAGCATAGGTAGGAAAAAGAAAAAAAAGAGAAAACAATTCAAAAACAATAGAAGGAAGTTCCACAAAAGTTAAGAATGGATCATAAAATAGCAGATGTTAAATTTGTAATTTGTTTTTTCATTTGTTCCTCCTAAATAATATAATAAATAAAGCTCGACTGTCGCTTATAGAGGTAGATAAGTAGCAGTCTCACTTACGGAGGTCCATGAGGGAAAAACGACTCTCTCTTACAGAGGTTTCTGTTTCTCTCTACTAGAGGTTTTGGGAGCTTAAAATGACGGGTCCTGGCTATTACTCTCACTTATCTAGTTCTCGCTTACCCAGGTTTGACTGTAACGCTATCATTGAACTAAAGCACTGCCGATACAAAAACACGTTTGCAATGTAAGGCAATTAAAAAAAACTAGGATGCGACAGTACTATCCCATGTCTCCGATCCTAGCATAGTTAAATTAACAAAAATAGACCTTCAATCGTAAGCAAGAAAAGCGTTTTCAGTTTACACATAACTGAATGCAGCTCCACGCGATAACGACTCACACTTGACAAGTTTTTTTTTTTTTTTCCTTGTTCTGAGAAAATTGTTATCTATCATAAATACTGAAGTTATGTGTGTTCGGAGTTTGAATTTTTCGTGGAATACCCCGTCAACGTCAATCGTCGGGACTACAGCTGAGTTAAACGGCCATCTGGCAACCCTAGCGTTGACGTAACCTCCACAGATTATTTCGAACACACTACACGCCAAACAAAAAACTTGGATAGTAAACAATATATACCTATATAATATTTGTTTGATTAAAACTATTTTTACAATTGCCTGATAAAGTATTCGAAACTTGTAAATAGAAATGGAAATACTACAATGAGAAATAAAAAGAGCGAGATTAATCGTAAAAGTAGTTTTAATTATAATAAATAAATAAATAATAATAAATAAATATTTACTAACAATCACGCCACGTTAACTGGTCCCGTGATAAGTTCGTAAAGAACTTGTGTTACAGGTACCAGATAACGGAAATAAATGTAAGATTTTTATTATACACATACATATATTTAATATACATCCATAACCGTGGAAAAGACATTTATATTTATCATACAAATATCTTCCCTTGGCGGGATTCGAACCCGCGACCCCCTTGTGTAGTGACCATGTCACTTACCACTACACCAGATGGCCGTTATGTCCCCAACTCGTATAAAACGGTTGAAAATGCTATTGTATCCTTGTTTATTGGAAGAACGGAGGTCATTTTATGAAACGCGTAAGAACTTAACATCTACACGAGGAAAAATATTATTTCAATAAAATGTTCGTCAATTTATATTGAAACTAGCGACCCGCCCTCGCTTCGCTTCGGAAACATTAAAACACACATGAAACCAAAAAAATAAAATAAAAAAAATTTACAAAAAGTAGCCTATGTTCATCAGGGACAATGTCGGCTTCTAATGGAAAAAGAATTTTTCAAATCGGTCCAGTAGTTTCGGAGCCTATTCGAAACAAACAAATCTTTCCTCTTTATAATATTAGTATAGATAAAAATGTTCGGTTAATATACATTGACATATTCAAACATTGATTTAAATATACTATTCCAGTATATATTTTTTGTTTATCATTTCTAGCGTTTTTGCATCACCCTGCTTATTTCTAACGCGTTAAGTTAGTACATACCTCAAATTACTAAATGACATTAGTTCAACAATTCTGAAATAAGTAATGCACACTCATATCTCAAAGTAGGTGGCGGCATTTACGATTTAGATGTCTATGGGCTCCAGTAACCACTTTACACCAGGTGGGCTGTGAGCTCGTCCACTCATTTAAGGAATAAATAAAAACACCCCACGAGTTTCTCGCCGGATCGTCTCAGTGGTCCGCGATTCCGGTGGTAGATTCAGCGAAGCACTGCTCTTGCTAAGGTCAGTATTAGCAATTCTCTCAGATTGAGCCTGTGTGCTCACCTACCGATCCGCGCGCAGCTGGAATAGCCCCTTTGCTACCAAGGATTAAGTAGGAAAAAAAGTGCGTGTATAGTGTTTATTATCGACTGTTATTCATACCCGATCCTGTAGATCGAATGGTAAATGGTAATGGTAGTCGACGTCGCCCAAAACACGTCATTACGGATCCTCCCGATCCATTAACGGTGCTTTTAGGCACCACAAGCACCGGTCACCGTCCTCGTCGAACCCGTCGCTTATGACGAAGGGCTCGACGAGTGAATTAACCCATAGACACAGCCCACTGAGTTTCTCGCCGGATCTTCTCAGTGTTAGCAACACTCCGGTTTGAGCCCCGTGAGCTCACCTAGACATTAGGGTGAAGCTGACATAGCCTCTCAACTCAAGGCTATCAGCATAGAGAGGAAAGAAAAAAATCGATTGCTAGTAGTTGAATTTTTAGCTTCTAGATCAAGGGCTCCCAAACCAATTTTTTCTATTTTATCCCACTTTAAGAATAAATTATTTTGTAGCGCCCCCATTTTTTCACCTACTTCAAAACCACTATAGCGAGAGCTTAGTCGGTGTCTAAGAGTCCTCCTAGACGAAATTACAAATCGCCCCCCAAGCCTCTACACAACGCCCTCAATTTTTTTTCTGGTTTTCTTACCGCGCCCTTTAGGCCTGCAGCGCCGACAAGGGGGCGTTATCGCCCACTTTGGGAAAAGCTGTTCTAGATGGCGCCAGTTAAATATAATTGCTGATAGAGTTGCCAAAAAGACCGCGCCTCTGTGAGCAATGTTCCTCGTTATCTAATCATTCTTGAACAAGCAGTCGCCCGACAATTATCACCTTAAAGATCTTTGGCGTCATCGCCCTAAGCAACTTCTTCCCAGATTATTCATAAGTGTCGCGATATTACATAAGGAATCGGTGCTTCTAAACCAGTATCAGTGATATTCGTTCATTGTTATACCTGTGTCTTTTCTTTGAAGCTTAGCAGAATATGTGTGACGTCACATTTTGCAAAAACAAAATCAATAGATCTCACTAAGTGATTAAAGAAATTTTTTATTCTTCTACGACAATAGCAATGGGTTGAAGGTGAAAATTCAACAACAACGTTTAGTAATAATCTTATGTCTAGCCGGACGAGTAAGCCGAAAGAATCTAAAGTAACACCGCGTTAATATCGGGGAAACTGTGAAGAAATCAGGCATGGTCATACGGCCCCAATGTGGGATTCCCCGTGTTATTTTTTTTATTGCCCTTTTAGGCAGACGAGCATACGGCCCATGTGATGGTGAGTGGTTACCGTCGCCCATGGACTTCAGCAATGCCAGGGGCAGACCCAAGCCGCTGCCTACCGTTGAGTACTCTCCACAAGCCTCGTTTGATGAAGGACAAGTCATAGCGCTCGGGAAACACCGTGGAGGGGAGCTCATTCCAAAGCCGGATGGTACATAGCAAAAAAGATCTCTGGGAGCGCACTGCGGGTGAATGCAGTGGCTCCAAGTAGTATGGATGAACTCTAATCCGGTGGCGGGCGGGGCGACAGTAAAAACGAGATCATGGAATCATCTCAAATAATTTCTCAGAGCATGGTTACCAGAGATTGACAAACATACCTATATGTTTAAATGTACATACATATATAGATACATAGAAGTACATATATAGATAATAACCACCCAGAAAAAGAGCAAACAAGCCTGCGCGTCACACAATGTTTACCCGATGTAGGAATCAAACCCACGAACCTAGGCGCAATAGTCGGGGCCGCTAACCACTGCACCACCGAGTCAGTCAGATATGAGTTCGCGAATTACATTGACACAAAACAAAATTCACTTTCCCTAATTTTATTCCACAAAGAACATACTTATATCATCTTATCATCATGATCGTAGATTTCTTATCATTGCGGCTGTGCGCTGAGTGACATTAGTTTGTTAATAAAACGACTTAAATAACCTTAGAGATATAAAAAATAGAGACGAAAGGACGTAGTCTTTAATTCTAGAGCCAATTATGTGAGGTCTTTGTATGACTTGTAACCCATTTATGCTTAGGCTGTATACACAATTAACATAGGTGACGCTGTCTGTGACAGTTATCCACTCCAACTACTTTAAAGGCCTATGACTCAAACCTTGTTTGAAGGTGTCAGCAGTGCAGTTTTTTTTTTTTGCTTAGATGGGTGGACGAGCTCACAGCCCACATAGTATTGAATGGTTAGTGGAGCCCGTAGACATCTACAACGTAAATGCGCCACCCACACACACGCGTGCGGACTCACAAGAGGTCCTACCACCAGTAAAGTCAGTGGGCACTGCATTCCAAAGCCGGATAGTACGTGGCAAAAAAAACTGGCGCATTGTGGGTTAAAGGATTGCTTCTAGTTTGAAATATGCGACAATAAAAACGAAACGGACTCATCTCAAACAACCTCCTATGGCCTTTTCTAAGAAGTACGCAGTGCATTTGTTCGTTGTGGTATGATGGTCGTACGCTTCTAACCTGGATTGCCTTATAGCAATACACTTTCTCGTTTCGAGAGACGGAAATTATTCACTATCAGGTAGTCCGTGCGCTAGTCTGTCTGAAAGAGCAGTAAAAAATAATAGAAGGAAAAGCAGCGCTGATTGAATACTAATGCACAAAACAAGAAAATCGGTATTTCGTGTTCCCTAATTAGGTACACGAAACTCCATTTTCTTTGTCTGTCTATTTACTTAAACCTAAGTCTAATAAATAATAATCTATACTAATATATAAATCTACAGTGGTTTTTACGGATGTTCCGTTATAACTACTGAACCATGCATCCGATTGACTTGAAATTTGGTAACCATGTAGAAAATACATGTACTTAATGGATAGGCTAATATTTATATTAGTTTTAGACTCCCTACACCAGTTGCGGGAGTGTTAATGATGAGAATCTTTGTGGGGGTGAGAAATAATAATGTTCATTTTAAATGCCCAGCGAAGCGGACAGGTACAGCTAGTAAATAATAAGTCTAATTTTACACGATTTTAGCGCTAATACAGCTGTGTCAATATTAGTCTATTTTAGTTACTGTACGAATATCACTTGAATTAGATTGTTTGTTTTAGCAAACGAATCAAAATCTTATGGTCTTTGTGAATTCACTGCGTGAAAATTATCCGTGTACATAGTAGAAAGAGAGGGTATTATGTTAAAGACAGCGGATATAATGGATAATTTTTCACAAATCCCTTTCCTAAAAATATGAATAGACTGATTTATCAAACGAAACAAAAAGGTACCTCAAAAATAACTTAATAAAAAGCGAAAAATAATAACAAAAATACAGAGGCTATTTACAAACAGAAATGTTTTATTTGCTTTTCCCTGCCCGTTAAGAATTATAGGTATATATATAAGTTTCAAAAACATTACACCCGTAGTAGGTAACCTATCGAATGGAAAAGATATCAAATCCCGATTAGACATCGTTGTTAACCAGGTCGTGGCATCGAAGACGGGCTTCTCTGATCGTATTCCACTTTATCTATCTTACAGCCCACAGAGGTCCTTTGCTGGACATAGGCCTCCCCCAGATCTCGCCACAACGACCTTTCCTGTGCTTCCCGCATCCAGCATATGCCCAGGACTTTCAATAGGTTGTCGATCCACATTGTGCAAGGTCTACCCCAGCTCCAATGTAACGGATTCGACTCAGATCGCCCTAATGTGAATGCCACTTCCTTCCTCATGACATGACATCAAATCATCATTTGGGTTGGAATGTGATAGTTTCACAGCAGAATAACATTGTATTTATTGGTTACAGAGTTGGATCCACCCACATCCAGTCTCGTGTTATGTGGTCAACAAGCCATAGACATCACGACCTTAACATTCCTTTGATTAGTAATAATATTATAAAGAGGAAAGATTTGTTTGTTTGTTTGTTTCGAATAGGCTCCGAAACTACTGGACCGATTTGAAAAATTCTTTTTCCATTAGAAGCCGACATTGTCCCTGATGAACATAGGCTACTTTTTTTTATTTTTTTTTTTTGGTTTCATGTGTGTTTTAATGTTTCCGAAGCGAAGCGAGGGCGGGTCGCTAGTTAGTAATAAAGACATATCTAATTTCTTCATTGTATCGAAAAACGACTGTAGTACTTTCCAAAATGAAACGCTGGACTGGTTCTTAGCAGAAAGGTGTAGTGCTAACTCACATTTACCTTTACCTCGGGGTGATTGTATAAAATTTATAAAATCTTCTCTTTCGATTACTGTAACGTTATTCGTGTATAGCGTTCTTATGAATCCCGATAATAAAACTGGTACCCGCGAACTTCACCGGCGGTTATATCGCTCGATACAAGCTCAGCCGTCGTCGCTTAGGCCACGACTCAAACATCCATAAAAATATTTTAAAACGGGTATTTTTATTAACCGACTTCAAAAAAGGAAGAGGTTCTCAATTCGACTGTATGCTTTTTTTATGTTTGTTACCTCATAACTTTTGACTGGGTGAACCGATTTTGATGATTCTTTTTTTATTAGAAAGCTGACGCTTTCCGTGTGGTCCCATTTAAATTTAGTCCAGTTCTGATAATGGTATCCATGAGAATGCATTAAGAACGTGCGCGACAAATAGATGAATAACTCAATAACTCAATATCACGCCAATCGATTTCGATGATTATTGTTTTTAGTGTATATTAATTTGTTTTGGAATATCTTTTTTTTTCTATTTGATGTCGCTTTTTGTTAAAGCATGTCTATTTACAATTATTTTATAATACGGCAAAGCGATACGAGAAATCTTTCAAGGTTTTTGTGAAGAGAATTGAAACGAAATGTTTTTATCGCTTAAGGAAGAGAATAGTTTTATTTGCAGACAGAATTTACCGGTGTTCTTTTAAAGTTTGAAATAATTATGAATCTGATATTTGAAATGTTACATAATTATTCTGTATTTATTAGCGGTAGCGCACAGTTATATCGTTAAAAACAGTCTTCTGAAATGAACTATGGTTTTGTGAATAAAGAGCACAGATTCCAAACTAATTAATTTTATAATAGAGCTCCCGCAGTAGTCGAAATTCGACTATAATTAATTGGAATTGTAAGTTTGTACACTATTATGATTGTATTTTCAACGCCAAGACTACACTATAGAAAAATATCAATAAAGACAAACAATATTTAATCTATTCTCAATTTGACCACAGACGTCAAGAACAAAAGTTTGACAATAAATAAATAGTATGCATGCGTGTGTGTGTCAAATACATGGTAGTGTGTGTAATGTTTTCTTTATTGATTGAATGTATCTTTTATGCATATTTAAAAAAATATTAGCATTGTGCACTTCTTCTCTAAATTCTCTATAAGTGTAGAAAATTTCATTCTCCTCCGTCTGCGCAATTTTCGTAAAAAGGGATACAAAGTTTTTGCTTCACGTATTAATATATAGATTTGGCTATATCTTCTTTTTCCAAAATTCGAAATGTTTGGATATTGTTGTTACTTGAATGTTTTCCAATGATAATTCTATAGTTAGGCGGAGAATACATATTGTGTAAATAGTACTCATATTATGTTCTTTAATATCTGGCTTGGAATAAAATTTAAAATATTTAGCACTGCAGCCACAACTAACAAATCCATAACAACTAATTAGCACCGAGAAAGAGCTAATTCTAGGCCTCTAAACGAATGCAATCTAGACTTTTTGTTTTTCTTGGGATTTCGTCTTCACGGCAAGAGAATTCCAGTCCGCCAACAGAATACCTAAAGTCGATACATAGATGAGCGATACACGTCTCCGCGGAGGGAATATGTCTTTTTAATTAGTACCGCACCATCTCATGCGTTCTCATATATCTTACTTCGCGTTCTCTCCCGATTTTCTGCTTGGGTCATAGGAGAAGAGGGACTGTGGAACAGTTCGACTCTTACTGTCTTCGTGCACCTGAGAAATCTATCTTATCTATATATATATAAAAATGAATTGCTGTTCGTTAGTCTCGCTAAAACTCGAGAACGGCTGGACCGATTTGGCTAATTTTGGTCATGAATTCTTCGTGAAAGTCCAGAGAAGGTTTAAAAAGAAAATGCTCGGAATTATATAAAAACAATTTTGTTTTTCCTTTGATGTGTCCCCCGTCGGACGGATTCCTTTTGTTTGTTTTAAGTTTACTTTATACAAAAGTTTAGGTCTTTTATTTATAGATTGAGACACTACGAAGTCTGCCGGGTCACCTAGTATGGAATATAGATTCGATAGTTTCCTCGGACCCAATATAAAGGTTTAGGATAGGACTGTCTGTGTTACAAGTCGAAAACTAGATAATATTAAATTATATTAGTGGATTTCGAGCTTGAAATCAGATCTGCGGATCTATAGTTGTTTGACCTTTAGACACAACTAGTTGCCAGGGAAACCAGTCACGGCATTGCGTTCATATGTGTTTGGCGTATAACTTTTTTGGTGATGTTAATTTAAGTAGTATTACGAGTTAAAAATCTGAATTAGCTCAGGATAAATCCGGAGATTAGAGTCATGTTAAATTTTGTAAAATTCAATTGAAAAGGGCCAATTAGTAATTCGTGGATGTAAGCTTATGTTTATTTGAGGTTCTAATTACGTTTCTCTATAACAAGGATCAGAATGTAAAGTTTTGTGTCGAAATAGGCTATCATGAGATAAGTAATCACGATTTTACCACCGATTCAGAATAGTTTAGTAGAAAAATCAGCAGGAAAATAAGGGCTTCCTCTTTTCCAAATGCATATAGATCATACAAAAAATAACTAATACTTTTCTTATGATTGAGGGATTACTGGTGGCCCAGGGGCCTTTCCAGTTTCACCAGGACCGGTGGGCGAGCAAAGGCTCAGCCAGGAGGGGTGGGATTTGCTAACAGCTGTTCGAACGTCTCCAAAGGAGACCTAACAACTCAAGAGCAGCTGCTTCGCGAACAATTTTACAATACCGAATCGGAATCGCGACCCGCTGAGAATATCTGGCGAGAAACTCAGTGGGCTGATGTTTAGCCTAGGTAACTAGTACTTCCGGTGGTAGATTCAGTGAAGCACTGCTCTTGCTAAGGCTGGAGCCCGTGAGCTCACCTAACATTCCACGCGTAGCTGGAATAGCCCTTTAGGCTATCGGCGAATAGGTAGGGGGAAAAACGGACACACACACATACAATAATGACGACTTAAACAAGAAACAGATATACGCTATCAAGCACCGGCTAAACTAAGAATTTCATAAATACAAACAGACTTTTCTTTTTAAGTTACTAGCTCACCCGGCAGACTTCGTAGTGCCTCAATCGATAAATAAAAGACCTAAACTTTTGTATAAAATAAACATAAAACAAACAAAAGGAATCCATCCGACGGGGGACACATCAAAGGAAAAACAAAATTATTTTTATTTCATTCCTAGCATTTTCATATTTATCTACCTTTTAAACCTTCTCTGGACTTCCACAAATAATTCAAGACCAAAATTAGCCAAATCGGTACATCCGTTCTCGAGTTTTAGCGAGACTAACGAACAGCAATTCATTTTTATATAACTAGTCAGGTCATAAGTATTGTCACACAGTAAAAACTTTTCTTTTAGAATGCTGGCCACAAAAAAGTTTATTGAATTCGAATTTCGAATTGTTCATGAAAATAAAAATGTATACTTTTAGAATTTTACTCATTTTTAAATATGGAGTGGACGCTTAAAGAAGACCGTGTTGCAGTTATTGCGTTGCATCGTTGCGGTTACGCGCCAATTCAAATTTTTAACATACTGAAAATTTTTAATATAGCCAAAAGATTCGTTTATCGTACCATCAAACGATACAATGAAGACTCTAGTGTACATGACAGGTCAAGAAGTGGTCGCCCTCGGTCTGTTAGGACTCCAGCAGTGATAAAAGCTGTGAAGGCGCGAATTCAAAGAAATCCCAAACGTAAGCAGAAACTGTTGGCCCTTCAGATGGGGTTAAGTAGAACCACGGTGAAAAGGGTGTTAAATGAAGACTTAGGGCTTCGGGCATATCGAAGAAAAACAGGACATCGTTTGAATGCTCGTCTAATGGACCTGAGACTGAAGAGATGCCGTGCTTTGTTGAAGCGGTACGCGGGAAAAAAATATCGGGAAATTCTTTTTTCGGATGAAAAATTTTTTACCGTAGAAGAGAGCTACAACAAACAAAATGATAAGGTGTACGCACACAGTAGTGAAGAAGCGAGCAACCGTATTCCGCGTGTCCAACGAGGTCATTTTCCATCCCGGCTCATGGTATGGTTGGGAGTTTCTTATTGGGGCTTAACAGAGGTACATTTTTGTGAGAAAGGTGTAAAAACGAATGCAGTTGTGTATCAAAATACAGTCCTGACGAACCTTGTGGAACCTGTTTCTCATACTATGTTCAATAACAGGCACTGGGTATTCCAACAAGATTCGGCGCCAGCTCATAGAGCGAAGAGCACACAAGACTGGCTGGCGGCGCGTGAAATCGACTTCATCCGGCACGAAGACTGGCCCTCCTCCAGTCCAGATTTGAATCCGTTAGATTACAAGATATGGCAACACTTGGAGGAAAAGGCGTGCTCAAAGCCTCATCCCAATTTGGAGTCACTCAAGACATCCTTGATTAAGGCAGCCGCCGATATTGACATGGACCTCGTTCGTGCTGCGATAGATGACTGGCCGCGCAGATTGAAGGCCTGTATTCAAAATCACGGAGGTCATTTTGAATAAACTTTAGTGTCATAAGAATCTATATTTTGTTAAGTTCATTTTGGTATATGAATGGTTACATAATGAATAAACTTGTTTCAATTATTTCACATTAAACATGTGACAGAATTTATGACCTGACTAGGTATATAGATACAATTGACTAGAATCGTCCCTATGGCATTTTATGTCGATGACAGCGTGCCTTAAGATTCTATAAGTAGTATATGCATCACATAGTTTATGAGTACGTTAGCCTAACAAAAACAATGGACTTCTTAGGAAATCCGGCCTAGAAAGTCTCTTGACCCTAAGTCCGAACGTTGTAACAAAAATCTGTCTTTGACTAGTAGATAACATGGTAATGACAAAGACGCTAAAAGCTCGCAGTGTTTAATGATAAGATAAAGTCGGTATTATATCAGTGACACTAGTATTAAGCTTTTAGGCAATACGTAGGTAGTAAGTGAGTGATATTTGAGTTTCAGACTGTAATGGCTTTAGTGTCGCCAAAACACTTTAAAAAATTTTATAACTGAATTAGATTGACTAGCCTTCTTGAATTCAATGGTTTGCTGAATTCAAATGTTAAGTATATAAAGAATCGCTCTACAGTCTACTGGAAAAGGTAATGAAATAAAACTTTCCCGAATAATTTCGTAACTTATATGATGACTTTTAATACATCTTCGTATATTACACTTTTTTTTTTTGTTTTATACAAAACAACATCCACTTTTCTCGAGGCCTCCGATTTAACCTCAGAGCGGACACGTACAAAAATAACAAAGAAAAAAAAATACTAATTATAATATCAAAAAAAATATTACGTAATTAAAGAGATCCTCCGAGGTTTGGGAGACGAAAACATTTAAGCACATATTGAATAAAAATATATCTTACTTATCGTTAAGAAACAACAAATCGATTACTTAGTATTTTTTGTGAATAAAAATTGTTCTCCAATCTAGAGCAATAATGACAATCCATTTAACAGGTAGCTCTGTTATAACACGATATTTTACAACGCGGTTCCATTTTAACACGGAAAGAAAAATTTCCCCAAAATCCTCTTATAACACGGTACTTCTACAACACGAGATTTTTGCTTCCAACTCTAAAAAAATACATTATGCTTTATGAACCCAACATTTAAGGGAATAACCGAAATTTTACCGCTTATTTTTTTATTTTTAATAGGTAAATAAATACATACGGGCATAGTTGAGATGATTCATTCAGACAAATTACTCTTCTTTTTAGTCTTATATAACACGATTTTTCACAACACGGAACTTTGTATAAATATATCTACCGTGTTATAGAAAGGTTACTTGTATATGTTACCTGCTTGTTATAAGGCGACATTTTGATAATAATTTGAATATTTAAGTGTTTTTGGTGGAACATTGTAGGTAATAACTCGTTCATATTAGGTAATTCAATGTTGCGTCAACGACTATTTATAAATAATTCTGTCGGAAATTCACGATTTATTTACAGGTTTTTTTTTGTTATTTAAAATACCTGTTATCAAAACGAAGGAGACAAAGTAAAATCGCATTAAGTTTTGACGCCAAAATATAATCACTCGTTTTTAAGCAAAGAGTACTGTTACTATGATTACAGCCTGTTTTTTATTTGATTTTAGTCAGTTCAGTGAAAATTTTAAATGAACAAAGTAAATGATTTTAGATAGTCTTTATATTTCGTTTAATAATTTCATCATGGAAGCGTTGTAAAATTCATCGTTCTTCATAAAAGTGCTCTGGTTTTTATATACCGATTACCTAATACGGATATTGCATAAGTATGAGTCATCATAAGAGTTCTCAAAAAAAACCAAAACCGTTTAAAATCAACCGTAAATCTTACTTTTGATTCTCGTTTAGATATTTCGCGTCTCCCGACGTATATGCTCATTGTAAAAATCTATAAATCTTAAACTTATAATAAACAAGGTATGAAATTTCACTAACGCTCTTAGGTCGGATCGTAGGCGCATCATTAATTTGAAGAATGGCCAAATATCTACCTAGCTAATGGAGCAGAATTATTGATGGACTGATCTTTTCAAACTTAAAAAAAAAGTTAATAATGACGCGTCAAACATTACACAACAAACAGAACAAACAACATCCAATCGTAAACAAAAAAGCAAATTTAATAAGCGCATTGTTCGAAAAGATCCGTCTCAATATTGGGACTAGGCGTCGGGGTAACTTTCTTAGCGGAACGTAAATTGTAAAATAGAAGCACCAATCGAGTAATAATAGTTAAGCGTCAACATAAGCATGCCACAAAAAAAAAACACTAAAGAAAGTAACCCCGTTTCCTAAAATTATTATTCGACATTAATATCATAAAATTGGTTAATTCCTTTATTCATTGTCAATAGTATACAACCTTGGCGCTTGTTCGCTTCAACATGGCCGTCGCACGCACACATACACAACAACTAGCGCGTGTGTGGTCACCGCACATGCCACAGACCGAGGTTAAGTACACTGAGCCGAGGCAACTTCACGATATGGTCCAAGCCTTGCGGAGTTATGCCCGTGCAACCGTACAAATCTATCGCCTTCAAGTTCCGCAGACCCTCGCCGAGCGCCCGGAGGCCTCTGTCTGTGACCTTCGTGCATTGTCCTATATTGAGGGTTTCTAGCTGCGATAACCGGCCGACCCTCTCCAAGCCTTCGTCCGTTAGCCGACAAGCGCTTAGAGATAACGAACGCAGCCCGGACAAGCCCAGCGTCGCATGCGATAGCGCTTCATCTCCAACTTTATCACAGAACGAAACGTCGAGAGCCCTCAATCTTCCGCTCTCGGCCAGATGGGCGACACCAGCGTCGGACACTCCGTCGCAAGCCCTTAAATTAACGTCTTCTAAATGCGGCAGTCTCGCTAAATGCCTCAAGCCCGCATCGGTAACGGCTACGCAGAAAGACAGATTTATGGATTTAAGTTTAGGAAGACCTGTGGCGGCGTGTCTCAATGCTTCATCGGTTAACCTTTGGCAATCTTGCAAGCCCAAATGCTCGAGTTCTGGAGTTCCCCTGGCTTCCCCTCCGCCGCACAGGTGGGCGATTCCGGCATCATTAACGTGCCAACACGACCGCAGGTTTAATCGACGGAGATTCCTAAGTCCCCATGCTATTAACAGCAGACCTGTATCCGTAATGTTGCAGCAACCGCCTAGCTCTAGTTCTTCCAAGTTCTTTAACGATTGAGCGATTCTTCCGAGCGAAGAGTCCGTTACCTGTTTGCAAAGTGATAAATCAAGTCTTTTCAATGCCGGCAGTTCGGCAGCAAACGCGCTGGCTAGTGCTGCGTCAGTGACGCTGTAACATCCACTCAAAGACAACGATTCTAGCCCAGGTAAAGATGCGACTGCGTCTCTTAAGCCTCTTCTAAGTGACAATACTTGTAATTTTCTTACTCCACGTCTAGCTAAGGATGCAAACAGTACAGGAGCAGGTCTCCGTAGATGCAGAGCGGCTTCTACGCCACGCCAAACAGATCTTCGATCAGCTGCGTCCCTCCACGCGCGACAAACTTGTGCAGCTCGGCCCCTGTCTCGCACCGGTAGTCTTTCAAATATAAGCGCCAACAACTCTGGATACAGCCTCGAGATGTGAGTTCCCTGAGGCTCAGTCGGGGGCTCGGACACGTGAGCGGAAGGCAAATGCGGCCGGTGTAGTCTGTAAGGCGCGCTACGATGTTTTCTCCTCGTCGTCGTGCTCGGTAACTCGGTAAGGCCAAGCCGTTCGTCCCGCCAGGACAACATTTCCTCAGTCCACGCACTCATTGTGGCGACACTGCACACTTTAACATGTCACGATGCATCGGACCGGTTTTCGGAGAAACTCGTGTGGATGGGAGAGCGCGCGACGCACGTCTACCCCGCGCGACTGCTCCTCGTGTACTGTGGGTTGGTGGAGAGCGGCCGCCCCCTGCAGTCCCCGCGCTGGCCCCGCTGCCGCCCGCGCGCGACTATTGGTCGCGGTTGACGGCACGTGACGCGCGTCGTATCGATTCGGAGGCTCTGCGGCGGCATTTTTAAGTTGGCGGGCCGAGAACCCGCCTTCGTCCCGCGCGAACCCCGCTACCCGCACCTCATAGATTAAGTGCTCCAACAGACTGTTCATTCTTATATTTCGTACTTCCAAACAGCACAACAGAAATATTATATGCAAGCGTTTCTTCGAAAATTCTTACTATAAAAACTGGTTTTTTTTTGGACTTTAAGAACCTTTCTTAATAAATTTTGATTTAAAAGGTAAACTTCTGTACATCCTGGATTTTTCAAATGTCAGAAATGTGTTACCAACATGCGTGTTTCTCTTCAGAACCAATACAATATTTCCAACATTTGTCATTAAACTTTAAAAGGAAAGTAATTCAACTCCTTACCTCATCTAAAAGTAAAGAATTTTATGCCATAAACAAAACACTTTTAAATGCTACTAAGCTATACTCGTGTTTAATAGATAGTTTAAAATACTGTCTTGCCTATCTTTAAAAAATATTAACTGACATCACAGAAAAGGAAGATTACTTGATGAAATAATAAGTGTGCTTAATATGTTGAAGTAATCCCAATACTAATTTATGCATTGAAGTTCTGATGGCCTTAAATACACCAATCACAACTGCTTGTATTCCCACCCGCCACTATATCTAGTTGTCAGTTTCGGTCGAGTGTCGTGTGAATAATAAATTAAGATTCATCGCTCTAATCTACTGGTGACTGGCGATTCTGATTACGGTACTACGAGGTCACCGTCATCATTTTTACTAACTTACAGATCTTTACTTACAGACTCCTTTTTTTAAAGTAACGTATTTATTAGCATCATCCACTGCGGTTACTAAACTGATAGAACTACTGATAGAACTAAAGATACGGAGCTGATTTTTTATTTATTAGACCAAGGCTATCTAAAAACATTGCTAAATTATTCTTCAGCTTACATCGGAAAGTGAAGCATAATCTTCATACCGTATCTAGGTTGCCATCCAGTACGGCATTACAACAGTCTCGAACTTGCGTCTTTGCATAAGAAAGGAAGCAAGATAGCGAAACACAATGATTATGAGTGAATACATTATACACGCTCTAAAATTAACGGTGATTCTTTAATATTTATTTTTAAAAGCAAAAACTTACTTCAACCAATCTTTAACAAGAGATTAGTAATGATAAAAAAAATATGTCTTTAGGAGTCAAATTTTGTTAGGCAATGTCTAGAAATAACGTTTACATCCATACTCTTTGTTACGAGTGATAAGGCGGCAAAACAAGTCGGCGCGCCGTATATTTTCGTTCTCGCTGCACTTGCCGACGACTTTTGTCCAGATAAGAAAGACTCATGTCAACTATTCAAAAGCGCTTTATTACAACGGCATACAGCAACGGGAGGCCGTGACAGGGGCCAAGATAAATTAGTTTTTTGATAACACCAGCCAACTATTACAAGGGCGACCGGTTGCAAGCGTTCCAAATATTAATTTCGAATTCAAACGTGTTCCAGAATGAAACGCGGACTGGTCGAGGGACAACGGACGTTTTGAAATTAACGGCACATAAAAAAGATAAAGATAACTTGAATTTTGTTCGGAATTTTTAGAACTTTGCAATAGTAGTTATCAAAATGAGATTCTATAATTTTATTTAAAAAATTTGAAATGCTTCTACGCGTCAGTGACGCCATACTGTTTTAAAATTTTAATTTGTTTTTTGTTGCGTCTGCATTTTCCTTGACTGAAGAGTAGTCGATACACTTAGCTAGGTATATAGACGTAATAAAATATTTGTAAGAAGCTAGATCGGATCGGATGCCTTTGTTTAAATACCTACGCATAGTTAAAACAGTTGAATACAGTTTTTTCTATGTTTATCAACCGATTTTCTTTTTATTTGTTTTGTTTATATTGATGAGTGTAAATCTAATGAGATCTAAAGAAAGAAAGACTGGATGTGGTCATTTTATTTTGCTATGTCGTTAACAAAGAATTTGGATCAGCTTTGGAGCAACATTTGCTAACAGCTGCCCGAGCGCCTCCGAAGGAGACCTAACAACTCAAGAGCAGCTGCTTCGCGAATGTATCTACTACCGGATCGGAATCGCGACCCGCTGAGAAGATCCGGCGAGAAACTCAGCAGGCAGATGCTTAGGTTAGGTTGCACGTAGAACTCTTTGCCGAGTTCATCAAGAACGGTTACCGGGGTCCCTAAACCTGCTCCTAGTGTAAGAGCTGAGGGCGTCTTATGTTAAATTTATTTGATCTGAGGGATCCCTAAGGTCGTGTCTAGAGCAATAAGTGCTATTGTGAGGTCATAAGTATAGGAAAATCTGCTTATTTCTCCAGTCGCGAGTTTGAAATATGTTATAACTCTACTATTCAGACTACGTACTTCTGTCTTAAAGTGGGCGGTGGTATTAACGTTACGATATGTATACGTCAATAAATACAATATAAATTTATTATAAAGCAATTACCAAAAAAAAAGGATAAGGTCTTAGTTCCAGTATGTTTTTTAATGTACATATTATTATGTTATCTATGTTATCACGAGTTCGACGAGTAGGTTTACCGGAGTCCCTACTCCTAGTGTTAGAGCTGAAGGCGTCAACCTGAAACCTTGTTCTCCCACAGTTCGTTTCTAGAGGACCACGACCGGCTTCTGAATGAATTTCGCAAGTCGCGGGTTTCATCTAGCACAATAATATATCTTTGGCTTATTATTTAAGCGTGTCTTTATAGTTTTCAAACCACATTTATTTGCTTCTCGCCCGGTAACGCTGATATGGCCTCTCAAGACCATCCGCTTAGGTTGAAAAAAAAAACAAAAAAAAAACGAAATGGGGGTCAGTTGTCTCATGCTAAGGCAGCTCGCGGCGTGCTACCTAAATCGCCGATTATTTATATACCCCTCAAAAGAGTAGGACCTACCTTCAATACCGTCATTACAATAAGGGCACACGGGGCCCGTGCCCAGGGCCCCCATTCTCAAGGGCCCCCGAAAGACCGACAATTTCTCTCACACGTTTATTCTCAAAACATTTTTGTCGGGCACATTACACTTTTTTCACAAATCAGTATTCAGAAGGTATTTACAAGGCATATACTATGCCTGCCTATAATAGAAGATTTTGCTCAACAGAAATCCCGAAAGAAACCGTTATCGAAATCGTAACCAAAAAACCAGCAGCATTCTAATATCATTAATGACATATTATATCATACTGTATTTGATTACCTATAATAAATGGTCTCATACTCAGTAAAAAAATATTATTATAATTCGCTTTTTTTAGTTCCCAAAAGGGCCTCAAATTCTTGTGTGCCCAAGGGCCCCATCCTAGTTTAAGACGTAGGCAGGGGCCTACCTTGTATCTCAAATATTTGCTTGTAGTCAATGACGGGTAAGTTTCACGTGTGCTGACCAGTGTGCTTAGTGCGAGTTTTTTAATCTCGATAGCGTGAAAGTTAACTCAAATATGTATGGAATTGGAACAGCGCCCCTAGCGGCAAATGTAGGCAAACGTTCCAACTCCATACAAATTTGAGTTAACTTTTACGCTATCGAGAACGTTAAAAAACTCGCACTAAGCATATTGGGCTCTGGAATTCCGGTGACGACTTACGCGTCGAAATAAAACTAGCATTAGTTATTTTATAAATAAAAAAATATAATATATTATACAAACTGGTGGTAGGTTCTGTTTTGAGTCCGCACGGGTCCCCGCCTATTTCTGCCGTGAAGCAATAATGCGTTTCGGTTTGAAGGGCGGGGCAGCCGTCGTAACTATACTTGAGACCTCAGAACTTATATCTCAAGGTGGGTGGCGCATTTACGTTGTGGATGTCTATGGGCTCCAGTAACCACTTAACACCAGGTGGGCTGTGAGCTCGTCCACCCATCTAAGCAATAAAAAATAAATAAATAAAAAACAAATAAATCAAGCTAATGCTCGCTAGTTTGCTTATTATATTTTGCGTCATGTTGTTTATTTTTTTAAATATAAATTACAACTACACACATTATATAGGTATATATATATACGCAGGTGTAAAATAATTGAATAAGACAATTTATCATTTCGAAGAATACTATAAATTGCGTAGGTATACATAATTAATATAATTGATAATTATATTGAAAGCGAAATGTATAATATGCGTGTCGGGTAAATTGTGTTTTATGAAAAACAAAAAAAAAACAAAAAATACTTCGTTTTATATTTTCGTTCCCGACGACGGCATAAGAGCAGACGGTCTGATGGTGAATGGTTACCGCCGAGGTCTACATGCAACCTAACTCATGCATCAGCCCGACGTCAACCTAAACACGTCATTACGGATCCCCCCGATCCAATAACGGTGCTTTTAGGTACCTCAAGCACCGGTCATTATCCTCGTCGAACCCGTCGTTTACAACGAAGGGCTCGACGAATAAATTAACCCATAGACACAGCCCATTGAGTTTCTCGCCGGATCTTCTGGGTGGGTCACGTTTCCGATCCGGAGGTAGATTCTGCGAAGCGCTGCTCTTGCTAGGGCTAGTGTTAGCAACGTCCTCAGGTTTGATTACCGTGAGCTCACCTACTGCTTCGGCGAATCTAGTATAACCACTCAAGGTTACTAGAATAGGTAGGAAGAAAAAAGTCGTTAAAGCAACATGCACGCATTATCTCTTAGCACTCACTTATCAATAAAAACTTTGAGATCATCTAACATCTAGTGCGATAATAATTGTAAATAGACATGCTTTAACAAAAACCGACTTCAAATAGAAAAAAAATGATATTCCAAAACAAATTAATATACACTAAAAACAATAATCATCGAAATCGGTTGGCGTGATATTGAGTTATTCATCTATTTGTCGCGCACGTACTTAATGCAAATTTAAGACTTAGTTTAGAACTGGACTAAATTGAAATGGGACCACACGGGAAGCGTCAGCTTTCTAATAAAAAATAAGGATTCACCCAGTCAAAAGTTATGAGGTAACAAACATAAAAAACACAGTCGAATTGAGAACCTCTTCCTTTTTGGAAGTCGGTTAAAAATAAAACCAATAATAAACTAGAAAAGACGGCTACAGAACCGCGGGTCAGTTTTGATTAACACAATGCAGTTGTTTTCATAATATAAATTTCGTATAATAATCTAGTTGGAACAAGATCGAATTACTTACTAGTCGCTATTTATCAAAATGGCGGTATTTGTATTGCGGTGTTTGACAACAACGTCCTTTTGACAACAGCACTGACTTACTAAATTGTAAGTTTCAAATTTTGACTGGCCTAAGATGGCGGCAGTGGATTAAAACAAAAACTGTCCCTTACGTGAATAATGTAATCCAGTAAGTAGATGGATACCTAACAAAAAGTATGATTCGCGTTTCTGGGTATTGATCTTCATTAAACAATCATTTTTGGTACATTTTATTTATAGGAATTGTTTCAAAATGGTCGCATAAATCCAATTAGAAATTCAAGTTCAAATCATGAACTCTGTTCTACTAATAGCAAGTATTTACCGAGTTACGATTATAACTAAACTATGTTTTTAATTTTTGCTGTTCCGTCTTCGTGACTGTCATAGATAATCCATTCGGCTATAAAGAAATTTGATATAGGTCTTGGGAATTTGAATCGCGGCACTGTCCTCGATTATAATTGTTTACTTCCGTTCTATTGAATCACGAAAGATTCCACGTAACAAGTTTGAATAGGTACCTGTTCAAGTAAATTAAAATATAAAAGATGAAATAAATTGGAATTATTTTAAATAACTTTTTTACTTATTAAAAATTACATTTAAATTATAAAGTTTTGTAGATCGTAATTCAAGTAAATGTAATTTTCTCAAAATGGCTTACTCATGAGTTTGGTGCTGTCATCTATTGGTCAATAGTCAATAAACGAACATTGCCATCTATCGTTAGGTAGCAGAAAAAAATCCGGGAAGAAAATGTTTATTCTACAACCGGTAGATGGCACTATTTTCAAAATTAAATATTAACTTTTCTATACTTTTATACTTATTACTTATCTCTATACATATAAATAAAATTAGAGTGTCTCTTTTTAGTATTAAAATAACCGCTTTTTACGACATGCCTAAGAATATATATAGGGTTACCTGAAATTCGATACATTCCTTTGGAGGGGTAAAAGTAGACCTTATTTGCAATAGATTTTGTCATTATGGACCCTAGCCGATAGTGATTACTTTTTGAGATATTCAAGTTATTGTGCTTTTATTTTTAAATACCGATGTTAGGCAAAAAAATATATGCTCCTAAGTGAATGTTCCAGTTTGATCCTATTTTTAAGCATGATCTGATATTTAACATCTCCACACTTCCTCCAAATAACAATAAGCTGTAGTAACACTCTTAAACTTTATGTTATGAACGTAAACTCGCTAGAGTTCATTAGAAAAAATTTTTTAAAGCCACTTCATATTGAATTTACTTAAAAAAAATGTATAGAAGGTGTCGTACAAATTACTAAAATAATTGCCCTATTTCATTAGCTGTCTAAAATGGTACGAAATATTACAGTAGTTTTTAAAATAAAAAAGTTATTAGGTAAGAAACATACAGAACATCAATAGTTTTTGGATACGTAAACTTTTTTAAACGTATTTTTTCTGGGACATCCGCCTTCTAAGAGAATCTGGAAGCTTTCGCACAAGACGAAGTGATGCTGGTAGACCTCGCATCTACGCTCCTGAAGATGAAGAAGAAATTCTCGCGAGTTTGAAGAGGATCCTACTGTGTTTACTATGGGGATGGGAATAATCGATGTCAACCTCATCGGACCCTACTTTTTACCCCAAAATTTTGATGGCGAAACGTATGAAAATTTTCTTCGTGATGATTTCACATCATTGCTGGTTGATGTGCTACTTACATTGAGAAGGGAGATGATTTTCCAGCATGACGGCTGTCCAGCCCATTTCCGCCGAAGAGTACGAGATTTGCTCGACCGAAATTATCCCCAGCGTTGGTTTGGTCGAGGAGGACCAATACCTTGGCCGGCAAGGTGTCCTGATTTGACACCTTGCGACTTTTACCTTTGGGGCCACACGAAAGAGCTTGTTTACCGAGCTAACGGCACAATAAATAATGTTGAAGAGCTCATGCAAAAATTTTTAAGTGCAGTGCAACAAATAAAAGAAACTTTAACATCCCGTGTTACTAAGACCGAAAACGGAAGAGACTACCGTAATGAGAGTATTAAGAACCGTGGCTCCCATTTTGAACAGGATTTGTAATTTCTTATTTTGAATAAATAATGTTCAGCCGATTTTCATTACTTTTCCATTAAAAAAGTTTACGTATCAAAAAACGACTGATGTTCTGTATGTTTCTTTCTAGCTAATACCTTTTTGATTTTAAAAACTTCTGTAATATTTCATACCATTTTGAACAGCTAATGAAATAGGGCAATTATTTTAGTAATTTGTACGACACGTTCCATACAATTTTTTTAAGCAAATTCAATATGAAGTGGCTTTAAAATTATTATTTTTATTGAACTCTAGCGATTTTACGTTCATAACATAAAGTTTAAGAGTGTTACTACAGCTTATTGTTATTTGGAGGAAGTGTGGAGATGCTAGATATCAGATCAAGCTCAAAAATAGGATCAAACTGGGACATTCACTCAGGAGCATATTTTTTTTGCTTAAAATCGGTATTTAAAAATAAAAGCACAAAAACTTGAATATCTCAAAAAGTAATCACTATCGGCTAGGGTCCATAATGACAAAATCTATTGCAAATAAGCTCTACTTTTACCCCTCCAAAGGAATGTATCGAATTTCAGGTAACCCTGTATACGGTACATACACCAAAATAACATTTTTTCCAATTTTTGTCTGTCTGTCTGTTTGTTCCGGTTAATCTCTGGAACGGCTGGATCGATTTTGATGAGACTTTCACTAATAGGTAGCTGATGATATAAGGAGTAACTTAGGCTACTTTTTTTAGACTAGCTTCGCCCCGCGGCGTCACCCGCAGTTATTGTCGTACCGCGCGCAACATGGCGGGTTTCGCCTATCAATCGCAAGTAATCTATCGAGGGCTGCACTAAAAGTATCGGGAATGGAATATTTCCACTGTTCCTGTCATATTAAAATCTTTTTAATTGAAAACTCCTTGGTTTTAAAAATCGAATACCATTTATTTATTTAAAAAAAGATTCTCGGTCTTGTCACGAGGTTTTGTCAAACTTGTTTAGTCGTTGAGAAAATGGAATTGACTCGAGAAAATTCAAGAGCGATGATTTATTATGACTTTCGAAGTGGTTTAACACAAAAACAGTGTGTTGACCGGATGATTTCTGCATTTGGTGATGAAGCCCCATCCAAAACCACAATTTATCGCTGGTTTGCTGAGTTTCAACGTGGACGTGTCAAGCTCAGTGATGATCCACGTCAAGTTCATCCAAAAACTGCAGTCACCCAAGAAAACGTAAGTGCGTAAGCTAATTGAGGAAGATCGACATGTGACATACCGCGAAATTCAGGCAACTTTAGACATTGGCATGAGTCAAATACAAATAATCTTGCATGAACAATTAGGTGTAAAAAAGTTGTTTTCCCGATGGATACCGCATTCGCTCTATGAAGAGCAAAAAGCGGCTCGCGTTACTTGGTGCGTCAGAACTCTCGAAAGATTCCACGCAGGATCCTCAAATGCTGTATACAACATTGTATCAGGTGACGAATCCTGGATATACGCGTACAAACCCGAAACAAAAAACCAGTCACGAGTTTGGGTGTTCGAAAATGAGTTAAAGCCAACAAAAATTGTTCGTTCACGGAGTGTTGCAAAAAAAATGGCGGCCACGTTTGTCTCTTGAGGGACAAAGAACGGTTAATGCAGAATGGTATGCTAGCATTTGTTTGCCACAGGTCGCTTCTGAACTCCGTAAAGAGAACTGCAACCGCCGCATCATCCTCCATCACGACAATGCGAGTTCTCACACCGCGCACAGAACAAAAGAGTTTTTAGAATAAGAAAACATAGAATTATTAGACCATCCGCCGTACAGCCCCGACCTAAGCCCTAATGATTTCTATACTTTCCCTAAAATAAAGAATAAATTGCGTGGACAGAGATTTTCATCATCTGAAGAAGCTGTGGACGCCTACAAAACGGCCATTTTGGAGACCCCAACTTCCGAATGGAATGGTTGCTTCAATGATTGGTTCCATCGTATGGAAAAATGTGTCAAATTTCGCGGAGAATACTTCGAAAAGCAATAAATACATTTTTAAATAGTAATGTTGTGTCACTTCGTTAATTCCCGAAATTTTCAGTGCCACCTATGTACTAATATTATAAAGAGGAAAGATTTGTTTGTTTGTTTGTATTGAATAGGCTCCGAAACTACTGAACCGATTTTAAAAATTCTTTCACTGTTTGGAAACTGCACTATCCATCCCTGAGTGACATAGGCTATAATTTTTTTTAAATAATTCGGGATCCTTACTAAAACTCCACTAATGTAACCCAAGGTATTAAAAAGGTGATGGTAGACCGCGTTCCCCCGACCGCTCTGGGAGAAGGTGTAACGCGGCGCCATCAAAGCGGGCTCTCGGCCCGCTGAACGAGGGAACCGGTGGTCGTGTCGCTGGCGGCCGCCGGTCCGGCGTCCGTGGGACGGTGGGATGGATGTAATGTGCTCTGCGTCAACCCTGTCCCGCCGTTTCAATAGCCCCGACTGGGCTCCGGCCCGGTCCGAGGTAGGGCGCCGGTTGTGAGCGGCAGGAGTTTTTAGTGAGGTTCAACTCCCACATACCCCACCTGCCGCGCGGGTGGGGATCCGGCGATTTTTTCCTGTGGAAAAAAAAAAAGGTATTAAAAAACGGAGACCTTATAACTTATATCTCAGGGTGGGTGGCGCATTTACATTGTAGATGTCTATGGGCTCCAGTAACCATTTAACACCAGGTGGGCTGTGAGCTCGTCCATCCATCTAAGCAATAAAAAAAATGAATAAAAAATTTATCTCTACCTAATCGTTGGTGGCCTAAGAGGCTATTTCAGCTACGCCCGGACGCGTAGGTGAGCATCGTGAGGTTAAAAGTCGCGGATGGTGTTCCCGACCCTCAGAGATTCGGATCTTGGCAAATATATCATGTTAAAATTAATGAAAATAAAAACGTCAATATCCTTGTAAATGATTTTAAATTTTCATCAACTTTAAAAGCCCATTTACTGCAATGAAAATCAGTCTTCAGGTTTCTGAAGGAATCTTTTATTTCAAAACATTTATAGAATGCGGGAGGTTTTATGACCCTGTGGAGCGTGCGTTCAAAAAGTTTAAAAAATAATTTCTAAGAATGTAAATCAAATTCCAAACGTTCGGCGATATTAGTTTAGCCAAAAACTTTGTGTTTTTTTTTAAAGTAAAATCATAAAAATGTATATATTTTCTATAATAATGTATTGCCAATAGTAGATACAGCGCAACATACCTGCTATATTTATATATTTTCTAGAATTTCTGTAAATTAAATGGTTGTCTGGATGAGGTCGCTTTTAGCGATAAAACCGCCTATTGATCAAATGTATCTGCTTGTTGACTGGTTTTGAATGTAATTGTTTTTTTTCTTTCCTACGTATGCTGATAGCCTTGAGAGGCTATTTCAGCTTCTCCTTGACGTGTAGGTGAGCTCACGGGGCTCAAACCGGAAGTGTTGTTAGCACTTGTCCTAGCGAGAGCAGTGCTTCGCAGAATCTACCACCGGATCGGAAACGCGACCCACTGAGAAAATACGGCGAGAAACTCAGTGGGCTGTGTCTATGGGTTAGTTTACTTGTCGAGCCCTTCGTCGCAAGCGATGGGTTCGGCGTGGGCGGTGACCGGTGCTTGAGGTACCTAAAAGCACCGTTAATGGATCGGGAGGATCCCTAATGACGTGTTTAGGGGAGGTAAGTTGTGTTTTTGGTGTAAAATTAAGTGTATTCACCTTCTCTCTCTCCAAAATCGATTTGTTTAAGCGCAGCTTAGAGCCCAACGTTACATGATTCTTTTCATTCCACAGAAGGTTTACGGTAGGAAGGTACGGACTACGGATCACTGACACCGATGTAACTCGCATGCAGCCAGAATCCACAGAAGCAACCACACGATGAAATTCTAAACAATGAAGAACCACTCACTCACTCTCCGATCTTTCCAACAGCCCTTGCAAAGCTATGAGGGGACAATCCTTCCATCACAAATTAGACCTTTCACCTAATGTATTGCTGAAATATTCACAAGAGGATCTCTCTATCCGAGAACAAACAAAGAAAGTTTTTATGACTACAATTTTTTTTTATTGCTTAGATGAGTGGACGACCTCACAGCCCACCTAGTGTGAAGTGGTTACTGGAGCCCATAGATATCCACAACGTAAATGCGCCACCCTCCTTAGATATAAGTTCTAAGGTCTCAAGTATAGTTACAACGGCTGCCTCACCCTTCAAACCGAAACGCATTACTGCTTCACGGCAGAAATAGGCGGGGTAATGTTACTTACCCGTGCGGACTCACAAGAGGTCCTACCACCAGTAATTACGCAAATTATAATTTTGCGGGTTTCATTTTTATTACACGATGTTATTCCTTCACCGTGGAACTCAATCGTTAACATTTGTTGAGTACGTATTTCATTAGAAAAATTGGTACCCGCCTGGGATTCGAACACCGGTGCATCGCTCAACACGAATGCACCGGACGACTTATCCGTTCGGCCACGACGATTCGCGGAAACCAAAGAAAATATCTACAATGTAGTACAATAACAAACAAATTAACGCGTGGAAACCTTAGAGATTTTGTTGAGAGACCATGTTGTGTTTGGATTTATTCGATTGTAAGTGTAACGGTGTGTGATTTCACATCACATCGAAGACATCGTGGCCTAAAGGATAAGAAGTCTGGTGCATTCGTATCTAGCGATGCAGCGGTGTTCGGATCCCGCTGGCAAGTACCAATTTTTCTAATGAAATGCGTACTCACCAAATGTTCACGATTGACTTCCACTGTAAAGGAATCGACGGTAATATCGTGTAATAAAAATCAAAGCTCGCAAAATTATAATTTGCGTCATTACTGGTAATAGGATCTCTTGAGTCCGCACTGGTAAGTATCACCGTCCCGCCTATTTCTGCCGTGAAGCAGTAATGCGGTTCAGTTTGAAGGGCGGGGCAGCCGTTGTAACCTTAGAACTTATATCTCAAGGTGTGTGGCGCATTTACGTTGTAGATGTCTATGGGCTCCAATAACCACTTAACAGGTGGACTGTAAGCTGGTCCACCCATCTAAGCAATAAAAAAAATCATCTCAGTTGAAACACGCATCACATTGCCTAATATGTCGAAAAATATCCATCCCATTAAATAGATAAACAAACTTCGATGCAAGAACACTTAGCACATAGTAGTGACTTTCACGTGACAGCCAATAAAATAAGACCACAGAAGTTCTAACTTGAAGCTTTAAGTACTAACTTAAGGTAACTTAACGGCAGTCTCTTTGGTACGACCGAGGGCACCGCACGCGCGCTCTCTCAACTTGTTATTACAACTTAGTCGTGCTTTTTTGTGAGGCGCGTTCAAAATATTCTAAGTTATTCCCCGTTAAGTTCGTAATAAGTTCGTTCTTTTACGTTGTTATGAAAGCTATTGTTAAGCTAAACAAAAGCTGGAGTTACGGCACGAGTTTTGTACGTGGTGTGTGTCTTTTTGTTATTTTTATAATTGGTAATGGAATGTTGATATTTTTGTGCTAAACCAAACCGGTGAGAGTGTATTACGTTTGTAGGTATGTTTCATGATTAGAATAAATTAAAGGCGCATCGTAAAAGCTTAAATTAAATGGGCCTGTTTAATTTGATGATGACACAGAATAATCATAAATTGTTTTGAAAAAAAATAAAAAATGATATGAATGATATGATAATGAAATGGTTTATGGAAATTGCTTAATACGATTAATCTTGGAAAGGTAATGAATATTAGTTTCTTTTGTGATGATCTATGCAGTAAGTTTAATCTCTGGAAATTTCAACGAAAACCCGTTCGAATTATTGGAACCAAAATTTTATAGGATAATATATTTAGTTACGAACTTAAAATACATTACAAAGATTACATTTTAGATATATATTTTTGCAACGATATTGAATGTATTAAATACCTAAAGCTACTATTAAGTGTAATTAGAAATATCTAATGCACACACAGTCTTTTAATGATCTATTTCATTATTATTTTTATTTACGTCCCATTTTGACTTCAATTATATTACATATATTATTAATTCTATCTTCAATTATACTATACTATATTATTATTATATATATTATAACGTTTAATAAAATTTTATAAAAAAAACTCTAAAGTGGAACACTCCTAGCCGAACAGTTAAATGTAAAAAAAAATAGAATAGCATTTTCTTAAGCTTTCCATAATCGTTTGGATTTCATTTGAAAAATTCTTTTACATTAAAAATTTTACAGTATTCGCAGCGTCAGTAATAATACATAAAATATTTAGCGTGACATCAAATTGCAAAAATGTTTTCATTATAATAATAATAACCTTTAATTGTTTCCTATTAGTCGGGTTCAGGATAATAGGACTAAAGCAAATTCATTTCATCATCATCGTCTCCTCTCCGAGGAGTTCTTGAAACGTGTCTAAATTTTAATCACCATTAAATATTCTTGAAAATTAAATGTGCAAAATTTTGATCTACACATTTTCACATGTGAAACTAACAAAATGTGTATAAATCTGTTTTTTCATCTACGTCTTGCCTTTAATAGCTGCATTTGTAATTAACCGAAGTAAGAGGTCTGAATTCGACGTAAAATTTAATAGCTTTTTCTCTCTAAGCTCTGTAAATACGGTAAAAAAAGGGTAGGCAGCGGCTTAGTTCTGCCTCTGGTATTGCTGACGTCCATGGGCGACGGTAACCACTCACCATCAGGTGGGCCGTATGCTCGTCTGCCTGGTCTACTGGTAGAGACCTCTTGTGCGTCCGCACGGGTAGGTACCACCGCCCTGCCTATTTCAGCCGTGAAGCAGTAATGCGTTTCGGTTTGAAGTGTGGAGCAGCCGTTGTAACTATACTGAGACCTTAGTACTCATATCTCAAAATAGGTAGCGGCCGTTTCAGATGTCTATGGGCTCCGGTAACCACTTAGCTCCAGATGGGCCGTGAGGTCGTCCATCTATATATATACAATAAAAAAAAGACCGAAATCGATTTTCCTTTGAAAATTAACGTAAAAAATGTATGTATGAGATAAAGAAACGAAATTATTAAGCTACCCCGCCTATTTCCGCCGTAAAGCAGTAATGCGTTTCGGTTCGAAGGGTGGGGTAGCCGTTGTAACTATACTGAGATCTTAGAACTTATATCTCGAGGTGGGTGGCGCATTTACGTTGTAGATGTCTATGGGCTCCAGTAACCACTTAACACCATGTGGGCTGTGAGCTCGTCCATCCATCAAAGAAATAAAAATAAAAAAATTTTTGCCATGCGCCCGCGTAACCCTAAAAAGATGCTTCGCCTTAATAATTCTAATCGCATCGAAATCTGTAGCGAGCGTAACTAATTTCTGTGTCGGCTATTCAATAAACGTCACCATTATGAAATCGGATACGATAAATCTTATGCTTAGTGTAATCTCTGGTATTTTTGTTTCACACATTTTTTCCCTAGTCTAGTATTTATATTCTCTGGTAGATTAAGCGGCCATTCCAACTACGCGTAAGACTGAAACTTAGAACTCATTTCCCAAGCTTGATGGCGGTATTTACGTTATATATGTCTATGGGCCTCAACACACCAACACCGTGAACTCGTCCACCGATCTAAGCAATAAAAACACGTTTTGATATTTCAACTATGTTTGGCGGCAGTATAACCTGTAATGTATACTAATATTATAAAGCTGAAGAGTTTGTTTGTTTGAACGCGCTAATCTCAGGAACTAGTGGTCCGATTTAAAAAATTATTTCAGTGTTAGATAGATCATTTATCGAGGAAGGCTATAGGCTATATAACATCACGCTAAGACCAATACAAGCGGAGCACCAATAAAGAATGTTTTTAAATCGGGGTTATTTTGACAGAATTGTTCCCCTTTAAAAAATAGAAAAAAAACGTCCGCGACAGCATGTGTCTATGTGTTAAGGTTGGCTCACTATAACGTTTTTTATGCTAACCAAATTTTGTTCTAAAATAAAGCATTATTTGTGAACTATTCCACGCGGACGAAGTCGTGGGCAAAAGCTAGTTATTTTATAAATTTGAACATTAATCAAACTAAATCTATCAGTTGAATCTACGAGACAGTTACTGTTCGTAAATATGAAAGGAAAGATAACGCATACGGTTATTTGAGATTATTCTGAGAAATGATTGTGATATTTTATTCAACAGCCGATCTAGATCTAGTAATGTTATAAATAAGAGCGACCTTTTAATAAGATAGCGGTTTTAAGTTGCCACAAATTTTTTTTTAAATCGATCGCGTAATGAACAATGCATGCGTTTGATTAAAATGAATAACAGTTTAAAAAAACTAACAAAATACGCTTTTATAGAAAATCCAACTAAAAAATAGAAATAAATATTAATCATTTTGAGGAATCTTTGAACATGATTTTGACCCCCTTCAAAACGTCGGATAACTCGAAATTTGGTATACTTATTAAGGACCGATGACAATACAATATTTTAAACAGTTTGATCCGTTATCCTTACTAGGATAATCAGGATTAACGATTTTTGTTTTCCTGAGACCCGGAGTGTTTGCGTCAAGACCAAGAAGGGAAACTATCAGGGGGGCGTCGATCACCTCTTTCTCGGATAAGTTACCAACTGATTCGTGATTTTTTTTAAAAATTATTGAATTAATTGAAATTAAACTAAACAATGAAAACACTTTTTTTTTACAATAAAATCATTTTTTCTTACACTATTTTTAATTCAAATTTATTAAAATTTATTTTCTATTTTTTAGTTGGATTTTCTATAAAAACGTATTTTTTTAGTTTTTTTAAACTAAATTAATTAATAGCTTAAATCACATTGCATTAATTTTTGTATTTTATGTCACTTGTACGAAATAAAAGGTTTTTTTTTATTTTTTATTTATTTATTTATTAATAAAAAACCTAGTATTCCTCAGAACTTAAGTTTCAATATTCTTTTATCGCAATCTTGTCTAGAAAGACTAATAAATAATTTTATCGGGTACTTAAAATTCTACGTGAACTATTTCATTTTAAGGCGAAGTTTATTAGCGATGCTGTATCCTACAGCTTAAGCGGAATAAATAACCTTTGTTTGTTTGTTAAAATCATTCAATTTAGTACTGAACACACTGACTCGAAGTATATTATATTATTCTTTTAGATTTACGTAATACGTAATTACAAACGAATAAGTGCAGAAATAAATCTATAGCCAGAGAAGAAAATATCATAAATATACATAGAGTATTGTTCCTTTTGTTGATCAAAATCCACTTGACTAAAAATCTGACATCAAGTACCAAAAACGGTTGTCCCAAGTATGTTTTTGGACTAAATTAATGAACTAGCTCACGGCCCTCCTAATGTTAGGCTGTCATAGAGATAAAAGCAAGCTTGAAGGTCGAAATCTCAATTTTGTTGTGTACTAGCTGACCCGGCAGACTTCGTAGTGCCTCAAACGATAAATAAAATACCTAAGCTTTTGTATAAAATAAACTTAAAACAAACAAAAGGAATCCGTCCGACGCGGCGACGGGGGACACATCAAAGGAAAAGCAAAATTGTTATTTTTATTTAATTCCGAGCATTTTCATATTTATTTAAACCTTTTAAACCTTCTCTGGACTTTCACAAATAATTCAAGACCAAAATTAGCCAAATCGGTCCAGCCGTTGTCGAGTTTTAGCGAGACTTACGAACAGCAATTCATTTTTATATATAGAGATTTTTTCAATCGAATACACCATACCCGAAATCATAGAACGAAACAAAGAATCATACATCCGTTACATATATTAGATTATGTAGGAGACAATTTTTTTTTTTTTTTTTTTTTCTTACATAGGTAGACGAGCTCACAGCCCGCCTGGTGTTAAGTGGTTACTGGAGCCCATAGACATCTACGACGTAAATGCGCCACCCACCTTGAGATATCAGTTCTAAGGTCTCAGTATAGTTACAAGTATCTCTAATCCGTTGTAATGCTTAGTTTAGCTTGTTAAACGAATTGAAAATACATTTAGCGTGAACAACGAGTGTATGTAATCCAATTAACTGATAATTTCAATATCAATATGTTTTCGTTGCATGCCTGTACACTTTTTACTAATACTAGCTGACCCGGCAGACTTCGTAGTGCCTCAATCGATAAATAAAATACCTATAAACTTTTGTAAAAAATAAACTTAAAACTATTTCGGCTATTTCAGCTACGCTATGACTGGTAGGTGAGCTCACGGGCTTATCTTTGATAGAGGGCTTGATAACACTGGCCTTAGCAAGAGCTTCGCAAAATTTAACACTAAAAATTAATTTTTACAATCGAAAAAGTACTTTTAATTACGTCTTTAATTCGTAAAAACCGATAAAACTAAATCTTTCACGTTATTACTTAGTAACTAAAACTACTCTTACGATTAAGGCGTCCGTGACCATAAAAAATTTTAAGTATTCCAAAAACGCGAGATTAAACCGTGAAAGAAGGTTTAATTATTTCTACGACTTGCGAAAACCGGAGAAAACTCTATTATTAGTTAATGTTTCACCTTAAGTGGTCCCAAACTTGTTTTTTCTCTTGTGTCATGGGCTCCAAAAGCATTCATACGAGATAAGTACAGATAAATCTCGAATTTCGAATTAATCCATTCAAAGCAGACCTCTGTGTGTTATGGTCAATAGAAAGAAACAATTGCTTACAATTCGTCACACTTAGAAAAGTTTACACAATTTTGTTTTAATTTCTAACCCCACAGATACAAGACGAAAATTGACCGCCATCTTGTGACGAAAGGCGGAAGCCTCATTCGCCATTAAAAATTCTACTCGAAAAAATAATACGGAATTGATAGTCCAAGACCTGTCAAGACGTAAATTACAGGAACGTCAAAATTCATACCGCGCCCACAATACTGCCGCTTTCGCTAAAGTTATCAGCAATAAAATTCATAATTTATTATGAACCAGTTTTAAATTTTTAAATGTTAATTCAAAACAAATAAAGTTAATTACGTGACATTTATTTACACTGACACAGAAATTAGAAGAATTCGTCATATTTATTATGTCCAATTTCAATACTATACTGATGTCTGTCTGTGGTTTATATTTCTGCCGCAAAGCAGGTTTCGGCTTAAGGGCAACTAATATACTATGAGACTTATATCGATAATCGTATTAATATTATTGTCATATTTTCAATACGAAAATGACTCTGTTTGTTGAGTTTTTACTGGTGGTAGAGCCTCTTGTGAGTCCGCAGGGGTAGGTACCACCGCCCCGCCTATTTCTGTAACTATACTGTATGTTGTAACTATACTGAGTGAAACCTTAGAACTTATATCTCAAGGTGGGTGGCGCATTTACGCTGTAGATGTCTATGGGCTCCAGTAACCACTTAACACCAGGTACGCTGTGAGCTCGTCCATCCACCTAAGCAATAAAAAAAAAATTAAAAAGTTTTTCATGCCTATAACAACGAAACTAATTTTCCCAAAATTCACAACGGAAATAGTTAAATAGTTTGAGCACTGGTAAAGAATATGAGATAGCTTTTTGTCCACCGCTTAGCAAATTTTTTTTTTTATTGCTTAGATGGTTGGACGAGCTCACAGCCCACCTGGTGTTAAGTGGTTACTGGAGCCCATAGACATCTACAATGTAAATGCGCCACCCACCTTGAGATATAAGTTCTAAGGTATCAAGTATAGTTACAACGGCTGCCCCACCCTTCAAACCGAAACGCATTACTGCTTCACGGCAGAAATAGGCGGGGTGGTGGTACCTACCCGTGCGGACTCATAAGAGGTCCTACCACCAAGGTTCCAGGTTGTAGATTGAGCTCTACCGTACCCGTTCTGATGTAGTCTATATAAACTAAACTGCGCTCGAAAAGCAAGGATCCACAATAAAACATTGAGCAATACCTCACATCCAGGTCACTGTCATTAAAATATCATTCGAAATATGCAATCAAATTATGACGATGAAAGGTCAACGACATTTATACAAACGTTAAAGTAATAAAACACGAGGGTTTATGTATTAAAAATGTTCTTTCCATTCGGTATTCGTTCTCCGACTCATCGTCAGGATTACGTTCGCTAGAATGTTTCTCAAAGGAATGCGAAGGCTGTTTATCGTAATATTATTGTAATATTTTAAAATAGTCATTGCTCGTAACCAGATAAGTGATCGAAGTTAAATGAATTACACCTATTTGTTTTTTTTTGACAGTAGTTTTTGTTGTGACAGTGAACTTCTTGGAATCTCGTACGGAAAATGCAGTGGTACGATGTGAATTAAAAATAAAGAAAAACATTTGCTTAGCATGTTTAAAATGCAGTGCAAGACTTGAACAATTTTCGATAAGACAACACGTAAATTATGATTAAGGAAAATGTGAGTTGGCATTCTGTGCGTGTTACTTGAACGACATGGCGTCGAGCAGCGTCTTCCGTTTCCTGGTGCTCCTGGCCGCTCTCATCTGGATCCTCGCTGACGAGAAGAACGTGACCAGGGAGAGAAAACGATCTCCAATAAACGGGAGTTGGTTGTGAGTATTCTATTCTATGATACGTATATAATTAAATAAAGAAATAGCTGGGAACATATCACGCATGGTCATTCGGCCCCAATTTAGGATTCTCTTTTTTAATGTATTTTATGATCTGGTAACTAAGACTTTTAGGTCATGTCTTATTTTAATTTATATTCTTATTTTTATGAAAAATGATAAAATGGAGTGAAATGAAATGAAATGTAGATAATTAATTTGAGACATTAATCAACTAGGATGAAATGAAATGAGATGAGATGAGATGATATGGGATGAAATATAATCTTCGTAAAATCGTGGTCATTTACTGAGATTTTATCAGTGGACTTTTTGGAGGATCCCAAGAAGTTACGTCCAGCGGTTTCGTTTCATTTTCCCACATTTGTGCACTTTCACAGATATTAAACAGTTAATAAACCACCGTTATTACACATTTAAACCTGAAGAAACACTAAATAGACAAAATAAAACAAATCACACAACTTCACTTCTCGCGTTCCCGCCAAAAAGTCTTAGGATTCCCTGGGTTATTAGTACCAGAGACTATCAAATATATTTATATATTATTATGTTTAAATATATACCTATATAGATAATAAACACTCAGAAAAAAAGTAAACGAATCTGTTCATCACACACGAATGTTTACTTCATGTGAGAAACCACGACTCTCGCTAACTACTGCGCACGCGAGTCAGTCATAATATAATTAACTAGCGACCCGTCCTCGCTTCGCTTCGGAAACTGTAATTTATTATTGATTTCTCCACTATTTAATGGATGTTATTATACATATAAACCTTCCTCTTCAATCACTCTATTAAAAAAAACCGCATCAAAATCCGTTGCGTAGCTTTAAAGATTTAAGCATACATAGGGATATAGGGAAAGCGTCTTTGTTTTATGCTATAATTAATTAATATTAATCTTATGGTTTGATTGCGCATTTTATTGTCATCATATTATTTCAGGTGTTTCGGTTACTTACGGTCGTTTATTACAATTTCCGTGGATAGTGGACATGTGATGAGACGAAATGAAAATGAGGTTGGTAAGAGATTGTTAACTATGAATATGGAAGGATATAGAGGGAGAGGTAGACCTAAGAAGAAATGGATGGATTGTGTGAAAGACGATATAGGTAAGAAGGGAGTGAGCGAAGAAATGATATATGATAGAGGAGTATAGAAGGAGAAAACATGTTGCGCCGACCCCAGGCGACTGGGAGAAGGGCAGGATATTGAGTGTTATTCGTCGATATTTGACATTGACGTATCATTTCACTGAAAGCAGTTTGAGTTGAGTTTTCGTCTTCACGATATATTAACTCTAATCTAAATTAGAATGTTTTCTAGGGTGTTTGAAAACACTAAAAATACAAATGTTGTAGTTAGAGGAATTAATGATCTTCCCTTCTCTCTTCCGTCAGTATTTTTAAGCTCGACTAAAAACATTGCAGTTTTGCTCTGCAGTACTGGAAGACTGATCTGTGCAATCTGTATTTCGATCGTAAACTTCCGAGATCGCGTCTATGGATCCAAATAACTTCTAAACAGTATTGGGGGCTTTTTGGCGGGAACGCGCGAAGTGAAATTGTGTGGTTTGTTTTATTTTGTCTATTTATTTATTTATTTATTTATTTATAGCTTCTTATACTATAAAGTATAAAGGCGGACTTAATGCTTAATGCTCTAACAGTCTACCTTAGGGGAGTGCAGAGATGAAGCTTGGTAGGTGTAGTGTGAAGGTGATATTACTGAAACATAATAATATGTGTATATATAACATACATAATATTTATAGATACAAATACTTGTACTTAAATAAATACATATACATAAATATACAGATATACATATATATATATACATATACGTATCATAAATATTTAGTGTTTCTTCAGGTTTAAATGTGTAATGAAGGTGGTTTATTAACTGTTTAATATGTGTGAAAGTGCACAAATATGGGGAAATTAAACAAAGCCGCTGGACGTAACTTCTCGGGATCCTCCAAAAAGTCATCTGAAAAAAATCTCAATAAATGACCACCATTTTACTGAGATTGTATTTCATCCCATATCATCTCATCTCATTTCATTTAATTACATCCCAGTTGATTAATGTCTCAAATTAATCATCTTCATGTCATTTCATTTCACTCCATTTTATGATTTTTCATAAAAATAAGAGTAAAACTTAAAATAAAAAATGACTTAAAGGTCTTAGTTACCAGGTCATAAAATCCCTTAAAAAAAACTAAACAGTATTTATGCAAAAAAAACCATTTGCCAAATAGCAAAAAAAAAAGTGTCTAGTCTAGGAAAACCCTGTTAATTATGATCGATCGTGTATATTGTCGAACTCGTCTAGACGGGCTCAGGTGTCCATACTATAAGTAATAACGATCTCTTTTATGTAGCTTTAAACCTTTATAGCATTTATATTGGTTACGTGATGAAGCCTTAGCCATTGTATAGAATTGAAAGACGGTATTTCAGACAGGCGTTCTCATTTTAAGTGCAATGTTTGGCGCGAAATTCTTCTAAATTGCGTTATTTTCAGAGAAAATACCATATTTTTTTTGAGAAGTCCTTTATAAACCCGCTTAAAAGTAGAACGCCAGATCTAGTTAAGGATTTGTACCAAAATTGTTAATAGTGTCCAATACTTTGTTTTTCTGACCTATTCTAGAGACCTCGAGGGGTCATACTAGATTCAGGCGAGTAGTTGAGCTCACGGGTCATAGGTTAGCCTGACGAATTTGCTAATACTAGCCCTAGCAAGAGCAGTGCTTCGCAGAATCTATCATCATATCGGAATCACGACCCACTGAGAAGATCCGGCGAGAAACTCAGTGGTCTGTGTCTATGAGTTAATTTGCTCACCTTCTTCGCAAGCGACGGCTTGCAATCCTGTTTCTCATCTCAAGCCGCGTGTCCGTAGTAGCAGCTTCTTCGACTAACTTCTCTAACTAAAATTTCACCTTAATGCCTACTTTGGACTTCGAACAAATATCCAAAAACCACTAGACAATCTATACACCTACATATTTCTGGTCTTTACTTCCGCGAGTAATAGATATAATTAAAACTACTAGTTTTTCCATCCTTGTAGGCAGACGAGCATACAGCTCACCTTATGGCGAGTGGTTACCGTCGCCAATGGACGTCAGCAATGCCAGAGGAAGGACCAAGCCGGCTTAATCTCGCGTTTTTTGTTTATTTTTAGTATATTCTTTACAATTTCTCGATTGACCTTAGTCTTCTGCGACAACAATAGAATACATGAAATGTGGGAAATGTATAATGTAAGATGTATAATGATTTTTAAAAAAAACGCGTTACTAAACGGTAAAAGTAATTTTAATTATTCCTATTTTTAATTAAATAAATGCACACGTACTAAATTTAGGATTATTTAAAGTTTTACGCCGTAGTTAGAGTTAAGTATTGAAATTTTAAATGCGAAATCCGTCGCTTTTAATGGAATAATCTTGTAGTTCAATATTACAGTTAGTTTGGTAAAGCTTTGTAAGGAAAGATTATACCCATTTACATTAATATGCGATAAAACAAATTACATGTTTTTTTAACACGATGCTATTAGCTCAGTATGTATAATATACAGTGATGGATTCAGGTTTGATGCCTCCTTAGGCCCTGTTTATCGCGCACTCCTTAATGTTAGAATAAATTTTATAAAATGTATTTAAAAAATTTTGTTATAAAAAATAAACTGAATTCATTTTCAAAGGACACTACATACTGTTTTTAATTTTTTTGGTCCCTGAAATTTTGGCATTCGAAAATGTTGCCACTCCTCAAATAATGGCGCGCTAGGGGTTTTTTTAAATGCCATCTCTGTATGTATGGTTTTTGTGTAAAGGATTCTATGAACGTCATTGTCACAGACTTAAAGACATCGGATTAACTCGGAAAATTTGTTTAAGCCGATGACGACACAATAATTTTATAGCTTCGCTCTAATATCCTGACCAGTATCAAAAGGTTTAAAAAAAAAGTGCACGTTAATAATTGATTGAGCGTTTTTTTTAAAACTGAAAACTGCATTTATTTATTCATTGAGAAACACACATTCGTATGAAATTCGTTTGTAGGTTCTGATATTGCCTCACGCTCTTCGGTATCCCGTACAGCCAGAACTGGTAGCCCATGGCGCTGATGTTACTGCTGACGAACGACAGGCTTATTGATTCCTGGAAATGAACACGAGAAGTTTACTGGCGGTAGGAGCGTGAGTCCGCACGGGTAGGACCACCGCCCCGCCTATATCTGCCGTGAAGCAGCAATGCGTTTCGGTTTGAAGGGTGGGGCAGCCGTTGTAACTACACTGAGACCTTAGAAGTTGTATCTCAAGATGTGTGGCGAATTTACATTGTAGATGTCTATGGGCTCCAGTAATCACTTAACACCAGGTGGACTGTGAGCTCGTCCACACTACTAAGCAATAAAAAAAAGGAAATTAAATTTTTATGAATACGTTTTTATTAGCTTCAGACGTATGTATGTAACGGAATCTTTGAACATGATTTTGATCCTCTTCAAAACGTCGGATTAACTCGAAATTTGGTATACTTATTAAGGACCGATGACAATTCAATATTAAACAAAAAATAAAAATTCGAAAAAATTGAAATTCTACTAAAATATGAAAAATAAATAATAGTTTAAAAAACTAATAAAATACGCTTTTATACAAAATCCAACTAAAAAATAGAAAATAAATTTTAATAAATTTGATTTTTTGATTATAATTTTGCGGGTTGAGTACGTATTTCATGAGACAAATTGGTACCCACCCGCCTGGGATTCAAACACCGGTGCATCGCTCATCACGAATGCACCGGACGTCTTATCCTTTAGGCCACGACGACTTCTGAAAAGTTAGGTAGATAAAAATACAATCTTTCAAAATGTCATTATTCAGCAGCCGTGGTCTAAGTTGAATATTTCGTCGATGTCCTAAGGCCGTGTTTACATTAAAGTATTGTCTCGTTGTGATCGAAATGCAAAACAAAAGGGACTTATCATTTTTTATTTTTTTTATTGCTTAGATGGGTGGACGAGCTCTCAGCCCACCTGGTGTTAAGTGGTTACTGGAGCCCATAGACATTTGCAACGTAAATGCGCCACCCACCTTGAGATACAAGTTGTAAGGTCTCAGTATAGTTACAACGGCTGCCCCACCCTTCAAACCGAAACGCATTATGGTGGTGGTACCTACCCGTGCGGACTCACATGAGGTCATACCACCAGTAAATGAACCGTGAACTTAAATTGATTTGAATTATCACTGTGAACTGACCTCAAGAAGCCCACCGCTACTGATGTACCCTCTGCTCTCGACGCTATCAATGAAAAGATTCACTCTGAAACCGGTTATAATGTAGTCTTCGTAATGATCCGGCGACGCGCGAGTCTGCAACCATGTTGCACATGTTAGAATTCAGTGTTACTAGACTGTATTTTATTAATTGGTTAGTGAATTTTACTCACACACAAAGCTCACGGCCCTACTGGTGCAACAGAAACCCGTAGAAATCAACTGAGTAACTGTTATCACCCACCTTGAGGTAGATTTGAGGCTGAAATAGGCAGAGGACGGTACTTACTCACACCTGATGTTATTATTTACTAACTAGCTTTTGCCCGCGGCTTCGTCCGCGTGGAATAGTTCACAAATAATGCTTTATTTTAGGACAAATTTGGTTAGCATAAAAAACGTTATCGTGAGCCAACCTTAACATATAGACATATGCTGTGGCGGACTTTTTTTGAGATCTTTTAAAGGGGAACAATTCTGTGATACATTATTTTAGCGAAACTTTAACCGTTTCTGCAGCGCACGCAGCGGAAGCTCTCAAAAGGGAAAAAACATTCAAAAACATTGAAACATTCTTTATTGGTGCTCCGCTTGTATTGGTCTTAGCATGATATTATATAGCCTTCCTTAATAAATGGGCTATCTAACACTGAAAGAATGTTTCACATCGGACCGGTAGTTCCTGAGATTAGCGCGTTCAAACAAACAAACTCTTCAGCTTTCTAATATTAATTGGTATAGATGATTTAATCTTGCTTCAACAACCTGCTTTGTTGCTTGCTCATGAGAAACCGCTCGTATATATTTGACAGTTTCATTATACAAACCTTTTTTTTTTAAATTGAAAATTACTCCCTGTCAGCGGGATTGTAACTAGACGTACTTACCATCTGGCTTTGGAATGAGCTCTGATGTTTCCCGAGCGCTATGACATATCCTTTTTCAAACGAGGCTTGTGGAGAGTACTTAATGGTAGGCAGCGACTTGGCTCTGCCCCTTGTATTGCTGATGTCCATGGACGACGATAACCATTCACGTGGTGGGTCGTATGCTCGTCTACTTACAAAGGCAATAAAAAATAAATAAAAAAGATGTGATCGATTCGCTGGATGCGATTACCCGCGGCGTCTTATCTCTTAAACCACGGACGCTTGGCAAATCAACTAAACCGGGAGAGAGAGCTGTTAGAAAAATAATTCGAGGAATGGCTGTGTTTTCTCGTGGTCGCCCGCCGTTACTTCTGACGTCAACAACTAATCTATATATTAATACGTGAAGGAAAAACTTTGTATCCCTTTTTATGAAAATTGCGCGGACGGAGGAGTATGAAATTTTCCACACTTAGAGAGTATAGAGAAGAAATGCATAATGCTAATATTATTTAAAAATAATGAAAAAAATATACATTAAATCAATAAGGAAAAAATTACACATACTACCATGTAGTTGACACAGCACATATTATCTAATATATAAAATTCTCGTGTCACAGTTTTCGTTGCCATACTCCTCCGAAACGGCTTGACCGATTTTGATGAAATTTTTTGTGCTTATCCGGTATCTATGAGAATCGGCCAACATCTATTTTTCATCCCCCTAAATGTTAGGGGTAGTCCACCCCTAAATTTTATTTTTTATTTTTTAGACAACATTTTTAATTTCTATTTTTTTATGATACAACATACAAAAATACATACAATCCTCAATTTTCACCCCTCTACGATCAACCCCTATTTTTTATTGGTTAATTATAAACTTTAATTTTTTTGGCAAGATTTTCATTTTTATTTTGTCATGAATTAAAATAAAAAATCTGATGTTACTCTCAATTTTTCATCCCTCTATGATCAACCCCTATTTTTTATTTGTTAATTATAAACTTTAATTTTTTCGGCAAGTTTTTTTTTTTGTTTTGTCATGATTTAAAATAAAAAAAATTATATTACTCTAAATTTTCACTCTTAACGATCAACCCCTATTTTTCCATTCAGATTAATATTTTTTTTATTCTATGCACAGATCCGCAATAAGGTTGCAAGATGGCAATCAAATATTATAATTGTAGTACGATAAATTTTTATTCAGAGTTTATAATATCAAGTTCCTTTAATTATGATTTTTTTTAAATTGAATTTGATCTCCCGCCCTCGGCGGTCGACTACTGATCAACTATCAATCGATCAGTTATCCCCGCCAGGTGTCACCACTCATCCAGCAAACATCACGTAGTAGGGATGGGGACGAAGCCGGTCTCCTGTCTTACGTACTCACTATACATCATAGATTATACACCTAATATATTTGAGAGCTATACAATACTATACATTTTTCAGCCATGTTTTTTTGGTTTTATTTGTGTATCAATAGTATGTTCAGTAGGTCTGAGAATCGGCTACTATCTGTTTTTCATACCCCTAAGTGAATTTTTTTGGATATTTTTTTTTGTTTATGATGAGGTATTATGTGGTTAAAGGAGGTTTTTTTTTCTACAGTAGAATTTCCCTAGAAACTTATTTAAGGCAACACAACGTTTGCCGGGTCAGCTAGTTATATATAAATTTAATCTTTGTTTATTGTCAATTGTCAAACTTTTGTTAGTGTTTAAAGTCTGCGGTCAAATTGAGAATAGATGAATATTGTTTGTCTTTATTATTATTTATGTATAGTGTTCGACTTTCCGAGGGATGATTATTAAAATAAACTTGGATTAGAAAAACTTGTATATTAAAGTAAAAAATCAATAATCTACCGTTACAGTGTCACTTATGACAAGGGTATCATGACAACGGATTTGCGTATTACAGCGCTCTCTAGTGACGGTTTTAGGAGTTGGAAGAAACAGGGTGAACATATAGTGTAGTTTTGGCGAAATCTGTGATTATATTAAATAAGCATAATAGCATTTGACAATAGAACCATAATAATGTTTAAACATAAAATTTCAAATGATTAAAGTCGAATTTTCGGGGGAATTTCCGGGGACCACTACTATAGTTTAATTTAATGAATGTCTTGACTTACCGTTTCAGTCGGGTATGATAATGTTAGGTTCACATCTTGAGCGGGAAACGTCCATTTCTTTGTACCGTATATTAGTAGATATTCATCTGGAATATAAGTTAAAGTCTTCGTTAAATTGCTTGTAACGTGTCTAAGTTACACCTCGCTTCATCTCTCTCCTTTGATTTCTATCTCGCTCTCACCTTGAAATATAATATAAGTGTATGTTTATGTGTTTTCACGGGCGTCGGGTTAAATGTGTTAAAAATTTATAATAATCTTGATCAGAAAACAGATCCTGTCTATTATATAACTTTCCTGAATAATGTCATACGTGATGAAATCGACATATTTGTTTGTCACGTTTCTCTAGACTAAATCAAAATGAATAAAGGAAAAACAAAAAAAAAGTTGAAAAATAAATTGAACCTACGTGCCCAAATAATAAAAGAATTTCATAAATGACATTCTATAATGCATTATTAAGGTTAACTAAAAAACTACTGGTCAGATATTGGTAAAAAGTATCATCATGAAAAGTAGCAGTTTTCAAATTAAAATCAATCATTAAAATCGGTTTACCTAATCAAAAGTTCTGAGATAACTTAAGTAACATTAAAAAACATACTGGAATTGAGACCTTATCCTTTTTTGTAGTATTATTGATCTTTCCACTATTTAATAGATGTTATTATAAATATAAACCTTCCTCTTCAATCATTTCAATTTCATCTATTAAAAAAACCGCATCAAAATCCGTTGCGTAGTTTTAAAGATTTAAGCATACATAGGGACAGATATAGGGACAGAGAAAGCGACTTTGTTTTATACTATGTAGTGATTTATATTGTATTTATTGACGTATACATATCGTAACGTTAATACCACCGCTTTGAGATAGAAGTACGTAGTCTCAATGGTAGAGCTATACCAAATTTCAAACTCGCGACTGGAGAAATAGACAGAGTTTCCCCTACATATGACATCACAATAGCACCTATTGCCCTAGACGCGTCCTTAGGGATCCATCAGATCCAATAAATCTTGCATTAGAAGCCTTCAACTAGGAGCAGGCTTAGAGACCCCGGTAACCGTACTGGTTGAACTCGGCAAAGAGTTCGACGTGCAACCTAACCTAAGCATCTGCCCGCTGAGTTTCTCGCCGGATCTTCTCAGCGGGTCGCGATTCCGATCCGGTGGTAGATTCACTCGCGAAGCAGCTGCTCTTGTGTTGTTAGGTCAACTCAACGTCATCATTCCTTTATCACGGAATCCATTGCATAACACGTGTATTTAAATAATTAAAATTCAATGCCTGTAGAATCGAAATCCCTCGTATACCGAATGTAAAATTATCAACTCTATAAACTACTAGCTGTACCCGTCCGCTTCGCTGGGCATTTAAAATTAACATTATTATTTCTCACCCCCACAAAGATTCTCATCATTAACGCCCCCGCAACTAGTGTAGGGAGTCCAACACTCATATAAATATTAACCTATCCATTAAGTACATGTATTTTCTACATGGATACCAAGTTTCAAGTCAATCGGATGCATGGTTCAGTATTAACGGAACATCCGTAAAAACAACTGTAGATTTATATATTAGTATAGATTTAGATTAGTATTTGCATGACAACGACTTGAAAAAAAAAACTAAAATTATTCAGTAGGTAATAATTACAACACTATAGCTTTATATATTATAGATATATATTTATATATTAGTATAGGTTAGGCGACGAATGCTTAGCTCCCATAAAATAACTTACCGTCAACACCAATGGAACAGTAATACTTATTCACTGATTTGTAAATAACAGAATAGACGCGATTATCGTGGTAAAAATTCTCATCGGATTCCGCGTCCTCGACAACTGGCGTCAGAAAATCCTCACCGCACAGACAATTAACATGAAACAACGCGAATATAATTAAACATCTCATAATATACATCACTTGTTACATGGCTCCTATTATTTTATAAATGATCTTTTCTTTAATTATTAAAAGCAAGAAAAAAAACACTAGTAATTAACCGTCGTGATACGACATTTCGAGATAACGTATTCACCGATATAATTCGTTATCTTTGTATTCGATTGATTATTTGTTGTGATGTAATTGTTAATCTACTGTCGGCGTTAATGTTGCAATGTATTTAAACTGACTAGAGGTCCCGCAGTAGTCGAAATTCGACTATAATTAATTGGAATTGTAAGTTTGTACATTATTATGATTGTATTTTATACTTCTATAATCACAAATTTCGCCAAGATTACACTATAAAAAATATGAAGAAAGACAAACAATATTTAATCTATTCTCAATTTGACAACAGACGTCAAGAACAAGTTTGACAATAAATAAATAGTATGCATGCGTGTGTGCGTCAAATACATGGTATGTAGTGTGTGTAAAGTTTTCTTTATTGATTTAATGTATATTTTATGCATTATTTTTTAAAAATATTAGCATTGTGCACTTCTTCTCTATATTCTCTATAAGTGTGAGAATTTTCATACTCCTCCGTCCGCGCAATTTTCGTAAAAAGGGATACAAAGTTTTTGCTTCACGTATTAATATATAGATTTAGCGATCATTGAGCGAGTACTTGTAATAAATAATATGCATAGTTCGGAAACGAAAATAAGACGGTTTGTGAATAATGTTCAATTTTGTTGTCTTCGTAGCCTAAAGGATAAAACGCCCGGTGTATATAGGGATGCATCGGTGTTCGAATCCCGCAGGCGGGTACCAATTCTTCTAATGAAATACGTACTTACTAAATGCTTACGATTGACTCTCACGGTGAAGGAATAGCATCGTGTAATAAAATTCCTATTTCCGCCGTTAAGCAGTAATGCGTTTCGGTTCGAAGGGTGGGGTAGCTGTTGTAACTATACTGAGATCTTAGAAGTTATATCTCGAGGTGGGTGGCGCATTTACGTTGTAGATGTCTATGGGCTCCAGTAACCACTTAACTCCAGGTGGGCTGTGAGCTCGTCCACCCATCTAAGCAATAAAAAAATATATATGCAAAAAGCTAATACTAAAGCTTTCATTAACCCTCAGCCCATTGGGTTTCTCGCCGGATCTTCTCAGTTTCCAATCCGGTGGGAGATTCTGCGAAGCACTGCTCTTGCTAGGGCTAGTGTTAGCAGGTTAGAGCCCCGTGAGCTCACCTACTCGTCCGGTGAATCTAATGCGACCCCTCGAAGTTACTAAAATAGTTTTTTTTTAGTTTATTGCTTAGATGGGTGGACGAGCTCACAGCTGGTGTTAAGTGGTTATTGGAGCCCATAGACATATACAACGTAAATGCGCCACCCACCTTGAGATATAAGTTCTAAGATCTCAGTATAGTTACAACGGCTGCCCTACCCTTCAAACCGAAACGCATTACTGCTTCACGGCAGAAATAGGCAGGGCAGTGGTACCTACCTGCGCGGACTCACAAGAGGTCCTACCACCAGTAATGACTGGTACTGAGATTCGAACATCGGTGCATCGCTCAACACGAATGCACCGGACGTCTTATCCTTTAGGCCACGACGACTTCGAAAAGGATACAATAAAGCGAACATTTTAACATTATCAAATAACTAAGCGCATTAAAAAAACTATTACTTAAAATAATTCTTGTTTTTCATCCCTAAATTTCAAAGACCGAGTATTTAATAAATAACATTGGAGCTGTACAAAAAACGGGTTTTCAACAAACAAAAACGGTTTCCCACAGGCTTTGATCGTGAAGATCCCTCATTAAGGCTATTTAAACACTATTATGGGCCATTATATTCACGCCCTAACAGGGCTGCCTTACGATTCGAATGTTTTTTTGTGTTTTTGAGTGTATTTTAATTAACATTTCTCTAAAACAAAACCGTAATGCTGTAACTGCCAATTCAACACAAACAGTAATCGCTTTAGCCGTAATGAACATAGAATTTTAGAGGTAAAAATATTACTTGGAGATGCGACCTTTTGGCCTTGAATTCAAGATTGTTTTATACGATCATCGTCTTAAAGCTATAAGACTTTTCGTTTCATATCAAAATTTTAAACCAGCTTCCATGGAATGTACCAAAAAATCTTCCACAGCTTCTAGTACCTAATATTTAAATGCAATTTACATCAAGTACCTATTATTTCAAGGTTTTGGTGGTTCGTCTTTTATTTCTTAGATGGGTGGACGAACTCACAGCCCACCTGGTGTTAAATGGTTAGACATTTACATTTACGACCTAAACGCCGCCACCTACCTTGAGATATGAGTTTTAAGGTCTCAGTATAGTTACAACGGCTGCCCCGCCCTTTAAACCGAAACGCATTACTGCTTCACAGCAGAAATAAGCATGGTGGTGGTACCTACCCGCGCGGACTCACAACAGGTCCTACCACCAGTAAGACTTAACTTCACTCCACTTCATCATCATCACTTTATACCAGTCCACTGCTAGACCTCTCCAATTGCAGGCCACTGAGCACGACCCCCAGCTTCTCTCATCCAGCACTTACCAGCCACCCAGCATATATCGTCACTCCACTTAAATACTTGCAACTTCATATTGGTGGTAGGGCGTATTGTGGGATCCGCACAGGTAGCTACCACCATCTCCTATCTGCGAGGCAGCGTTCCACTTTGAAATATGGGGCAGTCGTTATAGAATCTAATTGAGGCTTCGACCTCATGTCTCAAGTTGATGAAGGACAGATTGAAAAATAACTTTCGTTCGTATTAAATAACACTACATATTTGACAGATGCCGAAATCTCGCTGTCAACTCTTTTTCCTTTTTTCATTTTTTTCCTACCTGAACTGGTAGCCTAATACTAGCGTAACGGGGCGAGTAGGTGAGCTCATGGGCTCTAAGCTGGTGACGTTACTAACACTAGCCCTAGCAAGAGCAGTGCTTCGCCGAATCTACCAACGGCTCGGAAGCGCGACCCACTGATAAGATCCGGCGAGAAACTCAGTGGGCTGTGTCTGTGGGTTAATTTCCTCACCGCCCTTCGTTGCAAGCGACGGGATCGACGAGGACGGTAACCGGTGCTTGTGGTATCGGGAGGACCCCATTCCGTCCGCACAATCGGGTATAACATTGTCAATACAAGTTTGCATACATATATACAAGTTCCCAACAATAATACATGGAGTGTCAGTCTACCGAGCAATTCCACCCGGTCGATATAAGATCTTCTCTTTGTCGTTTACCTCCCAAACTGGCGACCCCAATGCGATATTAACACACAACCTTCTCTGATGCAACCCAAAAAATCAATATTTTTCTATTACAAATAATATCTACGTTATTATTTATTATAATTTAAACATCAACCCTAAATTATGACTAATATATCACAGAGACGTGGAAACATAGTGCATGGATACACTGAGAGATGTTAATCGCCACAATTGTTAGTTTTGCTGTGATATAAATTTATTATTCAAACTGTCTGTGATATTTTCCAGAATATAACAGGAAGCTTTGTTTGTTTATTGTTGTTAGGCAATGCCTTAAAAACATCCTTGGGCCCGCGGTCTGTTCGCACGCTTCTTAGGCGCGACAATCACGCATGAAGTTATGCACCGCACCCGAAAAAAAAAACACACAGACATTTAATTAATTAACTTTCGAATATTTTTTCATAAATGGACCTTTGAATTTGAGCAGGAACAACGACCTGGATAAATATCCTCGATTGCCTATAGGCCGAAGATAAAATGTTAAAAGGCTATTATTTTAGAATATTATGCTTTTTAGGACGTTACGACCTTGAAGCAACAGTAATTGATATCAATGCAAGCTCCATATCGTTGATAAACGAATTACCACGTCTATTTTATTTATTGCTGCATACGTCATACTTAGATTTATGACTTGCAGTGAAATATATGAAAATTCAAAAATACTACGTGCTGTATAACTTTCGTGACAATTAAATTAAAAATAATGAATACTTAATACAAATGTACAAATGCGTGTGATTATAAAAAACTAAATCAAAGCGAAAACCATTATGGAAATAAACCGTGATGATGAAAAATTATAGTTGTTATTAATTTAATTAAAAGTAGTAGTAGGTAGGTACTAAATTATTTTCATTTTTGCTTTCTTTTAAAACTTCTTGCTAATGCATGACTTCTTCGCGGCAGGACTACTTAAGGATCTACAACACTATGAAATGCCGGTTTTTTTTCTTTTTTTTCCTACCTATGCTGATGGGCTTGAGAGGCTATTTCAGCTTCACCCTAGCGTGTAGGTGAGCTCTCGGAGCTCAAACTGGAAGTGTTGCTAACACTTGCCCTAGCAAGAGCAATGCTACGTAGAATCTACCACTGGATCGTAAACGCGACCCATTGAGAAGATCCGGCGAGAAACTCAGTGGGCTAATACCGGTTGACGACTGCTATAAGACGTAAGAACCTTTTCTTATCGCTGGGGTCCCTCCTCTTCCTTCAATTCTTGCCAGGAGTCCTCCTGACGACCAAGACCCGTCCCGCAAAACCGACTACGACTAAACCCCATCAAACTCCATCACTCCGACTCCACAAAATCCACGGTACCGCATAGTGCGCGCCGAAAGTCCGCCTTCGCTAATACCCGTCCTAAGACGTGACAACCTACGGCTAAACTGAATGGTCTGAAATTAAATAATGAATTTAAGATATACACAGATTCCAAAGTTAAATCCTGATTAAATTGTCAGTTTTTACTGTAAAACCTGAGACCTTAGAACTCATATCTCAAGCTAGGTGGCGGTATTTACGTTGTAGCTGTCTATGGTCACTTGTAACCACTTAACACCAGGACCTTGAGCTCGTCCACCCATCTCAACAATGTTGTTGTTGTTGTAGTCCTAGGGTACCCCGCTGGTACATAGGGCCCTCAAGGGTTCCGGTTATTACTTGCTTTGGGTTTCATAAACTATTTAAATTTAAGAACTTGAAGTTGTTAGGCCAAAGAGTCCCGATCACGGTGGTGGGGCTGCCATCATTGTGTCTGTGCCCATAGAGCCAGACTTTCTGAACGAATGGTTCACGACTCCTGGTAGCCTTACTGCGCGTATTAGCTCACATTGGTTTTACGTTCAATACTCTCAGGTCTAACCCTCCTCCTTTTGCATCCGGGCTTGGGACCGGCAATGGCGGAGTTAAACAAAGTTAAGTTAGTCTCAACAATAACAACAATAAAAAACTCAATTTCTCGTGACTCAGATTTGGTTGTATCGTCTCTATAAAATACGTCCTCGAGGCGTAACAAATCAACTGAATTCCTTCCGTTTCTTTTTTTTTTTAACTCAAACTAAAACTGTGTAATAAACATTGTGTCCTCCACGTTCCAAACTGATTTATTAATATTAATGGCTTGAAGAGCCATGAACAGTTTCATACATCAAAATAATTATATTCTGTGTTGTAAAATTACAATCTAGCAGGTAAGAAACTACTACGAGGGCTGCACTAAAAGTATCGGGAGTGGAATATTTCCACTGTTCCTGTCATATTAAAATCTTTTTAATTGAAAACTCCTTGGTTTTAAAAATCGAATACCATTTATTTATTTAAAAAAAGATTCTCGGTCTTGTCACGAGGTTTTGTCAAACTTGTTTAGACCTTGAGAAAATGGAATTGACTCGAGAAAATTCAAGAGCGATGATTTATTATGACTTTCGAAGTGGTTTAACACAAAAACAGTGTGTTGACCAGATGATTTCTGCATTTGGTGATGAAGCCCCATCCAAAACCACAATTTATCGCTGGTTTGCTGACTTTCAACGTGGACGTGTCAAGCTCAGTGATGATCCCCGTCAAGGTCGTCCAAAAACTGCAGTCACCCAAGAAAACGTTGATGCTGTGCGTAAGCTGATTGAGGAAGATCGACATGTGACATACCGCGAAATTCAGGCAACTTTAGACATTGGCATGAGTCAAATACAAATAATCTTGCATGAACAATTAGGTGTAAAAAAGTTGTTTTCCCGATGAATACCGCATTCGCTCTGTGAAGAGCAAAAAGCGGCTCGCGTTACTTGGTGCGTCAGAACTCTCGAAAGATTCCACGCAGGATCCTCAAATGCTGTATACAACATTGTATCAGGTGACGAATCCTGGATATACGCGTACGAACCCGAAACAAAAAACCAGTCACGAGTTTGGGTGTTCGAAAATGAGTTAAAGCCAACAAAAATTGTTCGTTCACGGAGTGTTGCAAAAAAAATGGTGGCCACGTTTGTCTCCAAAACCGGCCATGTTACGACTATTCCTCTTGAGGGACAAAGAACGGTTAATGCAGAATGGTATGCTAGCATTTGTTTGCCACAGGTCGTTTCTGAACTCCGTAAAGAGAACTGCAACCGCCGCATCATCCTCCATCACGACAATGCGAGTTCTCACACCGCGCACAGAACAAAAGAGTTTTTAGAGCAAGAAAACATAGAATTATTAGACCATCCGCCGTACAGCCCCGACCTAAGCCCTAATGATTTCTATACTTTCCCTAAAATAAAAAATAAATTGCGTGGACAGAGATTTTCATCACCTGAAGAAGCTGTGGACGCCTACAAAACGGCCATTTTGGAGACCCCAACTTCCGAATGGAATGGTTGCTTCAATGATTGGTTCCATCGTATGGAAAAATGTGTCAAATTTCGCGGAGAATACTTCGAAAAGCAATAAATACATTTTTAAATAGTAATGTTGTGTCACTTCGTTAATTCCCGATATTTTCAGTGCCGCCTATGTAGGTATTAGTTCGTTCTGTGTGCGAAACGTAAATGTTTGAAATATAACTAGTCAGGTCATAAGTATTGTCACACAGTAAAAACTTTTCTTTTAGAATGCTGGCCACAAAAAAGTTTATTGAATTCGAATTTCGAATTGTTCATGAAAATAAAAATAGTATACATTTAGAATTTTACTCATTTTTAAATATGGAGTGGACGCTTAAAGAAGACCGTGTTGCAGTTATTGCGTTGCATCGTTGCGGTTACGCGCCAATTCAAATTTATAACATACTGAAAAATTTTAATATAGCCAAAAGATTCGTTTATCGTACCATCAAACGATACAATGAAGACTCTAGTGTAGATGACAGGTCAAGAAGTGGTCGCCCTCGGTCTGTTAGGATTCCAGCAGTGATAAAAGCTGTGAAGGCGCGAATTCAAAGAAATCCCAAACGTAAGCAGAAACTGTTGGCCATTCAGATGGGGTTAAGCAGAACCACGGTGAAAAGGGTGTTAAATGAAGACTTAGGGCTTCGGGCATATCGAAGAAAAACAGGAAATCGTTTGAATGCTCGTCTAATGGACCTGAGACTGAAGAGATGCCGCGCTTTGTTGAAGCGGTACGCGGGAAAAAAATATCGGGAAATTCTTTTTTCGGATGAAAAAATTGTTACCGTAGAAGAGAGCTACAACAAAAAAAAATTATAAGGTGTACGCACACAGTAATGAAGAAGCGCGCAACCGTATTCCGCGTGTTCAACGAGGTCATTTTCCATCCTCGCTCATGGTATGGTTGGGAGTTTCTTATTGGGGCTTAACAGAGGTACATTTTTGTGAGAAAGGTGTAAAAACGAATGCAGTTGTGTATCAAAATACAGTCCTGACGAACCTTATGGTACCTGTTTCTCATACCATGTTCAATAACAGGCACTGGGTATTCCAACAAGATTCGGCGCCAGTTCATAGAGCGAAGAGCACATAAGACTGGCTGGCGGCGCGTGAAATCGACTTCATCCGGCACGAAGACTGGCCCTCCTGCAGTCCAGATTTGAATCCGTTAGATTACAAAATATGGCAACACTTGGAGGAAAAGGCGTGCTCAAAGCCTCATCCCAATTTGGAGTCACTCAAGACATCCTTGATTAAGGCAGCCGCCGATATTGACATGGACCTCGTTCGTGCTGCGATAGACGACTGGCCGCGCAGATTGAAGGCCTGTATTCAAAATCACGGAGGTAATTTTGAATAAACTTTAGTGTCATAAGAGTCTATGTTTTGTTAAGTTCATTTTGGTATATGAATGGTTACATAATGAATAAACTTGTTTCAATTATTTTACATTAAACATGTGACAGAATTTATGACCTGACTAGGTATATATATACTAGTGGTCCCACAGTAGTCGAAATTCGACTATAATTAATTGGAATTGTAAGTTTGTCCACTATTATGATTGTATTTTATACTTCTATAATCACAAATTTTGACAAGACTACACTATGAAAAATATTAATAAAGACAAACAATATTTAATCTATTCTCAATTTGACCACAGACGTCAAGAACAAAAGTTTGAGAATAAATAGTATGCATGCGTGTGTGCGTCAAATATATGGTATGTAGTGTGTGTAACGTTTTCTTTATTGATTTAATGTATCTTTTATGCAATATTTAAAAAATATATTAGCATTGTGCACTTCTTCTCTATATTCTCTATAAGTGTGGAAAATTTCATACTCCTCCGCCCGCGCAGTTTTCGTAAAAAGGGATACAAAGTTTTTGCTTCACGTATTAATATATAGATATAATATAGACTGTAGTTATTTAGGTCAATACTAAAATATCGATGAGCTTGACACCGTGATTTTGAAAACTGTAAAATATTCACTTAAAACATCGAAAACAACACCAGGTGCTATATCAATAGGTCAAATATCAATAATGATTATTATTAGTATCAAGCATTAGAACGGTGTTTGCCAACGTGGGGCCCACGCCCTAAATTATTCGCAATCGCACTAAATTAATACAGAAAATCTGTATTAAAATGATTTTGAATTTGAATTTCAGTTTTTTATTATATGTTTTGAGATATTACTTGCTGTGTTTTGATAACAATTTCATGGTGATTTCTTCCTAAAACCAATCATTTATGTTTTTTTGATGTCCGTCTATATGATATTAAAGGATCATTTCTGACTTCGACTCGCGTCTCAAGATAAGAGGCGGCAATCACCTTGCAAAAAAACAAATTGTCTCAATCATTAAATACTTAGCAATATATTCTACAGTACTTTGCTAATAAGTCTATCAGGCGTTTTTGCGCTATGTGTTATAAAAGCCTTTTTGTATCCATGCAGTCGTAGATACGGGTCCGCACAAAAACTATTGTGTTTTCAGATTAAAGTAACAATGACGTATGTAACGTTAAGTTTCTAAATCCTTGAGGTCGATGCTTGACACGCCATCGAATATATTTTTCCGATTGGCCACATTCATCATTATCCTGCCCTTCTCCCAGTCACCTGGGGTCGGCGCAACATGTTTTCTCTTTCTATACTCCTCTATCATATATCATTTGTTCGCTCACTCCCCTCTTACACATACCGTCTTTCACGCAATCGATCCATTTCTTCTTAGGTCTACCTCTTCCTCTATATCCTTCCACATTCATAGTTAACATTTTCTTACCAACCTCATTTTCATTTCGTCTCATCACATGTCCATACCATCCCAAACGCGCACTTCTCAGCTTCTCTGTCACAGGTGCCACTTTCAGACTTTCTCCAATAGGCCGCATTATAAGTCCCAATTATATTGGGATAAGAGGGTCTTCAAACGAAAGAGGATTTCGCCGCAGAGATATACACAACGCTGGCACCTAGTGCAGGTTCGCAATATGCTGGACATCAATAATACTTTTACTGGTGATAGGACCTCTTGTGAGTCCGCGCGGGTAGGTACCACCACCTTTGCGCTGTGAGCTCGTTCCCCCATCTAAGCAATAGAAAAAAAACCTTTTAGCATATTCTATATCATAAGGTCCTAGCACGCATCGCCTGCGAAGCACTGCTCTTGCTAGGGCTACTATTAGCAAATTCTCTCAGGTTGAGCCCGTGAGATCACCCACCCGTCCGGGCGTAACTGGAATAAACTCTTATACTACAGCGAATAGGTAGGGAAACAAAAGCACGCGTCGAGGTCAAGTCGAGAACTACGAGAGACGTCGCCCCAAACACGTCATTTCGGATCCTCCCGATCCACTAATGGTGCTTTTAGGTACCTCAAGCACCGGTCACCGTTCTCGTCGAACCCGTCGCTTGCGACGAAGGGCTCGACGAGTAAATTAGCCCTCAGACACAGCCCACTGAGTTTCTCGCCGGATCTTCTCAGTGGGTCGCGTTTCCGATCCGGTGGTAGATTCTGCGAAGCACTGCTCTTGCTAGGGTTCGTGTTAGCAACGTCGTCAGGTTTGAGCCCCGTGAGCTCACCTACTAATTAAGGTTCCGCTGAAATAGGCTCTCAAGACTGACAGCTTAGGTAGGAAAAAAAAAGTAGCGCAATATGCCGACTGTAAATACTTACTGATTGAGTCACGCTCCAGGTCATCATGGATATTTCAAGTTAGGCGGACGTCTTGAGGTCCTTGAAAATGATGTTCAAAGATTCCATACAGACTTACATACGAAGAAATATAATAAATAAAACATTAAAAGGAAATATTCAATGCAAATATTTATGGTAATATACACTCCCACAGTCACAGGAAAAAAACATTAATAGAAACATAATTAATCTAACGACAAGCTAATTTGGAATGAAGGATGCATGAAAATAAAAATAAAAAAAATTGTCACGCTTACGTTGTCTAACTAAAACAAGAAAACTATTATATTAGTAGTCGTGGCCTAACAGATAAAACGTCCGGTGCATTCGTGTTGAGCGATGCAACGGTGTTCGAATCTCAGGCGGGTACCAATTTTTCTAATGAAATACGTACTCAACAAATGTTCACGATTGACTTCCACGGTGAAGGAATAACATCGTGTAATAAAAATCAAACCCGCAAAATTATAATTTGCGTAATTACTGGTGGTAGGAGCTCTTGTGAGTCCGCACGGGTAGGTACCACCGCCGCTCCTGTTTCTGCCGTGAAGCAGTAATGCGTTTCGGTTTGAAGGGTGGGGCAGCCGTTGTTATAAAACTGTTATAACTATACTGAGATCTTAGAACTTATATCTCAAGGTGTGTGGCACATTTACGTTGTAGATGTCTATGGGCTCCAGTCACCACTTAACACCAGGTGGGCTGTGAGCTCGTCCACACATCTAAGCAATAAAAAAAATAAAAAATTAGAACATGTCTTTCGTGATGAAAGAGTAAAAGTCAATTATTCGCTTTTATAACCGGCGCGGCGGCGCTGTATCCACGAAAGATGAATTCCAAAATTTTAGTAGACACCCCATTCGAACCAGACTGTTTTCACATTCCGCTCTTCGATCAAAAGCAACATCGTAATCAGGAATACGAATCCAAACATTAACTACAACATCAATTGGCAGCTCTCGATTCTCTGAAATGACCATTACACTAATTAATCGGCAATGCATGCAAGCTAATACAGACGCTGTTCCGTCGGCATAGAGTTTATTTGAACACGTCAACTAATTAGACAGAGTGATATGCGAATTTTGACTTTATTTTCAGTATCGTAAAGGTTTTATATCCGATTTCGATTAGCTGAGTAGTGGCGACGCGATAGTGCGACCCGCGGTCAACCTTGTTGATATACATACTTGCGTCAGGCGAATGTGTATTAAATAATTTAACGATCGGTTTACATGTGATAATTAATTTGAGAATTTTTTTAATAATATTTTAAGAAATTTGATAATAATGAGAAAAGCGCCTCGCACATTGATAAGAAGACTAAGAGAACTACCAATAGCATCCAAAAGCATTGAGGGTAGAACAGCTCGATGCCTCCAATGAACACTACTCTAACTCAAAATTTTGAAATTTTCGTTTATCACGCAAATCGCTTCACTATGTTAAAAGTATTACAATTAATCATTATTTATGGGTTTAGAAGCAAGAGTAAATCAGCTAGTTACACAAAAAACCATAAATATATCTGCAATAATAAAGATTTAATCAACTTTTTTTGTTTAAACGCTCCTCCTGTAAACCTACGAATTTGGAGTTAGCGTAGTGTTTATTGGAGGCATCGAGCTGAATCCACTAGGATCTGGATTTGTCGAAACCGCTCATACGTAACATGAAGCGAAACCTCTGCTAAGTACAAATATTTAGTACCCAACCTTAACACAATGATTTTGTCTCATATCACACACTGGTCCACGAAGAAACTGACAAGCACCGATCATCGTTCTCGTCGAACCTGTCTCTTGCAACGAAGGTCTAAATTAAGTAAATTAACCCACAGACACAGCCCACTGAGTTTCTCGCCGGATCTTTTCAGTGAGTCGCGTTTCCGATCCGGTGGTAGATTCGGCGAAGCACTGCTCTTGCTGGGGTTAGCGTTAGCAACGTCATCTGGTTTGAGCCCCGTGAGCTCACCTACTTGTTAAGGCTACGCTGAAATTTTCTCTCAAGGCTATCAAGGTTAGGTAAGAAAAAAAATACTGGCTATATACTGTGCAATTAATTTGTTAAATTACTTGAGACAGGCTCAAACTTGCACGCTTAGAGTGTTGGAAAAAAACCGCCTTGACATTAAGGAAAATTTAAAGAATACCATATAAACAGACCTTTATCGAAGACATTCAAAGACCTCCGAACACCGTCACACGACCAAACCGCACGATCGAAAGCGTACGTTACGTTAGCAAAAGGAAAAATGTCGAAATACTTGTTTATCTGTTTGATATGTGCTTACATTAGTACGGGACACGGGAAAACCGTTATTGTCGGGCAAACCTACGATTATAATAACGTTGTGAGGAAAGTACACGAGCAAAGTGTGGAGGCCACCGCGATTCCTTTATTCAAGAGGGTGCAGGAGGTATTCTTCGAATTCCCTCAGCCTCAGGAGCAGAAGATCAAGGGCATCGCTATAAAGGACCTCGAGAATGGCTTGGCCGAGCCGTCGATCACCCGAGGAGGATTGGGCTTTAACTTCGTCAACATCAAACTGAAGAGCGAAAGAGGATCCGGCTTCAAGTTTGTTATCGAAATATACGCGTGAGAATAGTGTCTGTGAAATTAGTTGAAGCCGCGCGAATTGTTTATAAGTTTTTGTTTTTAATACATTGTAAGCAAATTTTGAGATTTTTATTAAACTTTGAAACAATGTAATCTGTGCATTATTGTTTCCAAATTGCTTATTTGATTGATCGTATCTTTGGAGGTTCCCTTTTATTGGAGTTTTACTGGTGGTAGATACCACCGCCGTACTTATTTCTGCCGTGAAGCAGTAGTGCGTTTCGGTTTGAAGGGTGGGGCAGCCGTTGATACTCGAGACCTTAGAACTTATATCTCAAGGTGGGTAGCGCATTTACGTTGTAAATGTCTATGGGCTCCAGTAACCAATTAACACCAAGTGGGATGTGAATCGTCCACCCATCTAAGCAATAAAAAAAAGTTCTACAGTAAAGTTGACTTGAAACAAAAGACTACTTGCAGTGAGCCGATTCGATTTGTTGATTACTTCTTTAAGCATAATTCTCGGTCACATAAAGCGTTAGGCGTTAATTTCATTCTCATCTTTCTACGAGATTCATTGTGCTCAACCTAAAATACACTCAATCTTAGATGAGTGGACGAGCTTACGACCCACCCGTCGATAAGTTTCGTGAGACATGAGTTCTCAGGTCTCAGTTTTTACAGTACAGCTGCCCAACCCTTCAAACCGAAAGGCATTACTGCTTCACCGAAAAAATAGGCAGGGTGGTGGTACCCACCGGAGTCACAAGACGTCCACCGCCACCACCACCAGTACTCTCTAGATGTCCTACCACAAGTGCCCCTAACACCTTCTACCACCAGTTAATATCAGTTAATATCCATACACGGATATTTTAAGACATTTCCAGTACCTACTTTATGGTTTTCGTCAGTATAAAAATAAGAATAAAGTACTTTTTTTATTGCATACATGGGTGGACGAGCCAACGACGCACCTATTGTTAAGTGGTTACCGGAACCCATAAGAGTCCACGGATCTTAAGAGCCACTTTCTACTTATATAAACTACTCAAAACAAAATAGGGCCCACCATGTTTTATAAATGAATTTTACAGATTCTTTTTCTTTTTTCAGTTTTTATGATTAGGAATGAATAAATTAAGGTTTTTGAAAGTGTGTGAACATTAACAAGAGCAAGTTTTGCCAATTTTATAGAATTTAGTCAAAATTTAGAGTTTTTAGGAAAGTTGACAGAAATTATTGATTTAAGTAAAGTTTGATTTTGATTTTTATTATTGACTAAATCAATGAGTTTGATGGTGCTTAATAGCGAGTAGGTCCTCCTCTGCTCCGAATGCACTCTCTGAATCTGCCTGGGACTCTTTCAATCAAGTGGGTGATGTTTTCCTCGGGTATTCGCTCCCAACACAATTTTAGGGCGTTTATGAGCTCTTGTCGGTTAGTCACATTACTGAAGTTCGATTTGAGGCTTCTTTTCAATTGGTCCCATAAATGTTCAATGTGGTTAAGATCGGGACTCATGGCCGGCCACGGTAAAACCGTAATAATTGGCTTCAGAGAAAGCTCTCTGGGTTGTTCGCGCTGTATGTGGGCGAGCATTGTCTTGCATAAAGACGAAGTTTTCACCCACTCTTTGTGAAAATGGGATGACATGGGGCCGAGTTATTCGATCGACATACCGGGAGGTAGTTATGGAGCCTTCTTCCAGAATTACCAGCTGAGTTTTACCGAGCAAGCTTATTCCAGCCCACACCGTAACATTTGGATCTCCAAAATGATCCCTTTCACGTGTGCAAGTTTCTGAAAAACGTTCTCCTTCTCTTCTCCACACGCGCCCTCGACGATCATCGCTGAAAAACTTCACTTTACTTTCGTCCGTAAAGAGTACATTTCTTCGTTATCCATTGTCCACTCCGCATGCTCGCGAGCAAACCTCAAACGGGCTGCACGATGCGCTTTTGTCAATTTTACACGAATAACACGAGATCTGGAAAGTTGTCCGTCATCATGGAGCCGATTTCGAATGGTTTGATCACTAATTCGTGTGCCAATCGATTGCAGCAGTCGATTTTGTAAGTCGCGGGCGGGAATCGTACGCTCTCGACGTGCAGTCAATCTGATATACCGGTCTTCCTGGACAGTTGTAGCTCGCGGTCTTCCTGATCCAGATCTCCTCGTGATACTACCTGTCTCTAAAAAGCGTTCCCATGCATTTCGAATAGCTCGTCGCGACACACCAAGACGTCTTGCCACTGATCTCTGAGATTCTTCCTCCTGAAGCATAAATACTGCTCTTGTTGCTGTTTCCACATCCATATGACGCCGAGAACCAGGCATAATGATCGCGAGTAACACCGAAATCAAGTCGAAATGAAAAAAATAGACGTGCGACTGTAACATTCAGAATGTGACTGAGGGAACAAGTGACTGAGAATTTGAGTAATAAACGTTTTTTGGAGTACTTCACTTTTTTTGTCTACACACCATTGAATTCCTGACTTGAGACATTGATAACGTTAGATAAACATGTCAACAATACTTAGAAATGCTTAACTTCACTATTTATTTCCCAACAATTTTTTTTAGATGAATTTCGACATTAACGTAGAGTGGGCCCTATTTTGTTTTGAGTAGTTTATTATGATTTTGACGGTGAAAACTTGTTTGGTTTTTGTTTTAACATTTTTTTTAATATACTATGTTTTTTTTTACTGTTGGCTTAGCAAATAAATAAATAAAACACTTCAAGACGAATGTCAGTTAATTCTATCATTTACCATATTAATGATAAAACAAGGGGTGTTGTGCCATTTTATTGCAGAGCCTATTATACATAATATTGACAGGGTTTTTCAAGGAGGTTTGCGTATCCTGATCTCGACTGAGGAAAAATGACGCCGTCCAGAAAAAAATACCCCAATTGCGGACGCGTGCAGGCGATACAGCGCGCTCACTGAGTTTCTCACCGGATCTTCTCAGTGGGTCGCGTTTCCGATCCGGTGGTTGATTCTGCGAAGCACTGCTCTTGCTAGGGCCAGTGTTAGCAACACTCCGGTTTGAGCCCCGTGAGCTTACCTACACGTTAGGGTGAAGTTGAAATAGCCTCTCAAGGCTATCAGCACAGCCGATCATCTGAGACGCAATACATATAACCATTTAGAGTATCGACCTATATTGATTTCTTTGAATTTGGTTCAGTGCTTGCGTATGTCCTCTTAGAGTAAAGAATAATACAGAAACGTTGCATATTCAACTACCCCAATCAATAGTCTCCAGTATCACGTACCCCGCTGGTACATAGGATCCTCACCGGTCATCGTTCTTGTCGAACCCGTCGCTTGCGATGAAGGGCTCGGCGAGTAAATTAACCCACAGACACAGCCCGCTGAGCTTCTCGCCGGATCTTCTCAGTGGGTCGCGTTTCCGATCCGGTGGTAGATTCTGCGAAGCACGGCTCTTGCTAGGGTTCGCGTTAGCAACGTTGTCAGGTTTGAGCCCCGTGAGCTCACCTACTAGTTAAGGTTACGCTGAAATAGCCTCTCAAGGCTATCAGCATAGGTAGGAAAAAAAGGACAAAAAAGGATCCTAACAAGTTGTCTCCACTTGACCTTGTCATGCGCTTGCTTCTTAACATCACTCCAGATCAGGCCGGCAGTCCTCATCACGCTCTCGACGGCGCGTCGCCAAGTGTGTACAGGGCGACCTGGTCTCCTGCCACGCGGTTGCCACTCAAACATGATTGATGATGCACTGACTCCGCTGCGCCGTAAATAGAAACACATACGAGACATAAACTTGTAGGTGCCGACACAGATTCAATAACCCTTACATTAGACGTCTTCCGCTCTAGCACTAGGAGTAGGGACCCCTGTAACCGTACTCGTCGAACTCGGCAAAGAGTACGACGTGTGACCTAACCTAAACATCAGCCCGCTGAGTTTCTCACCGATCTTCTCAGCGGGTCGCGATTCCGATCCGATAGTAGATTAATTCGAGAAGCAGCTACTCTTGAGTTGTTAGGTCTCCCTTGGAAGCGCTCGGGTAGCTGTAAGCAAATCCCGCCCCTTCTGACTGAGCCCTTGCTGCCCACCTGTCTTTGTGAAACTGGAATGGCCTCCGGGTCACCAAAAAACCCTCAATCATACAAACATGCGGACTCTGAGAACATATTTTTTATGAAAACAAGCGGCTCTCCATGGACAGTATGTACGAGAAGATTGATTACCGCACTAACTCTTATTTATAATATTCGCATTACAATGAACCGGATTACATTAGGCCTTACACAGATAAACACGACATATAACATCTGAGATCATCGCGTGAACTGGTGTGAAGTGTTAATATAAAACCAGTATTATATGCAACAGCACTGAAGTCTCGCCGCAAAATAATCTGTCTCTATTATTCACTGTTAAAAGTATACGTAAAAACGGGATGGCTATATGTCCACGAACGTCAAAAGTCTTACATGTGTGCAAAGGACCTGTGCAGCTCAAGCTATGGGGGTAGTAGCCAGGAGCACAATATTTTTTTATTGATTAGATGAGTGGACGATCTCACAGCCCACCTGGTGTTAAGTGGTTACTGGAGCCCATAGACATTTACAACGTAAGTGTGCCACCCGCCTTGAGATATAAGTTCTAAGGTATCAGTATAGTTACAACGGCTGCCCCACCCTTCAAGCCGAAACGCATTACTGCTTCACGGCAGAAATAGGCGGGGTGGTGCTACCTACCCGTGCGCACTCACATAAGGTCCTACCACCAGTAATTACGCAAATTATAATTTTGCGGGTTTTAAAAAGTGTCCGCTGCAAGGGAGCCAATTAAGCTGGCAAGCAAATGGAAGAATTTTAAAAGCAGCGCCATAAAATACCACACTTCATATCAATCCAGCACATTCTTTTTAAAACTGCTATTTTCATACCATTTCCATTTCCTACCCTAACGCTATTTCGATGAGTCTTCCAACAATAATTTTCTGTTTACAAATGGAAACTTTTCCAAATTCCAACAAACTTTTCCAACGAATGCGGTAGACAGCGGCTTGGCTCTGCCCCTGGCTTTACTGAAGTCCATGAGCGACGGTAAACACTCACCATCAGTTGGGCCGTATGCTCGTCTGCCTACAAGGGCAATAAAAAAAAGATGTGTAGTGTCGTGGGACACCGGATAGGAACGAAGTTCCTTATTAAAAAAATATTAATTTTAAGTTCTATTCGAGGTATAAAGAAAATAATTATTCGGGTATACATTTTGTATTATGATTTTTTTATTGATAAACGTAAAAAAAAAACTACTTTACAAAGCTATCAACTTTATTTTATTTACAATGATTTATAAAAAATCTATATATATAAAAATTAAACCCGTTTTCCGTTGTCACGACATAACATGAAAACGGCTTGACCGATTTGGCTAATTTTGGTCTTGAATTATTCGTGGAAGTCCAGGGAAGGTTTAAAAGGTGAGAAAATATAAAAAAAGCTTGGAATTATATAAAAACAAACAATTTTGTTTTTCCTATATGATGTGTCCCCTTGATGTGTCTTTTATTTATCGATTGAGGCACTACAAAGTCTGCCGGGTCAGCTAGTATTTAATAAAAATGTTATTTTTTGTACGTTATTACAAAGTTAAGTCGTACACTGTGTGCGTTACTAATAAATATCTTACGTTACGGACGCTTTTTCCCGGTTAGGGTACCCCTCCGCATCGCCCCATAAGGAACTTCGTTCCAAAAACTTGCCTCTATACAAGATGGTACTCCTTACCTCCATAGCCCTCCATAGTTGTAGCTTTATCATTACGATGGCACATTGAAACTTGTTTACGGCGTCAGATATCACGAGACACATCAATCGGGCCATAATTATATCAAGAACCAGATGATTCACGATGATTCATAGAACGAAATCAATTATCGACTTTCAATGTCTTTCTTAGTCTAGAGTACGGTATAAAGAAGGTTATTGAATCATCAAGGCACCTCTTTTATTAGTTGTTGTTCGTATATTAAGTGAATGCAGATATGACGTATGATAGGCCTGTATGGAAACATAATTCATGTCACGCCGATCTTCACATAGTGGCAAAAGGGCTAGACGAAGAAGTTTATTTATCCGTTCAATTTATTATACGTTTATTTATGATATTACATAGTTATTAGTTAATCTGATATACCTATTCAGATCAGCTAATGTTGTCTATTGTCTGTTGATTTCATTGACAAAACAAACACGATCGGGATTTATTTGTAATACGCTCTGGTATACCAGTATTTTCGCGCCAATTGTGACTTCAATATCTTCGCGTATCATTAAATATCATTTAATATTCTATACCAGCTACGATCTACCTATATATTATATAAAATCTTAAAGGTAAACAAAACATGTATATAACATAAAAAGATAGAACACATTTCAACAATAAATTTAAGCTTTATTGACATCAAAACGATCGACAATAACGTTCACACAAATACTGAATAAATTATTTATTTTTACTAAATCAATTTTGTTATTACGTCACCAACATTACCACACGCTCAGGTCACTTTTTGCCGTGATTGAACAAGAAATTGTTTGTCTGTATGGCGTAGACATCGATCCAGAAATTGAAACCCCGAAAGACACTCGGACTGTCCAGTTCGATAGTAACGAATTTCTCTCCGATACCACCGGCTTTGATATACGCTTCTCCCCATTTATCGGGCCTCAGATCCAAGATACTTATAGCATTTATGACTTCGTTCTTCGAGCAGTTGACCGTGAATACGTCCGATCTAATCCATATAGCCGGGTTCTCTTGATGCACTTTACTGTAGATCAATTTCGACGACACATCCGGATAGCCAAGCATCAGATCGTTGGATCTAGTCGTGCCGATTATAAGGAACAACGCGAATATAAATGGAAGCCCCATAACGTGTGCTGGGCTTTAGACAGTGGACGTGGAAATGACCAGAAAATCTTTGGGGTATCGGAAAAGCGAATGCGCAATTTCAATTAGCACTTACATGTAACATCTATGAATGGACCATGTGTAAATCTATACTAATATTATAAAGAGGAAAGATTTGTTTGTTTGTATTGAATAGGCTCCGAAACTACTGAACCGATTTGAAAAATTATTTCACTGTTGGAAGCTAAAACTCCAATAATTTAACCCAAGATGTAAAAAAATACCTAAAATATTCTTTAAATCGCGTGCCCTGCGAAAACTATTGATGATAGAATAAAATAATGTACAACGACTTTGTAGAACACATTATTATTTACAAAAAGTGTCGCGACAGCATATGTTTAACTATTATACCGTTGAATTTTTTATTTAAGACCCGAGCGGAGCCGGAGCGGGCCTCTTGTACAGAAATAAAATACGTGCGATTTATATGTGTGTAAGACGGTGTTCACGGCAGTTCCTTATTCGAGACAAACATATGAAGAGTAACAGATAATTTGTTTGTCATGGCTAAGCATATCGAAGGGCGAAAGCGACAGACTATCTTATACCTTTAAACGAGCAATTCTTCTATATATATATATATTATATAATCTGAGTCTCGGAAACGGCTCCAACGATTTTCATAAAATTTAGTATACAAGGGATATCGGGGGCGATAAATCGATCTAGCTACGATTCATTTTCAGAAAATGTTATTTTATTGGTGTTTTCAATAATCAATTTTATCGATAATCAACTTTATGACTCTTCCCGACATCTATTGGCGAATAATAATACTATTTTACTGCTTTAAAGACACAACAAGATGGCGTTATAAAAAAAAAAAAAACGAGCAAGGCTCGGTCATTATCTAGTTTGTTTTAAGCGATGTTTCTCTTAATGCGCAACATTTATCTTTGTAATTAAAGGTGTTATTTGATACTAGCTGACCCGGCAGACTTCGTAGTGCCTCAATCGATAAATAAAAGACCTAAACTTTTGTATAAAATAAAATTAAAACAAAAAAAGGAAAAACAAAATTGTTATTTTTATTTAGTTCCGAGCAATTTCATATTTATCTACCTTTTAAACCTTCCGTGGACTTCCACAAATAATTCAAGACCAAAATTAGCCAAATCGGTCCAGCCGTTCTCGAGTTTTAGCGAGACTAACGAACAGAAATTTATTTTTATATGAAGGATTAGGGACCGCCGTGATGTTTGTAAAAAGTGTGACGTCAGCACCGCTGTCGTCGCGGTCATCACTTTCTTGACGAATGACTCATGTTTGGGTTTCCGAAACAAAACTTCACGAGAACTTCGTATATTGCACGAGAAGCATAACAACGTTACAGAGATATCCGTACAGTACAACGGCTCGGACACGAATCAATCAGTGCTAGACAGCACGGCCGTATTTATGGGGCTTCGTACCCGTGAGCGTGTTGACACGTTTTAAACACGTGAGAGTGTTTACACGTTTTTCAAACACGTGAGCGGGTTTACACGTTTTTCAAACACGTTTTAAAGTATTGAAATTACAATAAAAGGAACTGTTTAACATCAATTTCTTATCACAGAGTAATTAATTGATGATCAGTAGGTAAATAGTCATATTTGCGCCGACACGGCCATACTGACAGGCGGTGCGCGCTCTGCACCAGCCACCCATGTATGGTGTATCACCAGAGAGTTCTTGGAGTCCATCTGAAACAATGGAATGTCTGTTTCTGAGATTGGTATCTGTGTACCTTTTTATGTTACTTTGAAAGTAACTTATTTTGTGTAGTTTTATATTGTGACGTACACTGTGGTACTTATGTAGTGAACGTACACTGTGGTACTTATGTAGTGGACGTACACTGTGGTACTTATGTAGTGGACGTACACCGTGGTACTTATGTAGTGGGCGTACACCGTGGTACTTATGTAGTGGGCGTACACCGTGGTACTTATGTAGTGGGCGTACACCGTGGTACTTATGTAGTGGGCGTACACTGTGGTACTTATGTAGTGAGCGTACACTGTGGTACTTATGTAGTGGGCGTACACTGTGGTACTTATGTAGTGGGCGTACACTGTGGTACTTATGTAGTGGGCGTACACTGTGGTACTCATGTGGTGGCGTACACTGTGGTACTCATGTGGTGGCGTACACTGTGGTACTCATGTGGTGGCGTACACTGTGGTACTCATGTGGTGGCGTACACTGTGGTACTCATGTGGTGGCGTACACTGTGGTACTCATGTGGTGGCGTACACTGTGGTACTCATGTGGTGGCGTACACTGTGGTACTTATGTGGTGGCGTACACTGTGGTACTCATGTGGTGGCGAACACTGTGGTACTCATGTGGTGGCGTACACTGTGGTACTCATGTGGTGGCGTACACTGTGGTACTCATGTGGTGGCGTACACTGTGATACTCATGTGGTGGCGTAATTTTATTAATCAAAAATAAAAACTTATCCTTTTGCCGATTGTTGATTTTGTTGTTCGACCATCCTGGTTTGTGAAGTAGATGGTAGAGGTTCATCGGCTGATGCTGGTGGGTAGTCTTCTTCCGCCGATACGGTTATCTGGTCTCCAGGTTGTTGCTCAGCGGAGGCGGCATGTGATCCCACTTGGGCGGTGCGCGCTCTGCACCAGCCTCGTTGATTCTCGTAGGTTTTCTTTGATTCCCATTGATCTGTAGGAATAAAAAGTTTCTCTGAGTAGCGCATCTGTTATACTTGCGTTACTTGTGACTATGTAAGTTTGAGACTATTAATGCGATTTTATTGTAGGGTTCTCGAAGGTTTTCGTAGATTTCTCGGAGGTTTTCGTAGATTTCTCGGAGGTTCTCGTAGATTTCTCGGAGGTTCTCGTAGATTTCTCGGAGGTTCTCGTAGCTTTCTCGGAGGTTCTCGTAGATTTATTGAAGGTGGGATAAGAATGTGTAAGGTGTTGTTCGTTGTATAAGGATATCATGGTCTTCAGATGAATTTTGTGGTGAAATTTTAGTAATCAAAAATAAAAACTTATCTTTTGTATTCATTGATCAGTTGATTGTTGATTCCGTCGCTCGACCATGCTGGTTTGTGAAGCAGACTGTACAGGCTTATCGGCTGATGCTGGAGGGTAGTCATTATCCGCCGATACGGTTATCTGGTCACCAGGTTGTTGCTGAGCGGAGGCCGCGTGTGATCCCGCTTCTGATGACGGATTAGGGACCGCCGTGATGTTTGTAAAAAGTGTGACGTCAGCACCGCTGACGTCGCGGTCATCACTTTCTTGACGAATGACTCATGTTTGGGTTTCCGAAACAAAACTTCACGAGAACTTCACGAGAACTTCGTATATTGCACGAGAAGCATAACAACGTTACAGAGATATCCGTACAGTACAACAGCTCGGACACGAATCAATCAGTGCTAGACAGCACGGCCGTATTTATGGGGCTTCGTACCCGTGAGCGTGTTGACACGTTTTAAACACGTGAGCGTGTTTACACGTTTTTCAAACACGTGAGCGGGTTTACACGTTTTTCAAACACGTTTTAAAGTATTGAAATTACAATAAAAGGAACTGTTTAACATCAATTTCTTATCACAGAGTAATTAGTTGATGATCAGTAGGTAAATAGTCATATTTGCGCCGACATATATATATAGATTAGCATTAACAGTTTGATATATTTAATTGAAGTACAATTAAGTTTAGTCCATTCAAATAGCTGAAAAAGTTTTTTTTTTATTCAGTATAATATTTTTAATTCTTGGAGCCAGACCGTTGTTATTAAAAAGATCCGATGTTATTAAAGTAATCTAAAGGAAATTGGACTTAAACTTCAAATAGTTTTCGCTCGTTTTTGCATTACCTCATAAAGCTAATATCCGTTTTAGGTTAGCTTTTGAAACACTACAAACAATTTTATCGGTACTATCTGTTATTTATTTACTGAATACAAACAGTTCTTACAGTAAATGCATAACTTTTCAATGACTCATTCAGAACGGCCGATAACTAAGATTGTATTGTCAAGTGTAATGTGCCATTTTTCTTTTAATAAGAACCAAGTAAATTATAATCAGTACAATAAAACTAAAGATGCTAAATGTATATAACAACAAACTTACAATACACTGATATTGGTACAAGGGTTTTTTGTTGCACTTGTAGGCAGACGAGCATACGGCCCACCTGATAGTGAGTGGTTACCGTCGCCCATTAACGTCAACAATGCTAGGGGTAGAGCCAAGCCGCTGCCTACCGTTAAGTACTCTCCACAAGCCTCATTTGAAGAAGGGCATGTTATAGCACTCGGGAAACACCGTGGAGGGGAACTCATTCTAAAACCGGATGGTATGTGACAAAGAAGATCTCTGGAAATGCACTGTGGATGAACGCAGTGGCTCTAAGTAGTATGGATGAGCTCCGGTGACGGGCGGTGCGATGGTAAAAACGAAATGATTGGATCATCTCAAACAGTACCTCAGAGCAGTTGATATTTCTGTTTTTTTTTATTGCTTCGAAGGGTTAACTAGCTGAGGGCCCATCTAGTGCTACCGGAGCCCATGGACATCAGCAACGTAAATGCCGTCACCCACCTTGAGGTACGAGCTCTAAGTCACAGTTCTATCTACAAATCGAAACGCGTTATTGCTCGATACTCGGCCGAAATGTGATGAGATGCCTTACCACCAGTAGCTTAACGGTGGACCCTAAGTTACAGAATCCGATCGTCATCAAAATAGCGGCTTAAGACCCCATCAAAACAGGTTAAGTCTACTGCTCATGCCGTTACAGAAACCAGCTCATACCAACAAAGACACGACGCATTTAATTGCCTTATCATTGCCGCCGCTGACTACTCCCCGAATCCTGATCACGCAGGAGCCAGTCACCGTCGACGCTCTAGACACGTCCTTACGGATCTATCAGATCCAATAACCTTTGCATTAGATGCCTTCCGTTCTAATACTAGGAGTAGGGACCCCGGTAGTTGTTCTCGTCGAACTTGACAAAGAGGTCGACGTGCAACCTAACCCATGCATCAGCCCGCTGAGTTCCTCGCCGGATCTTCTCAGCGGGTCGTGATTCCGATCCGGTAGTAGATTTATTAGCGAAGCAGTTGCTCTTGGGTTGTTAGGCCTGCTTCGGAGGCACTCGGGCACCTGTTGGCAAATCCCACCCCTCCTGGCTGAGCCTGTGCTCGCCTACCTGTCGTGGTGAAACTGGAAAGGCCTCCGGGCCACCAGTAATCCCTCTTCAATCATAAAAAAATATATTAAAAAAAAGCGACGCATTTGTGACATTTTTCCGCTACGTTCCAAACTGCCTTACATTGGAGGGTAGTTAGCATTAAACAAAAATGTCTATAACACTTCAGTCGGCCTTGACCGCGACAACTTTAAGGCAAGCATAATGACGGAAACAATAATATAATTATTTAAAATAATAAACCAAGATGTTAAGCCGTAAAAGTAGTGTTTTAATTGTGATCTTGTTATATTTCCCTATTTATGTTCTTAGCATCGAGTGGCTTTGACAAGAAACGGATGTCTTCCGTAGAATTTTATGTTTAAATCATGAATCTGAGAAAGGCAGGTCGTCGTGGCAATGTTTTTAAAAATTTTATTCCCCAATGCGAAATGTCTGTGTTAAGAACAATACATTTTTATTAATTAGTTGGATGGACACTCGCATCGCTTGATACGAATGCACCCAGCGCCTTATCGTTTCAACCCCGACGACTTCATCATCTTCGAGGGTAATTACGTACATTTATTTATTATCTTTACGAGATATTATAAAATCCGAGTAGAGGCGAGTACATAATTCATTTAAAACTTAATTATTAAAGAAATTCATAACTATTTCTTCCTGCGAATTATGACGAAAATAATTCAGGAAATATTTCCACTGTCGTCTCCATATATCACGCGAATCAAATCAAATTGTATTAATAAATCATCTAAAGCTTTGACTGGCTTGATAATTATTATCGACGTAATGTTATTCTAAGGCGACACTATGACCCCGAAAATCTAAAAGAATCGAATAATTCGTTTGAAATAAACAAGGCCTTTGTTCATACGGTTTTAAAAGTGTGATAATTAAATACTGATGCGATTTGATCTCTCATTTCATATGAAATACAACAATTTTCGGTTGTAACATATTTGCCGAGGGATTCGTGCGAAAGAGACAACAAATTGATGTGTGTGAGAGATAACATAATATTCGCACAATGTCATTAAAGTATTAAAGTTCATGTTATTTTTTATTTTTTTATCTTTATTTAAGGAGATTATTCACTTAGTGAATATGTCACTCCATTGTGCAACAAAAGATAGTAACAAAAAATTATATAAAAAAATAAAGAAAACTGTTATCGTCTCTGAAGGCCCACCAACACTATTTTATAAAGTGACTTAGCCATTTCGGATTCCGGAAAGGCTAATACGCAATTTACACCTCCAACTTGTCGGAAATCTGTATGTTTTGCAAAGAATTGTTGTCTCAAATCATCATTCCGCGCACACTCCATCATAATGTGAAAAGCGTCTTCCACTACATCACAAACCGAACATTTGGGATCAGGAGCCTTCCCCATTAAATGAGCAAATTTATTGAGTGGGATGTGCCCGGAACGAAGTCTGAAAACAGTCACTAGGGTGGTTCTATTAAGGTTACAAGAATCAAACCATGGCGTTTTCCATGGTAGACTTTGAATTGTTTTGTACCACACGCCTTTTTCCAAAGACCTTTCATCGAAATATACCTTCCATAGACGATAACATTCCTCTCTTACTAAGTTGACACAATCGGTATAATTAGGAACTATGTTCAATGGTACACCATCACTAGAAGCTTCCTTAGCTAACTTATCCACCCTTTCGTTGCCACACAAACCGATGTGAGAAGGTATCCATTGCAATATCACTTCTTTACCGTTCGCTTTTAAGTTATATATCTGCTCAATAATTGTATAAGCAACTGGATTTCCCCTAACACCATAAACGCATCGGTTTAAGTGTTGCAGCGAACTACGAGAATCAGTAAGTATTACAAACTTATCAGAGTCCACTGAGCTAGCATATGATATAGATTCTAAAATGGCTAGTAGTTCTATGTGCATAATTGACACTCGTACATCTGAGATAATATTGAATTTCATACAATTTCCGGTTTGTGGGTCAAATATAGCAGCTCCCATATTTAGATTATTTTCTATTGATCCATCTGTATACAAATGGTAGTAGGATGAATAGTGGTTCTCTAGATGACGTACGCAGCTGTTACGTAACATAAAATGGTTATAACTACGCTTAGGCTCATTCATTCCTTCAATGTTAAGTTTAATTAGGTCGCATAGGTTGTATGCACTGATCCATAATCTTAAAGCGAACATTCCTAACTGATCTCAAAGTTCATGTTAATATGTATACAACGTGTTACAAAATAATAATACGTAAAAAATATAAATAATTATCAAAGCCAAAAATTTTGTCAACCCTAGTAAACTGTCATGTCAGGGAACCACATTATTTTATAGAAAGGCCTACCTACCTATTTTACCTAATAATTTTTCACTTTAATAGTTTTTTCTATTGTTCATTCATAAATGTTTGCTACCGCAATACGAGGATGTCATTATACTCAAGTACTTGTCGTACTTGTCATAATTTTTGTCGTTCCGCGAATTAGGTAGAAATGTAGGTACCTACATTCTGCGTAGTTTACTTTTTTATTTTACTGAAATAGGGTTTGCACATCAGCGAAAATATTTTTTTTTATTTTTTTATTTTTATGGGTAAGTTATACAGCGTTACTACGGTTCTTAAATATTGTGAATGGACTGGTTATAAGGCCCCATTTCAGCTTTTTTTCGGCTTTACGGGTAGTTTTGTAACACCCTGTATAATACAGTTTTATTATTATACATTATACTATTTCTGCCATGAATCAGTAATGCGTTTTGGCTTGAAGGGTGGGGCAACCGTTGTAGCTATACTGAGACCTAAGAACTTATATCTCAAGGTGGGTGGCGCATTTACGTTGTAGATGTCTATGGGCTCCAGTAACCACTTAACACCAGGTGGACTGTGAAATCGTCCACTCATATTAGCAATAAAAAAAAAAAAAAAATACACTTGTGTATAGTATATTTATGTATTTTTGTATTTATTTATGTTTTATGCTTTAATGCTATCTCATCTGCTTTATTCTACCTTTGGTTGACTGATATGATAGAATGCCTTAGACATTAGGTCGGCCAATTTCTAAGAAATAAATACGACTTTTTACAAGTAATTTGTTTTTATTTTTATTTTTACAGCACCGCGTATTTTTAACTGTATATTCTATTGCGTGTTAATATAAAATCAGATAGAGATATATCGAAGGCTAAATAGTACACATGATTTAAAAAAAAAAATGGCATTATCAATTACGTCTTTCTGTTTAAGGCGTTTAAAAGAGTTTCCACTAAACTTTCACCAGCCGTTATCAGTGACATCATTGTAATGTAAATGTTTTCGTACTAAAAGGGGAATTACTGACGCGCTTGATTACTCATATACGATGATCACGATCAGCATCCAAGTTAATTTGAACTCTATACAGAATAACGTATGCTATAAAATTTGTTTTCCACAACGATAAAGTATCGTCGCTGAAAAAAGGGAAAAGAGTAAATAATAAATATAAATTAATTCTCTAAATATATTTTTATTATTTTTATTTTTTATTGTTTAGATGGGTGGACGAGCTCACAGCCCACCTGGTGTTAAGTGGTTATCGTAGCCCATAGACATCTACAACGCAAACGTACCGCCCACCTAGAGATATAAATTCCAAGGTCTCAGTATAGTTACAACGGCTGCCCCACCCTTCAAACTGAAACGCATTATTGCTTCACGGCAGAAATAGGCGGGACGGTGGTATCTACCCGTGTGGACTCACAAGAGCTCCTACTTTGTAATAACGTAAATTTTTATAAGTCATTGTGAATAAAATGAAGTTGATAACATTGTAAAGTAGTTTTTTTTTATCAATAAAAAATCATAATACAAAATTTATACCCGAATAATTATTTTCTTTATACCTCGAATAGAACTTAAAATTAATATTTTTATAATAAGGAACTTCGTTACTATCCGCTGTCCCACTACACCACACATCTTTTCTTTTTTTTCAAATCTATATTAGTCGAATGCACTTATGGTCTATGCCCGGATACATAACAACTAACTAAGATTATCGTGGTAAGCTTAAATACGACCTTATCATCATAACATTACCTCTGGTAAAATATCTCGGGACTTTTTAGTCGCAGTAGGTATACAGAATTTTCTCCTATAATACATATTTGTGACAGAATATTTCATTATATAATTTCCATATTATCTATATATTAATACATGAAGCAAAAACTTTGTATCCCTTTTTACGAAAATTGCGCGGACGGAGGAGTATGAAATTTTCCACACGTATAGAGAATATAGAGAAGAAGTGCACAATGCTAATATTTTTTGAAAACAATGCATAAAATATACATTAAATCAATAAAGAAAACATTACACACACTACATACCATGTATTTGACGCACACACGCATGCATACTATTTATTGTCAAACTTTTGTTCTTGACGTCTGTTGTCAAATTGAGAATAGATTAAATATTGTTTGTCTTTATTCATATTTTTTTATACTGTAGCCTTGGCGAGATTTTTGATTATAGAAGTATAAAATACAATCATAATAGTGTACAAACTTATTACACAATTCTAATTAATTATAGTCGAATTTCGACTACTGCGGGACCTCTAGTACATATTATTACAGATTATATTAATATAAATATGTTATTATGTGTAATGCCACTACCGGCTTCCTCAACAGTATTACAAAAATACGCTTTACAACGATTTCTGCGACAAAAGTCGAAATGTATTTTCAAAATTTTAAGATATTGTTTAAAAAAGTCGCAGTAAGGTCCTCAATAACCTTATTGTCATATGTTTTTCGAAGAAAAGACATATAAACAGCTCTGAAATAATTAATTACAGGAAAAACTAATTAATGTGTTTATTGATAAGAGATTCTTCATGATTTTCTTGCTATAGTCAATATGTACTGTTTGTTTGAGGCGACATTGAGCGAGTATTACACATATACGGTGTGACGTTAAATCGTCATATAACACATCTAGACCGTGATGGATATCAGCAAGGATAGCATTATCCAGTAATGAGACAAGAATATTGATTTTTAGTTTAATTTTCCTTGTTTCGAGTCTCGAACCTTCCAGTGCTTATGTTAATGCAGTTTCAATGTTAGTACGCGACATGCAGTAAGTAGCGATCATGGCACTATTTAAATATAGAAATTATTGGTAATGTTTTCATCCATTAAAAATATAAATATTAAGAATGTTGTTGTCAAGCAAAATTATATTTCTAATATGGGGTTGTATTTGGTTGTTTTTCTCAAGTGAAGGTCAGGCATAACAATGGTGAAAATTGTTTCAACAACCTGTTCTATTTTATATTAATTTAAAATGCTTTTTTTTAAGAATTTCACGGCTACTACATAGATGTAACTCTCAAAATGTGAATATAAGGCAAAAATAACGAGTTTCAGAATCAATTTAATGCTTTTACTACCGTAGAAGTTTAAATGTATCCAGGACCTTATGTTTTTCTACCAATGCTGATAGCCTTGAGAGGCTATTTCAGCTTCACCCTAATGTCTGGGTGAGCTCACGGGGCTCAAACCGGGAGTGTTGCCAGCACTGGCCCTAGCAAAAACAGTGCTTCACAGAATCAACCACCGGATCGGAAATGCGACCCACTAAGAAGATCCGGCGAGAAACTCAGTGGACTGTGTCTATGGGTCCATGGACTATGCGATTGTCTGAGAATTTCTGAGAAATCTGACATTTTTCATTACGTAGTAGTATTATTGCACGCCATTAATTTATTGACGACTAGCTGACCCGGAAGACTTCGTAATGCCTTAATCGATCAATAAAAGACCTAAACTTTTGTATAAAATAAACTTAAAACAAACAAAAGGAATCCGTTCGACGGGGGACACATCAAAGGAATAATAAAATTATTATTTTTAGTTAATTCCAAGCATTTTCATATTTATCTACCTTTTAAACTTTCTCTGGACTTCCACGAGTAATTCAAGACCAAAATTAGCCAAATCGGTCCAGCCGTTCTCGAGTTTTAGCGAGACTAACGAACAGCAATTCATTTTTATATATATAAGATAAATAGATAAATATAATTCATTAAATTTTAATGACACTTTACGACATGAACCCATCCCGTCATTTAAAACGGAAGACGGCTTCAATTAGCGCTTCAGTGTTTTAAACGAACGAAACGAAAATGCGCGCTTTCACTGTGCTATTATTAATCGCGTGCTTGCTATCGGCCTGCAGCGCCCAAAGCCACGACCTAAGTCTCGGCCAGCTGACCTACCGAGACATCGTCTTGTACAAGATCAACGAATACAAATACGGCTTCCCGTTCATTGTCCGAACGAGCGAGATAGAATATCCGGAGCCCGGTCAGCAGAACTTCGCGTACATATCCGCGATATACGTGAAGGATCACTACACAGACGGCAACGGCGGATATCCGATCGTCAAGTCCGGCGGCATCGGACAGAAGTTCGTCAAGTTGAAACTGAAAAGTCAGAGAGGGCACGGCTTCAACTTCACCGTAACCATTTACGGGAAATACTGATTTATTTGCTGACGTACACCGAAGAGAGGTCTTTTTATAGTGGATTTTTGTTCAACTTATTCGTTTAAATCAGACAAATTAGAGATATGTTTGTTAATAATTTTTTTGACATATAACAACAACAATCTTACTTGAAGGTACAAACGGGCCTAATGACGTAACAATATGGCGAACGTTAGAATAATAGTGAGTAAAAAATAAATACTTTTAATATTTTTATTCCATATCTTCTATCTTGCGTGATAATTTTAAAAATAATTTTATATCCTTACTTGTGATATCAGGTATAAGTTTTAATTAATAATTTAATGTCGAAAGAAACAATTAAATCGATTCTAATTTAATGGCCGCCATAAGAAAAATCAGTATTATGAGAAACCTTTTTATCATTAACCTACAAAGTGCCAAATTGTAATCTTTAAGAATGTTTAAAAAATATTTTAATTACCTAATGTGTATAGGTTTCTTTGTTGTATAAATATATAATATTTATATACATAAACTTTGTTTTCAATACCCATCATTTATATCCTGACTTCAAGGTTTTTTTTTCTTCGTACCTAAGCTGATGGTCTTGAGAGACCATATCAGCGTCACCGGCCTAGTAGGTGAGCTCACGGGGCTCAAACCTGACGTTGTTGCTAACACGAACCGTAGCAAGAGCAGTGCTTCGCAGAATCTACTACCGGATCGGAAACGCGATCCACTGAGAAGATCCGGCGAGAAACTCAGTGGGCTGTGTCTGTGAGTTAATTTACTCGTCGAGCCCTTCGTCGCAAGCGACGGGTTCGACAAAAACGATGGCCGGTGCTTGGGATACCTAAAAGCACCGTTAGTGGATCGGGAGGATCCGAAATGACGTGTTTTGGGCGACGTCGACTGTTTACCATTCGGTCCGCAAGATGGGCAATGTAGTTACCGGTTGAACATGCATTCTATTTTCCGCGTCTCTGTTTATGAGATCTGTGTGCTTGGTGCGAGTTTATTAACGTTCTCGACAGCCTAAAGATTAATTCAAATTTCAAACTCCATACAAATTTGAGTTAACTGTTACGCTATCTAGAATGTTAAAAAACTCGCGCACTGGTAAAAATTTAATACGACAGGCTGCGGGTACGTGTTCCCGAATAAAAAAATATAGTCTAACAATGTTAGGTTAAATAAATAATAAATAACTGGGAACGAAGTGGAATTATTATTTTAGCGGTAGGCAGCGGCTTGGCTCTGCCCCTGGCATTGCTGAAGTCCATGGGCGACGGTAACCACTCACCATCAGGTGGGCCGTATGCTCGTCTGCTTACAAGGGCAATAAAAAAATAAAAAGATTAGGGTCTTGGTCTATTTCAAACCAAACACATTCAGTAGCACATATGAATTTTGTGAGTCATTCGATTACTTTTTCAATCAGATGGTCAATCGATAACGAAATGTTTCCATTAATTAAATTGAAATTAAAAAACGTGGTTTATACAGCTAATTGCACTTTACAATTCATTTAATAGACGCCATTAAATCAACAATGTTTCATCACCTTTATTAACATAACATCAGTAGTCTGTAAAGTAGCCATTAAGATAATCTGTGACTTAATAAATTACCCGCCTACATTAATATAAAACGTCAGTTTGGTTGCAGCCTGAATATAACATATCCCTTTACCTTTTTTATATATATTTTTTATAGATAAGCAAACGGTATAGAGTTTTGAAATACAAACAAAATACTAGGTATTAAGCTATGAGTGACCGAGGACTCCTGGACGCACCTTAGTCTACGTAATGACTTTAGAAACAGCGATTGACAGTTACATTTTCATGTGAATATAGAAAATTAGTCTTTTTTTTTTTTTTGCTTAGGTGGATGGACGAACTCACAGCCCACCTAGTGTTAAGTGGTTACTGGAGTCCATAGACATCCACAACGTAAATGCGCCACCCACCTCGAGATATAAGTTCTAAGGTCTCAGTATAGTTACGACGGCTACCCCACCCTTCGAACCGAAACGCATTACTGCTTCACGGCGGAAATAGGCGGGGTGGTGGTACCTACCCGTGCGGACTCCCAAGAGGTCCTACCACCAGTGATTACGCAAATTATAAATTTGCGGGTTTGAGTTTTATTACACGATGTTATTCCTTCACCGTGGAAGTCAATCGTGAACATTTGTTGACATACGAATGCACCGGACGTCTTATCCTTTAGGCCACGTCTGTCCGGCTATGTACAGAGAGCTCAGAATCTCCTGGCTTCGTTTGCTGATACATCTGTTACTATGCCCAATTAATTCATACGTCAAATAATGACGTCATTGTTCGCTTGGGCGGCAAAAGATCGGGGGGTTGTTTAGTTGGTCCATCACTCCGCATGCTGATAATCAGAAAACTTGGTGTGACGATTGTGAGATGCAAAGTCCATCCACATAAAAGATACGAAATGTTCTAGAAAAGACTATTTCGTAATTGTCACCGCACGTATGTATAAAATACTTGATCTCCAGGCAGTTGAGGTCGTGAAGATAATAAATCTTTACTCGGCAAACGTACCGATAATATTAACAAGCACGAAATTAAATGTGTTTCGAAATAAATACTACGTAATAATAAACAGGCTCGCATTTTAACATGGCAACTAGAGATTACATATTTTGTTTACGATAAGTAAACACAGCAGCGAGAGATCTCTCTCTCTCTCTCTCTCTCTCTAACTCTCTCTCTCTCTCTCTCTCTCTACCTCTCTCCCTCTCTTCCACTCTCCCTCTCTCGCTCTCTCTCTCTCTAACTCTCTCTCTCTCTCTCTCTCTCTACCTCTCTCTCTCTTCTCTCTCGTACTGAGGAGAGCAACCCGATCGACGGTGCATTGCGTTCCGATCCAACAAACAACAAATGGTCGGGTGTTCTTGGGGTGGCACCGCGATTCTATTTGTAGTATTATTGACCGCGTCAACTCCCTACTCTAATTGGGTTCTAACCCCGGCTGGAGATCGGTCGCCAGGTGAGAGAATGCAAGGGCAGTCGCTTAGTGAACAGTGCCCTAAAAATACTGGGCCCCCGGTCTATCTCCAACGTCTGCAGGTCATCAAATCCCAAATACCCCACGTACAACCTTTGCGCGGAGAGCTAGTAAGAGCCTTAGTCACCTCCCTAAAAAAAGTGGAAGATCTCTCCTTCGTCGTTGGCCCTAAACTAGTGACCTGTAACAGATCAGCCTTAATTTTTACCACCAGCACATCGTCATTGTTGACTAGCACAACTCAACACTATTCAACAGCCACGTCCTTACGGATCCATCAGATCCAATAACCGTTGCATTAAACGCCTTCAGCACTAATACTAGGAGCAGGCTTAGGGATCCCGGTAACCGTACTCGTCGAACTCGACAAAGAGTTCAACCTAACCTAAACATCAGCCCGCTGAGTTTCTCGCCGGATCTTCTCAGCGGGTCGCGATTCCGTAACGATAGTAGATTCATTCGCGAAGCAGCTACTCTTGAGTTGTTAGGTCTCCTTTGGAGGCGCTCGGGTAGTTGTTAGCAAATCCCACCCCTCCTGGCTGAGCTCTTGCTCACCCACCTGTCCTGGTGAAATGGCCTACGGCCACTAACAATCCCTCCATCATAAAAAAGAGAAAAAAATATTCAACAGCAGTCGTACCATAAGCTCTCCAAGTTCCCTAATCCTACCACACACTCTATACAGTTATGGACTTGTAGAGGCTGATAGACTAACCTTGTTATAATTACAAGAGCGATTTTCAAAATTACCCATTAACGCGTATAAATTAAAAAAAGATTAATGTTAATGGTTTTCGTAGCGTAACAAACTGCTGTTAAATTTTAAAGCAATAAACAGAAATATTATAATTTTACCGTTAAAATACGAACGAATGGGCAAAGGGCATGGCTTGACAAATAGTTAATCCCGTATTTAGGTGAGAAGATTTCGTTCCGGGCGTGCCGACTGCGTTTTAGAGACAGCAAACAAAACTAAAGATATTTCAATGAAGATTATATCAGATTACTGATGGTAGGACCTCTTGGGAGTCCACACGGGTAGGTACCACCACCCCGCCTATTTCCGCCGTGAAGCAGTAATGCGTTTCGGTTCGAAGGGTGGGGTAGCCGTTGTAACTATACTGAGACCTTAGAACTTATATCTCGACTTGGGTGGCGCATTTACGTTGTAGATGTCTATGGGTTCCAGTAACCACTTAACATCAGGTGAGCTGTGAGCTCGTCCATCCATCTAAGCAATAAAAAAAAAACTAACTAACTTGTTTTATTAATAAAGGGCAGTTTTCAGCCTTTACCTTGCATCAGCAACCGTACAATCGGTAATGTACGAACTACAAAATATTATATCATATAATATCAGCATAGCACATAACTATTTAGATCGTTTTTAATACAATTCCGAAATCAGTATTAAATTGTTTAGATGCTAAAAAGTAGCGTCCATAAGACGTTAGCTTAAATAGTGAGACGCGACATTTAGACCGATGCAATCGTAAATTATGATGACGCGCTACATAGGACATAATTTATCTATTGTTCCTTTGTACGAACGTTATAGACGACGACTCATTTTTATTCATTATTATTTTTATTTTTAACTAGCTGACCCGGCAGATTTCGTAGTGCCTCAATCGAGAAATAAAAGACCGAAACTTTTGTATAAAATAAACTTAAAACAAACAAAAATTTTCATATTTATTTACCTTTTAAACCTTCTCTGGACTTCCACGAGTAATTCAGGACCAAAATTAGCCAAATCGGTCCTCGAGTTTTAGCGAGACTAACGAATAGCAATTCATTTTATATACTTATAGATATAGAGTATTTTTATTTTGCATTTGGTTTGGGAAATTTTAAAGATAAAGTTTAATGCTTGGGCTCACAGCGACTATCAGTCGAATATTCGTAGCAAATATATTTATATTAAACCTAAGCTGATGATATTAAGAGACCATTTCATAGTAACCATAACTAATAGGTGAGCTCACGGGATTCAAACCTGACGACGTTGCTAATACTAACCCTATCAAGAGTAGTGCTTTGCAGAATCTACCACCGCATCGTAAACGCGACCCACTGAGAAGATCCGGCGACATAGCAAATAGTCTTTTCAGGTTTTGAAGGTTAAATGATTTACGAAGAAAAAAAAACCCAATTTTTTTTTTTTTTTTTTTTTTTTTATTGCTTAGATGTGTGGACGAGCTCACAGCCCACCTGGTGTAAAGTGGTTACTGGAGCCCATAGACATCTACAACGTAAATGCGCCACACACCTTGAGACATAGTTCTAAGGTCTCAGTATAGTCACAACGGCTGCCCCACCCTTCAAACCGAAACGCATTACTGCTTCACGGCAGAAATAGGCAGGGTGGTGATACCAACCCGCGCGGATTCACAAGAGGTCCTACCACCAGTAATTACGCAAATTATAATTTTGCGGGTTTCATTTTTATTACACGATGTTATTCCTTCACCGTGAAAGTCAATCGTGAACAGTTGTTAAGTACGTATTTCATTGGAAAAATTGGTACCCGCCTGCGGGATTCGAACACCGGATATTCGAATAACTGCCCAATACTACAAATAAAGATGCAAGTCTGGTTGTATTCGAGGTATTTTTCTAGCTATGATACGATAAAACCTAAGCCATTTCGCTTAAATCAGTTACACAGAGAAGTGACTATAATTTACTGGTGGTAGGACCTCTTGTGAGTCCGCACGGGTAGGTACCACCGACCCGCCTATTTCTGCCGTGAAGCAGTAATGCGTTTCGGTTTGAAGGGTGGGGCAGCCGTTGTAACTATACTTGAGACCTTAGAACTTGTATCTCAAGGTGGGTGGCGCATTTACGTTGTGGATGTCTATGGGCTCCGGTTACCACTTAACACCAGATGGGCTGTGAGCTCGTCCACCCATCTAAGCAATAAAAAAAAATTATGATTCCGTCAACTATGTATATGTATGTATGGTATTGTCATAAATTTCACAACACGTAGAAATAGTTCAACACATAACTCATAGCAATTCTGACCATTTAATAACGCATTTGTTTTTTTTTTCCTTGTATGACTGCCGATGTTTTGAATAATTCACGATTTTCCTAGTCACCAACGACTAAGCTGTTGTTTGTTCGTGGACATTTATAATAACTATGTATATACAAAAATAATAGTTAAACTAACAAAACTAGAGGTCCCGCAGTAGTCGAAATTCGACTATAATTAATTGGAATTGTAAGTTTGTACACTATTATGATTGTATTTTATACTTCTATAATCACAATTTCGCCAAGACTACACTATAAAAAATATTAACAAAGACAAACAATATTTAATCTATTCTCAATTTGACAACAGGCGTCAAGAACAAAAGTTTGACAATAAATAGTATGCATGCGTGTGTGCGTCAAATACATGGTATGTAGTCCACTTCGATAAAGCGGCACGACACGAGAACCCTCTCATCGTGGCCGCCGGTAACTACATTCCCGATCCTGCGGACAGAATGGAAAGCAGTCGACGTCGCCCAAAACACGTCATCTCTGATCCTCCCGATCCACTAACGGTGCTTTTAGGTACTTCAAGCACCGGTCACCGTTCTCGTCGAACCCGTCGCTTGCGACGAAGGGCTCGACGAGTAAATTAACTCTCAGACACAGCCCACTGAGTTTCTCGCCGTATCTTCTCAGTGGGTCACGTTTCCGATCCGGTGGTAGATTCTGCGAAGCACGGCTCTTGCTAGGGTTCGTGTTAGCAACGTCATCAGGTTTGAGCCCCGTGAGCTCACCTACAAACGTTAGTGTTACGCTGAAATAGCCTCTCAAGGCTCTCAGCTTAGGTAGGAAAAAAAAAAAAAAAAGGTATGTAGTGTGTGTAATGTTTTCTTTATTGATTTAATGTATCTTTTATGAATTATTTTAAAAAAATATTAGCATTGTGCAGTTCTTCTCTATATTCTCTATAAGTGTGGAAAGTTTCATACTCCTCCGTCCGCGCAATTTTCGTAAAAAGGGATACAATGTTCTTGCTTCACATATTAATATATATTTATAATAACTATGTATATACAAAAATAATAGTTAAACTAACAGAATACGCTTTTATAGAAAATCCAACTAAAAAATATGTGGGTGCTTTTCAGGATATTATCAAAATAACCCTTCTACTCATATCTGTTCATAAAATATTTAGAACTACTGATACCATGCACCCCACGCCTTTTTTACAATAAAATCTTTTTTTCTTACACTATTTTTAGTTCAAATTTATTAAAATTTATTGTCGATTTTTTAGTTGGATTTTCTATAAAAGCGTATTTTGTTAGTTTTTTTAAACTATTATTTATTTTTCATTTTTTAGTTGAATTTCAATTTTTTCAAAAAAAAATTTTTTTTTTTTATTGAGTTGTCATCGTTCCTTAATAAGTATACCAAATTTCGAGTTAATCCGACGTTTTGAAGGGGGTCAAAATCATGTTCTAAGATTCCGTTACATACTAATTACTAACATACTAACATACATACGTCGGAAGCTAATAAAAGCGTATCAAAAATGGACCGTACAGTAATTAGTTTCAATTAGAACTATGTCTACTCAAAGATCGATTTTATACGAAATTTCCGGAACCCTTCCGGAAAGCAAAACGTAACTGAGAGAAATAGTTGAGTTTCATAATTGAATAAGACTGAATTTGACTAATTGTATTTAAATCACTAGCTCTGAGTAATTTTGACGAATGCCAATCGTGTATTAGTAGATATACAAAAAAATGTGTGGTGTCGTGGGACACGTCGTGGGGATAGGAACGAAATTCCTTATTATAAAAATATTTATTTTAAGTTCTATTCGAGGTATAAAGAAAATAAAACCGGAGGTTTCGCAACAACCCATGGTCATTCGGTAACGTGCGAACTTATTGTGGTACACTTCATTCACGGTTGTTTGCATAAGAGTTAGTGTATTGCGCAAACGAACGCTCTGAAATCGTGGTCAATGAATGATAAAAAAAATGTTATTTTTTTTACGTTATTACAAAGTTAAGTCGTACACTGTGTGCATTACTAATAAAAATATTACGTTACGGACGTTTCTTCCCGGTAAGGAAGGGTACCCCTCCGCATCGTCCCTTAAGGAACTTCGTTCCAAAAATAATTCCGATAATTTCTTTGTCACAGCAACATGGGCCTAATGGAGTTCGAGAAGTGGTCGAACCAAAGCGGAATATTCACGGAGAGGTCTCGTCTCTGCGCCCGGATCCGTGGTCTGACGCCGGGCCAGCGCCGCGTCTGCCGACGTCACAAGGACCACATGCCCGTGGTCAGCGACGGCGTCAAAAAGGGCATCGGCGAATGTCAATACCAGTTCCAAGGACGACGTTGGAACTGCACAGTCATCGGCGAAACAGTCTTTGGGCCTTTGACTTTTATTGGTAATAAACATTTTGTTTAGAACCGTGGAAATATCATACCTATAATTGTCCATATTTTTTATTGCTTAGATGGGTAGACGAGTAGTGTAGTAGTGGCTTCATTATTTTTAACTGTACCCGTCTGCTTCGCTGGACATTTTAACATTGTTATTTCTCACACCGACAAAGATTCTGATCATTAACGCCCCCGCAACTGGTGTAGGGAGTCCAACACTCATATAAATATTAACCTATCCATTAAGTACATGTATTTTTTACATGGATACCAAGTTTCAAGTCAATCGGATGCACGGTTCAGTAGTTAAAACGGAACATCCGTAAAAACCACTGTAGATTTATATATTAGTATAGATATTAATTCACCCGTTCGAAATTTATCTCCGCTAACGTCATTGGAGTGTAAAAAATAATTCGTAATCAGATCTTCTCGAGCAAGACAATGAAGGAAGGAAGTTTTTAGTCCGATAAAAAACTGAGTGAGCTAACAAAATTTCCGCATACAATGATATCGAAGGTCAGAAAGAAACGCTCGTGGCACACTGGCGTCGAATACAATTCTGAATCATGTATTAAGTAGTAGTTTTATTATTTTCTATTTTCATCGAAATTTATCACCAAATAACGTATGGCACTTTTTATAAATGCGAGGACGAGAGTAAACATAAAGAGGAAAGAGAGAGAGAGAGGAAATAAACACTCGGGTTTTTTTATTGCTTAGATGAGTGGACGAGCTCACAGCCCACCCGCTGTTAAGTGGTTACTGGAGCCCATAGACATCTACGACGTAAATGCGCCACCCACCTTGAGATATAAGTTCTAAAGTCTCAAGTATAGCTACAACGGCTGCCGCACTCTTCAAACTGAAACGCATTACTGCTTCACGGCAGAAATAGGCAGGTCGGTGGACCCGCGCGGACTCTTAAGAGGTCCTACCACCAGTAAATGTAATGTACCAATGTAACAAAGTGTCGACAAAAACTACAATTATGAATTCTTTTGTTTTAATATTTCATTTAGTAACATACCGTAGATAGGCGAATGGAAAAAAAACCATTACATTTCTCTGGTCTACATAACGTAATTTACTCAATCGGTTCCGTGATTCATGTGTTTTTGTGTCCTCCCAAAAAACGGTTGCGTAAGATCCAACCGGATAATATTATTGTTTCCGAAGTTTTTTTCAAGGCTCGTTGATAGCCGTGCTTAATATGATAATGCCATACGTAATGTTGAGAAACTATTTAAGTATGAAGTACTAACTTAACATCTCGGGATACACAATCACCAATCTCTCTGTATAATCGTGGTATAGGTATCTAAGCTTAGGAAAGCTGAAACGGAAGGAAAGATGTATAATTACTGGATTTTTTTGTCAGTACGTATCCTCCAGGGTTAATATAATTCTGGCTGAGAGAATTTGCTAACTTGATTCCTAGCAAGAGCAATGCACTAATGAACCTACCACCGGATCGGAATTGCCAAAAAGCCGCCAATAAAAAAAGCACGAAATCCTTTAACTATTTAGTTTCCTAACTAGTTCGCCTACTCTTAGGTAAAAACTTCTAATACATATTACAAATAGAACATTTGTTGAAGAAATAATTTAAAACGGTTGAGTTAATATCATATAAATATGTTTATTTTAGAGATTAAAGGAATTTGTCTGTCCGTTTCTCACAAGACGATTATGGGTATATTTGAATAACTTGAATATTGACGTCATTATTCAATGTTATACACTCTCTCTCCATCTGCCATTAAATTAAGACTTTCATCTATCTTTATTACTGGTGATAGGACTTCTTATGAGTCCGCACGGATAGGTACCACCACCCTGCCTATTTCTGCTGTGAAGCAGTAATGCGTTTCGGTTTGAAGGGCGGGGCAGCAGTTGTAACTATACTGAGACCTTACACACATAATTATATTTTTTTTAAATATAAAATAATAATACAATCGTACGTTGCATAACAGAACTTTCTAGTCTTAGTAAACTATCTTCTTATCTGTAGAAAATTACATTTGCCTTAACCAGTGAGGAAGCTCACATAAGTCACTGTCTCTCAGTACAAGATTTAGTGCTCGGAAAGTTTATCTGGAGTCTAGTTCGCGTTTAAATTTTTAAGTGCTACATGAAATTATCCGATGGGTATAAACAATTTCTTGTTTACTTGTTTTTACTGGTGGCAGGTCTTCTTGTGAGTCTGCATGGGTAAGTACCACCACCTCGCCTATTTCTGCCGTGAAGCAGTAATGCGTTTCGGTTTGAAGGGTGGGGCAGTCGTTGTAACTATACTGAAGACCTTAGAACTCACATTTCAAGGTGGGTGGCGGCATTTACGTTGTAGATGTCTCTGGGCTCCGGTAATCATTTAACATCAGGTGGGCTGTGAGCTCGTCCACCCATCTATGCAATAAAAGTAAAATAAATCACTAAGTTCTTCGTTCACTTTGTGTACACCGAAATCCGAACCCATCTAAAGGAAAAAGGCAGTAACTGCTCCAACCAACACTTAATAGTGGTAAAGTATGTATTAAAAGCCCAAACGAGTTTTACCATTCCGCCTAATTATGCCGCGACTGATATGGTCTCTCTAGACCATCAGCTTAGGTAGGAAAAGAAAAAAATCCGCAAAGTGAACGTCCGTTATAGTTTCAAAAGGATAAACTTAGTAGCGGTAAACCCACAGACACAGCCCACTGAGTTTCTCCCCGGATCATCTCAGTGGGTCGCGTTTCCGATCCGGTGGTAGATTCTGTGAAGCACGGCTCTTGCTAGGGTCAGTGTTAACAACACTCCAATTTGAGCCCCGTGAGCTCACCTACACGTTAGAGAGAAGATTTTTTTTTTTTTATTTTCCTTGTAGGCTGACGAGCATACGGCCCACCTGATGGTGAGTGGTTACCGTCGCTCATGGACTTCAGCAATGCCAGGGGCAGAGACAAGCCTCTCAAGGCTATCAGCATAGATAGGAAGAAAAAAAAGTTGCTGTATTTACGTTGTCATATATATATTAGTGGTCGCACGGTAGACGAAATTCGACTATAATTAATTGAAATTATAAGTTTGAATACTATTATGGTTCTACTATTAAAGTCTATATCTCTACAATCACAAGTTTCGCTAAGGCTACACTATAGACAAATTATATTGAAGACAAACAATATTAACCTATTCTCAATTTGACTATAAACTTTATACGATAAACAAAACGTGTGTGTGTCGAATACATGGTAGTGTGTGTAATGTTTTTTAATTGATTTCATGTGATTTTTATGCGTAATAAAGAAAAAATATTAGCAGTTTGCACTCCTTCTCTATATTCTCTGTAAGTGTGGGAAATTACATACTCCTCCGTCGGCGCAATTGTCGTAAAAGGGTTTACAAAATTTTTGCTTCACACATATTAATATATAGTATTATCGACCAGAAGTGAGGTAGTTAACAAAAAGAAATAAATAATACAGAACTGGCCTAATTATGTTTCACTGAATTAACAAAACTTCTAACAAAATGATTTCAATTTACTATTAACGAAAACTGTTAAAATTACACAAGTCCCAAACATGTTTCAACAAGAACCGCACACGCGAACGCCACGCACAAAAAAGAGGCAAAGGCGCAGCGAGGGATCGTTTTTATAGTTTTAGCGCTGGCTCTCGGTCGGGGGTTGCCTGGATTCGGTAACACGGCCGTTCCTGATGGCGAGGCGTCCTCGACCGCTTCATCTCTCAGCAGAAGCATATCTCTTCCAGCTACGTCAGAGCTTGCATCAACAAGGTCACCCTCTGTAACGTAACAAAAAAAAATTACACCCAGACCTTAATGCTCTAAAACTTTCTAAAATTTAGAATCCCTACTACAGACGCAAGCGTGCACTCTTACATCTGCAGCGAGGACGAGCCAAAAATAAACATTTGAAGTGAGAAGAATGGATATCGCACAACTGTCCCAAACTGCGCAATTTGAAACACCTGCACGATTCCTTTACTGAGTTAGCCCGTACAGGAAACGTCTAAAACAGTAGCGCGCTGTTGTCTGCAATATTCACCGATACAGATACTGAACATTACAGACACAACACAGCTAAACAGTAGGGACGCAAAATCCGGCCGAATCCGCATCTAACCATACTGCTCAAAAAATAAACGGGAAGTAAAGCACCGTCGTGCCCACCTCAACCTCAAAAATGGGAAGTAAAGCACCGTCGTGCCCACCTCAACCTCAAAAATGGGAAGTAAAGCACCGAAGTGCCCACCTCGACCTTCACATATTAATTTCGAAGAAAAGGCTGCATGTCACCGGGGTCCACTCGTAAGGATGATGTGGAAGCAGGGCAGCCGTCCCAGCTCCAGTCTGCTCCCACGATGCGAGGCTGCACCACGTGTGGCGGACGTCCCGCTCGACCTTCCTGATAGATAATCCGTTGGGTAGTCCGCAGCAGCAGGCCGCAGACTAAGCGACATCGCCCTCTGCGTCACTGATAGTCGTACAGCACGGTGCAGTCGGCGGCATGCGAGCAACACGTGCAGTATGCACGTCAGAAGTAGGTGAGCGCGCGCATGCAGCGGCACGCGAGCAACACGTGCAGTATGCACGTCTGAGGAGGCGAGCGCGCGCAGGTAGCGGCACGCGAGCAGTGCGCGCAGCCAGCGGTACGCGAGCAGTGCGCGCAGTATGCGCGCCAGAAGTAGATGAGCGCGCGCAGCCAGCGGCACGCGAGCAGTGCGCGCAGCCAGCGGCACGCGAGCAGTGCGCGCAGCCAGCGGCACGCGAGCAGTGCGCGCAGCCAGCGGCACGCGAGCAGTGCGCGCAGCCAGCGGCACGCGAGCAATGCGCGCAGCCAGCGGTACGCGAGCAGTGCACGCAGTATGCGCGCCAGAAGTAGATGAGCGCGCGCAGCCAGCGGCACGCGAGCAGTGCGCGCAGCCAGCGGCACGCGAGCAATGCGCGCAGCCAGCGGTACGCGAGCAGTGCACGCAATATGCGCGCCAGAAGTAGATGAGCGCGCGCAGCCAGCGGTACGCGAGCAGTGCGCGCAGTATGCGCGCCAGAAGTAGATGAGCGCGCGCAGTTAGCGGCACGTGAGCAGTGCGCGCAGCCAGCGGCACGCGAGCAGTGCGCGCAGCCAGCGGCACGCGAGCAGTGCGCGCAGCCAGCGGTACGCGAGCAGTGCGCGCCAGAAGTAGATGAGCGCGCGCACCCAGCGGCACGCGAGCAGTGCGCGCAGTATGCACGTCTAAAGCAGGTGAGCGCGCGCAGGTAGCGGCACGCGAGCAACACGTGCAGTCTGCACGGCTCTGCGCTCTCCTGCTGGAGCACGGCCCCGACTTGCTACTGACCTCACACGTCGGCGACAACGCCCTGCGTCTGTGAACAAATCAGACAGAAGGCGCCTCCATTGTCAAAGTTTAGATAGCACCTGCAATGCTCCAATAATCCTGTTCGTCACGCCGTCCATCTGCTGACCAGCACTGCTACACACACCCGCCGATTTGCATGACGCTGTTCCAGGGTACTCAGGTGCACATGCGTCACCCCCTTCGACGGAAACCGTTGCTGCTGGTGGGAAAAATAACTGCCCGTGGCGTTCGGTACAAGAGTGCGAGTAGACGGTACAGATAAAGTGGTCATTAATCTCACGATCTCACGAGTATAATTATATTCCAAAGAACGGTTCCACGGAATTATGCCAGGAGACATCCTGCGGTGTAGGTGTCTTGCTCTTCCTACACACAGCACGATCGCGACGATAATAATTGCAACAAACTCCTAAATCGAGAATTCGAGCGGTCATGACAGCGTCGATGAGAATGATCGCGCCTGTATTTTCTACATCGACGTCCCGTCACTTTTCAAAAGCACGTGGTTTTATCCCACTTCTGATATTATCGACCAGAAGTGAGGTAGTTAACAAAAAGAAATAAATAATACAGAACTGGCCTAATTATGTTTCACTGAATTAACAAAACTTCTAACAAAATGATTTCAATTTACTATTAACGAAAACTGTTAAAATTACACAAGTCCCAAACATGTTTCAACAAGAACCGCACACGCGAACGCCACGCACAAAAAAGAGGCAAAGGCGCAGCGAGGGATCGTTTTTATAGTTTTAGCGCTGGCTCTCGGTCGGGGGTTGCCTGGATTCGGTAACAATAGATTAATGGGTTCCTATGATAACTTTACATCAGATGGCTCGTTCATCTATGAGCACAATAAAAAAGGTTTTTCTTTCATTAGCCAATTTTAATTTCGTCAGTTTCAAGAGAAACAGTTTCTTTCAATAACCAATTATTATTTCGTCAGCTTCGAGAGAAACAGTTTCTTTCATTAGCCAATTTTTATTTCGTCAGCTCCCAGAGAAGCAGTTTCTTTCATTAGCCAATTTTTACTTCGTCACCTTCGAGAGAAACAATTTCTTGCATTAGCCAATTTTTATTTCGTCAGCTTCCAGAGAAACAGCTTTCACTCATGCGATCACGGCCGCCGGGGTCTCCGTGGCAGTGTCTCGTGCCTGTCGCGATGGTCGTCTGACCAGCTGCGGCTGTGGGACGGGCCCGCGACCTCGGAACCTGCACAGCGACTGGGTTTGGGGTGGCTGCGGGGACGACCTGGAGTACGGCTACAAGTAAGTTACAGCCTCTTGTAGTTTCTATGAAGCTTCTGGAAAGGTCTATTTATACAGAGTGCTCTGCTTTTTCAGAAACCATCTTTTTTTTTATATACAGCGTGTTTTATTCAACCACGATTCTTCAATATGGCAATTAATTAGTTATTGTGGATTTTTTTTATTTGTGGGGATGATGCTCTAAATTTTAGTAATAATAATTAATTATATTAAATAAACTAATTTAATCTTTTTCGTAAGTTATTAAATAAAGAATTAAAGATCAACATTCAACAATATCACTTACTTGTCTGATAAAGTTTTGATTCTGTCATTTCTCTTTTTTTTTACTACTAAGATGGGTGGACGAGCTTACGACCCACATAGTACTAAGCTGTCATTGGATCCCATAGACATCAGCCACATTAATGCCGTCGCCCTTCTTAAGACATGCGTTCGAAGTACTCAAACCGAAACGCATTACTGCTTCACGGCAGAAATAGGCAGAGCGGTGATACCTACCCGTGCGTGCTCACATGACATCCTACCACCAGTAATTACGCAAATTGTATTTTTTGCGGGCTTGATTTGTATTATACAATGTTATTCCTTCACCATGCACAGTGGCGAGTAATTGGAGAGGCCTATGTCCAGCAGTGGAATGCTATATGCTGATGATGATGATTCCTTCACCGTGGAATTTAATCATGTGAACATTTGTTAATTACGAATGATTGAATTATAAAAAATTTGTAAGCGCATGCGGGATTCGAACACCGTCACGGTCGCATCGCTCGACACAAAAGCACCGGGCGTCTTATCTTTTAGGCCACGATATCTTCAACTACATTTTACATTAAAGAGTATTAAGAAGCACCTTCGTCGAATAACACACGTCACGCATATTGAAGCACTAAGTGTGAGCTCAATCTATACTAATATATAAATCTACTCTGGTTTTTACGGATGTTCCGTTATAACTACTGAACCATGCATCCGATTGACTTGAAACTTGGTATCCATGTAGAAAATACAGTAGTTAATGGATAGACTAATATTTATATGAGTGTTGGTCTCCCTACACCAGTTGCGGTGGCATTAAAGATGAGAATCTTTGTGGGGGCGCTAATGATGATATAATAATAATATAATACTTATCGCTTAATATGTAATAATGTTAATTTTAAATGCCCAGCGAAACGGGCGGGTACAGCTAGTAGCTTCATAAAACTCCTCCTATATTGAAATGTTACTATCGATGTAATATTTAAATATAGGGGTGTTTCATAACTAAAAGACATCTTTCAGATTATGCTCTCCGTGTACTTGAAACTATATTGAACTATTAACTATTTCTTTGTAGGTAGGTTTTTTATTCCAGAGGCACGATTGAAAAACCTCTGAGTGCCCATTTTATCCTGGTACAAGATTATTGTTTTATTTAAATCGCCCGTCTCGGGAGAGGGAATGCGTTCTCTAGCTCCTATTACCTATGGGGGCCTGGTACATTTTGCGCGTGGAAAGACGTCAAACAACGCGGTAGCCATTTTTTACCAAAACAAACTAACTCTCTGACTCGACCAAACATTTCGTTAGTTTTGAAGTTAAAAGCGAGTTTAAATTGTATCTAAGCTAGACTGTCAAACTAAATTATAATCAAATAGGTCCACCCATAAATGCTTTGTGATAGAAATAGGCAGGACTTAGGGCTCACAAGTTGCCCAGCTACTATTTATTTGATTTGGTACGCACATAATTAAAAAAAATTGTTGTGAATTTTTTTTAAATTATTTGTTTCTCGAGTAAATAACAACACTTTCAAATTAGTAGTACATGCTAATTTAGTTTAGTCGCAGTAATTTAAAATTGCATAAATTCAAATCATCATTCCGCGTTTTAGTATTATTTATTTTATCAATACTTCTTCACCTACAAGAAAGTTTACAGGTTAAATTCAAAACACACCTGTATACCAGGAAAACATAAGCAACTTGAAGGTATTCTACCTGTAACGTAAAGGAATATATATATATAAAAGCAAATCAACTAGCAGCTGGTAATTGTCAATGTGTGCATGACCCATTTCCCTCAGTACACAAGACCGCTCGTTTGCTGGTGTGTGTAGATGCGATGTCCTTCATGGTAGACAGGGATATAAACATCTATCTTTCTCCCTCTCAAGCGCCTCGATGTGTATATGATTTTCCGTCCCTGAAACTTCAGGCGTCTGTGTGAAATTCTACGTGAACAGGTAAAGGTACTTTTTCAAATTTATAAAGTCCTGGTATCCAGGTGAGACGCAAGACAGGTAGAAATTAACCTGCTCTTTTCTTAACGTGGAAAACAGATATACCTATTGTTTGCCTGTTACCAACGAATGAAGGTGATGGCCAGTCAATTTATTTAAGTTATTTGATTAAAAATGTGTAATAGTTATAAAAAAATAGTCTTCACAATTTCCATTTTTCTCACAAAAAATCAAAATTGAGAACAAAGTTCTCAACTTTACTATAACTAATAATTATACATTTAACTATTTATTTTATTTGCGTTTAGAAATTAAAACCAATCTATGTTTAGAGAGAGATAAATTGAATTGACTCTAGCTGTCAGCGACATTTCACTTGTTGTCAAGCCATGACTCTAGACAGGTTTGGTACCAGGCTCTCAGAACAGACGAGGAAGTTTCGGAACTCCGGTTTTCAGCGCAGCGGTTACTATGGCAACATAAATAAAATGTAGCAAATTGATGTTTCATAATAATGAACTAGAGGTTTCTTTTTTTAAATTCTAGACCAGGGTTTTTAATCTGATCTTTCATTTATTGTGAACAACGATGATATTTATTATTTTGATTTGGATAACTTTAGGATATTATTATATGAAATTCAATGGTATTGAATGAGATATAGTGGACTAACTTCTTATTGAAATGGCGGAAATGTATTCATAAGAATAATATTAATAGTATATTAAAAGTAATGGAGCCATTACATCATATTTGTACTTACGAAATTCTAAAACTTATCCATTTTTATATTTAAGGTATCTGCTCAAAAAGATAAGATAAAAATAAAAAAAGTGTGTGTGTCCGCTCCGACGCACGACTGGAGTTTACTGGATATAAAAAATTAAACGAAACAATACGAGAAATAGTTCTATATTACGACAACACGATACACTACAGATTATTAACAAATTAACGAGACACAAAACAAACGACTAACAAATATATGAAAATACAATAATGAGAGAAACGCGCGATCAGTACGAGGCTTTGTGGCGGACTGCCGGCGCATGTACTAGCATGTCACACGAAATGCGCATAACGCATTTCGTGTGACATGCTAGTACGATTTTGGTCCCCATAATTTTCATACCCCGGGCCTATATATGTAAATCGATTCTAAAGGAGTAAACTCCAAAAGTAAGAGTTTGTTTATTAAAACCAGGCGGTATGCAATAGGAATTAATTACAGGATAGACAATCCAATTAGGTATGTGGTGAAACTTTTTGTTATCTTTTGCACAATTGCTAGTGGAAGTAAAAAAACACTTAATGTAATTAATTACATAACGTCAATTTTGCGCAAAAATCTTTAAAAAGTTTTGTACCGTGCTACTTTTCTACCTTATACCGTAGACCGTAGCAACGTAGCTTCGTAGACAACCTCCTCCGTAGGCATGCGTTCCTGGCATGTTTTCACGTACTGAAAGGGTTAAACGCCTCTGAAATCTGAAAAGAATGCTTTTATTATACAATTTGAAATGATCTCTCCTGCATCTCTCTTTAGCTATATTGACGACGACGCCACCTCTGTTTTGAAGCATCTCTTTATTAAATCTTTAAGGTCTTTTATAGAGCCGTTTTTATTTCGGCCTAAGAGATAAGGACGCTGGTTTTGTCGAGCTATGTGCAACTATGATCGTGTTCAAGTGACATAAGCAAGTACTAATTTTACGTACTTAGCACATGTTCGCGAATGACGACGAAGGATAAAAAATCATGTAATAAAAATTCCCAGAAAATGTATGTTTAATTACAAAACAATTGAAGCATAGACCTCAACCCTCAAGGTGGGTGGCGGCATTCACATGATCACTTCAGTACGATGTACATATGGGATTCCGTAACCACATAATACTTCTTCTACCTACCGTTCTAGTACTACCATTGACCTATCTACAAAATGAATAAAGTTTTCACAAATAAATTTAAATTATATAAATATACTATCTACATATTATTATGTAATTTAAATTTAAAAAAATACCATCTGCTATTAAAGTCAAAATAATATTTATTATAAAGTCAAAATAATAATAAATAAGAAAGCAAATTTTTTTTAAATTCCGCCCAAATATACCAGGACTTAATAAGATTGAGAAGCTCTGTTCCACGGGTTTTGTTGTGGAACTAAATTAAATTTCCACAATTAATTTCATAAAGTCAACAAACAATGTGATATGTTTTTTTCCTTTAACGCATTTCACGAAAATCCTAAAAAGATCTGCATATTTCTTCACTGGGGTTAATAGAACAGCATAAAGTTAAGAAAGTAAGTGCCCCTGAAAGATATCCGCCCTGTGAATCCGCCCCACGTGTTTTTGCGATGTTACGGATTTAAGGGTACCAGGGCACCATGATAGTCGGATAGGTGATTTTTTTAATACAATATATTGTATGTAGCCTACTTAGTACATACATTCCTGTACTGAATCTTAACATCGACGGCTATCTTCAATTTGCTCTTGACAATGGCTTTTTAAAATCAGATCTTACTATTTTTTATGTAAATTTTTGTGATTAACGGTATTGACTACTCTCATGAAACTTGAATTATAAATATAATATTATGGAATAGGTACTTTAGAGTGAATGAACAATAAAAGACTTAATTGCATTTTCTGTGATGTAATAAGAGAACAACTTTGAAGACCTTAATCTCTTTTAAAATTAATATTAAAAATTAAGCATTATCTGTATAACAACTATACAAAACTGAATTTTCTTTTCACTCAATGACAGGACAGGTGAGTGATTCCGTCTAAGAAAAATCATCATTAAAACTAAAAAGTTTTAAAGATTTAAATGAATGATAAAGATTTTTCATATAATGTGAATTGATAATCTATTTTCTGTTTAGCTTAAATTAAATTTGATTCATTTATGAAGAAAGTTTACTTGGCTAGAGAGAGATTAGAGCGCCAGTTTTAAAAAATTGCAAAGCTGCTTGTACCAGGCTGACATAATCATGAGAATATCAATAGAAGGCTAAACCAACCAACCCTCTTGTTTCGTACACTTAGAGGAACCCTCTTGATATTAATTCACACATGCATAGTGTGGGAGGAGCAACACTCACCCACACAGCCATCTCACTACTTTAACCTAACATACAAACCTTTTTAAGCTTTTTAAGATTAAGAAAATTTAAAAAAGCTTTTCCGACCCGTGCGTTTGAATTTTCCTTCCCAGGACATCATGAACCGAAAGAGCTAAAGAATTTCAAGCACGCGACTAAAATCCGGAATGCGGTATTTCTGAATGAGAAGGGTTCCTTCTATTCGCTTCATAGGGAATATTTTCGCGCATTCGGGCATTTTTAGTACCAGGCTGCCATAAATGTATGGAAGTCAATGGAATGCTTGGCACATAGAAAGATATTGTGACTCCGAAACCCGGTAACTTCACATTCAAATTTGTTATAAAGGATTTTTTTTTAATATTAGCATTTTAGAGGCAAATTTAAAGTTTTCCTTTATTATTGCTATTTAATTGATAATATTTATTAATAATTTAAAAAGTGCTATTAGATAATAATTTTTTTAGGATTTAAGGATAGCTGGTGACCCGGAGGCCTTTCCAGTTTCACCAGGACAGGTGGGCGAGCAAAGGCTCAGCCAGGATAGGTGGGATTTGCTAACAGCTATCCGAGCGCCTCCGAAGGAGACCTAACAACTCAAGAGCAGCTGCTTCGCGAATGAATTTACTACCGGATCGGAATCGCGATCTGCTGAAAAGATCCGGCGAGAAACTCAGCGAGTATGGTTACCGGGGTCCCTAAGCCCGCTCCTAGTGTTAGAGCTGAAGGCGTCAATAATATTATTGGATTTCGGACACATTGCCAGGAAAGACGTAGATAATCTTGAAGATCTGGTGATGATTGGCAAAGTGAAAGGAAAAAGATCGCAGGGTCACAGCCCAAGTTCTACTGACCAGGTTTGCACCACTCTCAACTCTACGATTATTTCAGAAAAGCCGAAGACAGCATGAGATGGCACAACTTCTTGAGGACGAAGCTCATGTCTTGGTCACGACCCTCAGACAAGAAGAGCACGACTGAAGAAGCAAGATAACATAATATATTACAAATATCAACATATATTCTTTTAAGCCGAATTTTAATCAAATAATTATTGTATCATAAATTTAATAAGAAATGAAAGTAAGTAAGCGAGAATATCATTTATATCGATAATATCGTCGGTAAGATAGATAAGATCTAGCGTATAAATAAATTGAAATAGCCTCTCAATAACATAGTAGAAATACAAGTAACTTTTGGTAGAAGTAAAGTAAAGTAATAAAAGAACGTTTGGTAAAGTAACTTTTGGTAGTTTCAAAATGTTTAGCATAATTTAACGACAATAAATAAATGTATCATCGTTATAATAAGTGTTTTCGGGAACCAGCAATGTATAACGTAGAAAATTTTGGGTCAAATTTACTCACTAAAGCTTTGAAAAGGGATATGGTAATAGACGAACACTCTCTGATTTATTATCTGATCTGTTTATTCCGCTATTTTTAAAGGATTTTTAAAGGTTTATTTTTTAAAGATTAAAAACGTTTTTTCCGTCAACATTTTTACGAAGAATATTCAAATCTGTCCTGATTTTTTGGCGGAATTTCCATTGGCCCATATGTATAAGAATTTGAATTTCTACAAAACGTAAAAAAAACCGTTTAAGTCAAAGAAAAATTCAATCGAGAACCACGAAGAACAAATTCAACAATTCCCCGATTACCAAAAACCCGGATAAGCAAGATTAACCCGGGCTTAGGCCGGTTACAACGGATTCACGGTACCAGGCTAGCATAAATGCAAGGAAGTAGATAATCCGTTTTACCCGGTCGTGTACAGGGCATCCGGCAACACACACACAAGCCATTTCAATGTACGCGTGAATCGCATGAAAATATAGTCCGTGTAAATTCTTGTAAGAACTGTGTCCTTTTCGACTTAAGTTCTTTAAGATCCTAGATTAAAAATTTCAAACTTGTAATGTGGTATTTTATTCGGTTCTAAGCTTCGTTAAACCAAAATTATGTCAATTTAGAATTACGTTCGTCAATATTGTTTCGAACAGTTTATATTTTTCGAGGGAAAAAAACCCATTAAAAATAGTTTAATTTTCGTGGTCAAAGACGACTAAGATTTTATTTGTTGACAGTCAAGTATTTGATATAGACTAGCTGACCCGGCAGACTTCGTAGTGCCTCAATCGATAAAAAAAAGAAATAACATATCAAAGGAAAAACAAAATTGTTATTTTTATTTAATTCCGAGCATTTTCATATTTATTTACCTTTTAAACCTTCTCTGGACTTCCACAAATAATTCAAGACCAAAATTAGCCAAATCGGTCCAGCCGTTCTCGAGTTTTACCGAGACTAACGAACAGCAATTCATTTTTATATATATAGATAGATAGATAGATAGATTATTATTAATACTGCAGTGTCCAGAAAATTGGATAGTGCTATGGAAAATTAAAATTAACTACTTTAAAGTTCCAAATAAGTTTAAGTTTCCCGAGCGCTGTGACATGTCCCTCTTCAAACGAGGCTTTTCAGCGTCAGAACTTAAAGGTAGGCTGCGGCTTGGCTCTGCACCTGGCTTTGCTTGTCCATGGGCGATGATAACCACTCACCTTCAGGTGGGCCGTATGCTCATCTGCCTACAGGGCAATAAAATAAGAACCAAAAAAAACTTCTATCGGATTTTTTTCTTTGAAAACTCCGTTAATTTTTTCAAGTTTAATACAACTTTTATCTTATTTTTCCTACTACATATTTTGGTATCACACTCAATCACTATTTATGTGTACTAGAGGTCCCGCAGTAGTCGAAATTCGACTATAATTAATTGGAATTGTAAGTTTGTACACTATTATGATTATATTTTATACTTCTATAATCTCAAATTTCGCCAGGACTACACTATAAAAAATATTAGCAAAGACAAACAATACTTAATCTATTCTCAATTTGACAACAGACGCCAAGAACAAAAGTTTGACAATAAATAGTATGCATGCGTGTGTGCGTCGAATACATGGTATGTTGTGTGTGTAATGTTTTCTTTATGGATTTAATGTATCTTTTATGCATTATTTTAAAAAAATATTAGCATTGTGCATTTCTTCTCTATATTCTCTATAAGTGTGGAAAATTTCATACTCCTCCGCCCGCGCAATTTTCGTAAAAAGGGATACAAAGTTTTTGCTTCACGTATTAATATATAGATAAGCATAATATTAATATTGTAGTCAATTAAGGACATAATGAAAGAAAAATTTTAAGAAAACTTTTACTATTAAACTAGAAAATCTTTTGTACCAGGATGCTACGTGTAATAAACACATATACCGATTTGAATCTTAAGCTATTTGAAATAAGAGACAATATTACATGTATGTTAGTTCCGCTACGAATCAATATCTCACCCCTCGTAGATTCCGTAGCAGAGGGCGTAGATTTAGCCGACGCAAAAACAGAACTTATGTTTGTCTCTTTCTAAATTTAAGTCTTTGTCTTTTCCTAGTTTCCTAAGTCAATAGACATCACAACAAGAATTCCATAATCCATCTAGCAACAGTAATAATTAAAGTCTAAAATTGCGCAAACTTTTCTTTTCTACTAAATCGTTGGTAGCCTAAGAAGCCTCTTAGGCTACCAACGAATAGCCATTCAAACTTTACGCGGACCGAAATGTGAGCTCACGGGCTCCTACCACCTAGGTCCTACCACCAGTGATTAAAGAACCTTAGAACTCTTGTCTCATGGTAGGTGGTTGCATTTAAGTTGTAGATGTCTTTGAGCTCTGGTAACAATTTAACACCAGGTGTACCGTCAGGTCAATCATCTTAGCAATAAAGAAAACACCGCTTTGACCCATAAGGTCGATTTTGAATTGTATCTCTGGCTCTCGCCGGTAAAAGTGAACTATATTTCCCACAGGTTCACCGAAGGCTTCGTCGATATAAGAGAAAGAGAAGGGAAAGTGAAACGCGGCAGTCGGGAGCAGGGTCGCCAGCTGATGAACAGACACAACAACGAGGCTGGTAGACGGGTAAGACAGCTACTCACCTTAACCTTGGGAGACGAGTAAGACAGCTACTACACCCTCACCCTAACTTTGGTAGACGGGTAAGACAGCTACTATACCCTCACCTCAACTTTGGTAGACGGGTAAGACAGCTACTACACCCTCACCCTAACCTTGGTAGACGGGTAAAACAGATACTACACTCTCACCCTAACCTTAACGGGTGGATATATTCTCTTATGTTTCAATGTATGTTACTGGTGGTAGGACCACTTGTGAGTCCGCGCGGGTTGGTACCTCGCCTATTTCTGCTGTGAAGCAGTAATGCGTTTCGGTTTGAAGGGTGGGGCAGCCGTTGTAACTATACTTGAGACAACTTATATCTCAAGATGGGTGGCGCATTTACGTTGTAGAACTCTATGGGCTCCAGTAACCACTTAACACCAGGTGGAGTGTGAGCTCGACCACCTATCTAAGCAAAAGAAAACCCAGGGTAGAAAAATCGTTCTATAACCTAATATTATGTATAAATAATGTAGTTAAAATACTTTAAAAAACACGGTTTAATAAAAAACCAATTAGCATTAGCAATTAATTTCAACTTTTTCTTTTACACAGTTGTTAATCGTGAGGGTATTAAAGCGAAGTTATGATAATCGGTTAAGACTTCTTTCTGTCCTTTGATAGGCGGTGATAGCAAAATCACGGGTAACTTGCAAATGTCACGGAGTGTCGGGATCCTGCAGCCTGATCACGTGTTGGCAGCAGCTGGCCTCTTTTAGGGAGATCGGTGAGTATCAAAATCCGACAATTTATTTGACGCCACATAGCTAAATTTAGACTAGTCTTTTTTTATAATTTAATTCACTTTCCCAGTATAATTCCGCGTTTATTATTATAGTTTTAGGCGATTCTTAATAATACAACACCTAAGTTGTCTATGACCACGTTTAAAGTGTTCGAAGAATATGAAAACGTTATGACATACGGCGACATTTAAATGTTGTGCTCTAACTACTACCTAAATCACCGCCTACATTCCTTTAAAACGATTCCTTGACATTTTCTTTTCTTTTCCCACCGAAATAGTTAACATTGATTTGAATGTTGTGTTCTAACTACCGTCTAAATTCCTTTAAAACGATTCCTTGACATTTTCTTTTCTTTTCCCACCGAAATAGTGATTTGAATGTTGTGTTCTAACTACCGTCTAAATTCCTTTAAAACGATTCCTTGACATTTTCTTTTCTTTTCCCACCGAAATAGTTAACATTGATTTGAATGTTGTGTTCTAACTACCGTCTAAATTCCTTTAAAACGATTCCTTGACATTTGCTTTTCTTTTCACAGTCGAAATATATAACATTGCTTTAAATGTTGTGTTCTAACTACCGTCTAAATTCCTTTAAAACGATTCCTTGACATTTTCTTTTCTTTTCCCACCGAAATAGTTAACATTGATTTGAATGTTGTGTTCTAACTACCGTCTAAATTCCTTTAAAACGATTCCTTGACATTTGCTTTTCTTTTCACAGTCGAAATATATAACATTGCTTTAAATGTTGTGTTCTAACTACCGTCTAAATTCCTTTAAAACGATTCCTTGACATTTGCTTTTCTTTTCACAGTCGAAATATATGCTTTAAATGTTGTGTTCTAACTACCGTCTAACAGTTATAGGAAATAATAAAGGAGGAAAAAATAATATGACGATAATAAAGACGAGATTAAACTGTGTGTGAAAGTAGTGTTTATTATATCCACGACTTGCAAAAACCGAGGAAATTTAGCAAATTTAATAATACTGTGAACTTTTTTGTTTGCCTACCGATTTTCTTTTTTTTTTTGAGTGCCTATTTACAAGCTGTGTGTAACATCAATGGGGACTTAAAAAAAAACACTATTACAAAAAATATTAATTTGATATCCGCAATGAATCTTACACTATTCATTAGTACGTAAACACAGGTAAAACGAAAAACGTAAAAAAATATTAGAAAACAGTTACTTTTTTCCAAACTTTAGAAGGAATAATATCGATAACAAAAAAAAATGCTTTGTACATTAAATTTAACGAATCTAAACGTAATGTAAATATCTCAGTATCAGTGATTTTAAGGACAAGCGCGCACATTATATTGCAAGATGTATTTTGCATTGGAGTCATACATTTTCGAATTAGTTCGTTCTACCGTCATCAGCAATGCGTCGTGTGCTGAGGACCACATCACCTATCAGTTTATGCTTATCAATAAATAATCTCTCAAGTCAACAAAATAACAAAGTAAGCCCTGGGTACACTGCACAGTAATTAAGTTCGAATTTAGATTACTCCCTGAACACTAGTTTCATACCCGATCCTGTACACCGAATGGTTAACAGTCGACGTCGCCCAAAGCACGTCATTTCAGATCCTCCCGATCCATTAACGGTGCTTTTAGGCACCACAAGCACCGGTCACCGTCCTCGTCGAGCCCTTCGCTTGCGACTAAGGGCTCGACGAACGAATTAACCCATGGACACAGTCCACTGAGTTTCTCGCCGGATCTTCTCAGTGGGTCGCGTTTCTACCCGACCTACCGACCTACCTAACAACTCAAGAGCATCTGCTTCGCGAATGAATCTACTACCGTTACGGAATCGCGATCCGCTGAGAAGATCCCGCGAGAAACTCAGCGGGTTAAATACATGATTTAGGTTGCACATCGAAAAACAATATTCTTGTTCGCGTTTTGATAGTCCTTTGTTTTCGTTCAGTAACAAATTAACCACAGTTAAATTCCCACGCTAAATTAGCTACAGTTCCCTTAACTGGCTTTCCGTATACACGATTTGATTCGAAATGGCTAGCAACTAACGGTCATCATTGCCTTCCGTATAGTGCAGTTAATGTCCCACGATTAATAATCCCATTCTGTTCGTGTCAAGCTTAAATGCTGGTTAATGATTAAGACATAGAAACGATTTGTTTTAATTAAGATCTACTCGGGTAATTGTTCGGTCTCTTGTGAGTTATGCGGTGTTGAATTTTTTGCTGACTTCAAAGAAGGAGGAGGTTTTAAATGGTTTGATTGCATTGTTTATGTGTGTGTTTATCTGAAAACTTTTTTATGGATGAACTGATGTGATGATTTGAAAGCTTGTGCTACTCATGTGGTCTGATTTAAGTTATATCAAGATCTGACCAGGACTTTTTGAGTTATCCTCCTATGCCTTAAACGCCCGTCTAAAATATGTTTTTACTTAAACTTTATTGTCCACTCATTTTTTTTAACTTTGATCGATTTTTATTTCGTCTTAACGATTTCAATGTTTTTTACTATCTTTGGCTACTTAAAACTTTCCGATACATTTTATAGAATCTATACTAATATATAAATCTACAGTGGTTTTACGGATGTTACCTTATAACTACTGAACCGTGCATCCGATTGACTTAAAACTTTGTATCCATGTAGAAAATACATGTGCTTAATGGATAGGCTAATATTTATATGAATGTTGGACTCCCTAATAATAATGACAATAAATAATAATGTTAATTTTAAATGCCCAGCGAAGCGGGCGAGTACGGCTAGTCAAATTATAATTTTGACTTCTGTCTCATCTGATTCTCTACACTTTCTTCTTTTTCTTCTGGCCCTTATCCCACATCATGTGGGATCGATGCAGCATGTCCTCACATCATTAATTATAATTCTGTTTTTTTTCTCCTCCTATTGAATACTCTACACCACTGCGGCTAATTAAGTTTTTACGAGTCACCTTTCAGATTTACGAACTACATAACTCCCGCCATTATTCCGGAGGGCTCGTTCGATTTTTAAATCCACGTTTTATTGCGTTCCGGCAGTTTATGTGGCCGTTAAGTTTATTTTTTATTTTTTTTAAATTAGTTCGAAATTAAAATTTAGTGTCGCTTTTGAAATACGTTAATAGTTTAAAAAAACGTAATCGAATTCGGTATCCTTAAAGTTGTATTAGAAGTAAGAATTTCTAAACAGAATTTAATGGCTCGTATAATTTGTTAGTAATAATTTTAATTTCAAAGACAGTGGACATAGACATAATGAAAACTACTTCTATTTTATTGCTTAGATAGGTGGATGAACTCACCTGGTTAGTTAAGTGGTTACCGGAGTCCATAGACATCTATTACGTAAATGCCGTCATCCACCTCGAGACGAATTGTAAGGTATCCATTTTATCAGTACAACAGCTGCCCCGCCCTTCAAACCAAAACGTATTGCTGGTTCACGGCAGAAATAGGCAGGGCGGTGGTACCTACCCGTGCGGACTCACAAGACGTTCTACCATCAATAAACCAAGTAATTTTACAGTTTGATCTCGGGTTTCTTATTATCGTTGTATTATTGCAAAAGCTTCGAATACTTCGCAATCTTGATGGTCATAGGCAAAGAACACTATTACTTGGTCATAGGCTTTGCTCTACGATAGTTGAATATTATGCTAACTACCGTCAATTATTTCTAATTTTTTTTAAAGGGATTTTATGACCTGGTAACTGAGACCTTTAAGTCATGTCTTATTTTAATTTATTTTCTTATTTTTATGAAAAATGATAATATGGAGTGAAATCAAATGAAATGCAGATGATTGATTTGAGACATTAATCATCTGGTATCAATTTAAATGAAATGAGATGATATGGTATGAAATATCATCTCAGTAAAATGGTGGTCTTTTACTGAGATTTTTTCACTGGACTTTTTGGAGTATCCCGAGAAGTTACGTCCAGCGGCTGTTTCATTTTCCCACATTTATGCACTTTCACAGATAAACAGCTATCATACCACCGTTTTTACACATTTAAACCTGAAGAAATACTAAATAGACAAAATAAAACAAATCACACAACTTTACACCTCGCGTTCCCGCCAAAAAGTCTGTTTCTTTAAACAAATATTTCTGGAATCTTTCAATTCTAATTATAAATTCAAATACGCTTATGCGCGAACAATCCCAATTTTCACGGTGATAACATTGAAGATGATGATTCACACCAGCCGAATCCAGTTGATCATTTCCACCTTACTTAACACACGTGAATGTTGATGAGATTTTTAAGGAAAGAGACAACAATAGATCTTCTATTTCATTACGTCACGGTGTTTTTTTTTCAAAATCATCGGCCACTCGAAATCGATTTTTTAGTAACTTTCTGCTTATCTTTCAGGCGATTATCTCAGAGACAGATACGAAGGCGCAACAGAAGTGAAAGTTTCGAGACGAGGGAAGCTGCGTCTCAGAAATCCGAGGTACAGCCTGCCGACAGCACAAGATCTGGTGTACTTGGAAGAGTCGCCGAATTACTGTGTCAAGAACGAGTCTTTGGTACGTTTCCTACACAGCCGATCCTGCGGACCAAATGGTAAACGGTCGACGTCGCCCAAAACACGTCATTTCAGATCCTCCCGATCCACCACCCGTGCTTTTAGGTACCCCAAGCACCAGTCATCGTTCACGTCGAACCTGTCGCTTGCGACGAAGGGCTCGGCGAGTAAATTAACCCACAGACACATCCCACTGAGTTTCTCGCCGGATCTTCTCAGTGGGGGTCGCGTTTCCGACCCGGTGGTAGATTCTGCGAAGCACGGCTCTTGCTAGGGTTCGTGTTAGCAACATCGTCAGGCTTGAGCCCCGTGAGCCCACCTACTAGTTAAGGTTACGCTGAAATGGTCTCCCTAGACCAGCGGACGGGGAACCGGGGTAAATTACCCCAAATGGGGTAAAATGAAATTTTGGGGGGTAAAAATGAAACTTTTGTGAGTAAAAAGTATATATTGAAGAGAAACTTCCCGAAAAAATCATTTAAATTAAAAAAGCTTTTTTATGGGGGCTATATATAAAATTTAAACTTCTTTTTTCGTCTAATAATACAAGAAAAATATGATATGAATTATAAATTATCATTTAATTATATTTTCTGTGGAGGCGATTTTTTTTCCTGAACTGTATATTACATATATTACTATTAAATATTACCGTTATGTATTACTAGGTATTACATTGATAAATTGAATAAATGATGTTTAAATTAAATTTTTACTTATTGTTTTCTTTTCAAAATTATCATGGGGGCTATAATATTAAAAGATGCTAAAAAGAGCGATTTCGTTTTTTTTGCTCTTCGCCATGAGGTAATATAAAAAGTTCCCCGACCGCTGCTCTAGACCATCAGCTTAGGTAGGAAAAAAAAGGTATGTTCTTTTGTTACTGCCGTAAGCAGAGACCGCATATACATATCAGACTACGTTAGTACATTTTTTATTTTATTTTTATTGCTTTGATGGGTGGACGAGCTCACAGTCCACCTGGTGTTAAGTGGTTACTGAAGCCCATAGACAACGTAAATGCGCCACCCACCTTGAGATATAAGTTCTAAGGTCCATTTTTAGGGATTTCATTAAGCCTATTTGACTTGCCGCCGAGCAGGGGGTCGGGACCGGGGTCGTATCCGTGACCTGGCCCCCTAAGAGCTAGGGGTCCCACCCGTTGTGTGCGGGGAGAGACCCAGACGTGGGGTGGCGTGCTTTGCACGCTCACCCGCAATAGGAAGCCGGGTGATGGTAGACCGCGTTCCCCCGACCGCTCTGGGGGAAGGTGTAACGCGGCGCCATTAAAGCGGGCTCTCGGCCCGCTGAACGAGGGAACCGGTGGTCGTGTCGCTGGCGGCCACCGGTCCGGCGTCCGTGGGACGGTGGGATGGATGTAATGTGCTCTGCGTCAACCCTGTCCCGCCGTTTCAATAACCCCGACTGGGCTCCGGCCCGGTCCGAGGTAGGGCGCCGGTTGTGAGCGGCAGGAGTTTTTAGTGAGGTTCAACTCCCACATACCCCACCTGCCGCGCGGGTGGGGATCCGGCGATTTTCTCCTGTGGAAAAAAAAAAAAAAAGCCTATTTGACTTGAAAATTTACAGACGCATTTTTTTTATAGCTTAGACGCTTGGACGAGCTCACGGTCCATCTAGTGTTAAGTGGTAACAATGCCAATTTTGTTCCATGTTTTTTTTCAATTGCTTTGATGGGGGGACGAGCATGTGGCCCACCTGGTATTCAGTTTTTACCGGAGCCCATAGACATCTACAACGAAAATGCCGCCACCCACCTAGAGACATGAGTTGTAAGGTCTCAGTTTTAAGTACAGATGACAATATAACAATTTTCTTATTCATAATCTAGTATCCTCACCCCAGTATCAAGAGGATAAAAAAATATGAAATTAATTGTTAATTTGGTTTGCTATTTAAATCACCGCCATCTTTTGACGCTTCACGTAAAACAAACAAGCTTAGTATTGCCAGCTCTTGATATTTTCAAATTTAACAGACCAAATATCAACAGGCATGTGCTCGAGTTTATTCAACGAATATAGATAGAGATATTCTTCACTGCTTAAAATTAAAAAAAAAAACGTTTTTTTTAGGGCTCCCTCGGTACTTCTGGCCGAGAATGCAACAGGACTTCTTTAGGCTTAGACGGGTGCTCATTACTGTGCTGCGGAAGGGGTTACAACACTAAAAAAATTATGATGAAGGAACGATGTCAGTGCAAGTTCCACTGGTGCTGCCACGTGAAATGCAATACTTGTGTCAAATCCACCGAACTTTATACTTGTAAATAATAATGTGATCTGCTTATTTTCGGAACGTTCATGCCAGAATAATTGGCCTAGTGTTTACACGGAAAATATTCAGTGCAGAATTATGAGTAATATCTAATTGTAGTAGGAGAATTTTTTTAAAGGGAGATTTTAAAAATTATTATTAAAGCAATAATGTCCTTGTTGAAACGATATGAAAAAATATGCTGTCTAGATTGTATTCAGCGAACAAAAGCCCACATAATTTCATTTACGATTTAAAACGAATGATACTGGTAATGGTATTTTGGGTAATGGTAATGGTATTTTGGGATTTTAAATTTTGAAATTTCCCGCCAACTTAACTTGCCCGGTACCCGCGCGTCACTAGCGCTACGCATTGCCGCAGTTTGTGCAACGTTTGAAAAAAGTAAGTCGTGAAATCATTATCGGTAGGTAATTCCATATTTTTTTTAACTTTAAAATTCAATAAAACTATGACCTATCGTACATTTACAATCCTTAGTATTTTTAACCGACTTCAAAAAAGGAGGAGGTTCTCAATTCGACTGTATTTTTTTTTTTTTGTTATCTCATAACTTTTGACTGGATGAATCCTTTTTTTTTTAATAGAAAGCTGACGCTTCCCGTGTGGTCCCATTTCAATTTAGTCCAGTTCTGATAATGGTATCCCTGAGAAAACCATATAAGTCTTAAATTTGTATTAAGTACGTGCGCGACAAATAGATGAAAAATTCAATAACTCAATATCACGCCAACCGATTTCGATGATTATTGTTTTTAGTGTATATTAATTTGTTTTGGAATATCTTTTTTTTTTCTATTTAAAGTCGGTTTTTCTTAAAGCATGTCTATTTATTGAGAACGTGTTTCATAATTATTAAGGTTTATTTTAAACTATACTAGATACGTTAAATTATGTAGTTTTAGTTTTATTGTGAGATATCTTAAATGTGTACATAAGTAATCTTATATATTTTACGCTAAGACTATTAATAATCTATATATTAATACGTGAAGCAAAAACTTTGTATCCCTTTTTACGAAAATTGCGCAGACGGAGGAGTATGAAATTTTCCACACTTAAAGAGAATATAGAGAAGAAGTGCACAATGCTAATATTTTTTTTAAATAATGCATAAAAGATACATTAAATCTATAAAGAAAACATTACACACACTACATACCATGTATTTGACGCACACACGCATGCATACTATTTATTGTCAAACTTTTGTTCTTGACGTCTGTTGTCAAATTGAGAATAGAATATGGTTTGTCTTTGTTAATATTTTTTATAGTGTAGTCTTGGCGAAATTTGTGATTATAGAAGTATAAAATACAATCATAATAGTATACAAACTTACAATTCCAATTAATTATAGTCGAATTTCGACTACTGCGGGACCTCTAGTTATTTATAATTATGTATGTAGAGTGGTATATAAAAAATTACTTATACCTAAATAATTATAGTAAAAAATTAAAACAGTTTTTTTTTGTTGCATAAATGTGTAGACGAGCTCACAGCCCACCTGGTGTTAAGTGGTTACCGGAGCCCATAGACAGCTACTGCGTAAATGCCACCACCCACATTGAGATATGATTTCTAAGGTCTCAAGTATAGTTACAACGGCTGCCCCACCTTTCAAACCGAAACGCATTACTGCTTCACGTCAGAAACAGGCAGGGTGCTGGTACCTACCCGTGCGGACTCACAAGAGATCTTACCACCAGTACGTCATTAAAATTTTATGTGATACTAGATTAAACACCTAAGACCTCACAGTACATTGCGTAATGGAGCATTTAGACATTACAACGTAATTTCTGTCGCGTAGATGACATAAAAAGAGAAATTAGTGCTGAAGATACTCATATAACAGTCTGATACTTAGTGTTCATGCCAGTGCCCTCAATTCTTTTATAGCAATGTTAAAGATGCTAGCCTTCTAAGGCGCTAATCATCACAGTTTAATCAATGAATGAATGATTTATTTTATTTCAGACAACAAAAACAAGTCCATATGTGTACATAGTATCATTGAAACATACTTAACATTATAAAACCATTATAAAAAAGATTTTTTTTTTTTTATTATTGTATTTCACTATCATTCTATACCCGCTCTTCAAGCACGCTATACATCTCTCAATTTAAATATTATAAGAATAATATCAAGAGCGGGAGTTTTATTACCACAAGAAACTCCCTTATGTATCTCAAGCCGGTACGCTAAGTACCTTTACTTACTATTACTAGTACTAGAGTAAGGGAGTACAGCTTAGTAGATTGAGAGGCTAAGGATAGGGTATGGTAGTAGTTAGGTAGTTCTTATTCAGAATTGGACAGAACTTTGTGCAGCGATGCATTGCTCTTTAAGCATGAATTGTCTCTGATCACTATCACTCATGGATAACGATTAGAGCTAAAAGCTAAAGGCACAGTCAAATTGGTTACCGGGACTATGAAACTGAATCGATATAATAGATGAATATAAAAATACAAATTCGCCATATTGTGTCACCACACATCAACTTTGTTATATCTGTGGACTCCGGTAAACATTAGCACCGGTGTGCTTAGTGCGAGTTTTTTAACGTTCTCGATAGCGTAAACGTTAATTAAATTTTTTATGAAATTAGAACGTTTGCGTACGTTTGCCGCTAGGGGCGCTGTTTCAACTGCATACAAATTCGAGTTACCTTTTACGCTATCGAGAACTTTAAAATACTCGCACTAAGCACACAGATGGCCTACTAACTTGTTTACTCAGCGAATGTAATTTAAAACTAGCAGTGTATTTCATCATTACAGAAAAAGATCATTCGATAAATGTATCAAACAGATCTTTGCTAAATATGTTGTTAAATTAACGATTCGTCCAACTGTAGATTGTTTTTTGGCAATTAAATACAAGTAATGTAAATAAAGTGATAAAATCCTCAAGTGGTCATCAACATTTACATTAACTTTTAAATTAAAAAATTCTCTGCATTAGAATGTCGTTGTAGTGAATTTGGTTAGTGAATTAAAATACATAATTTAATGCATGCCATTGTACCTTTAAATCTATGAATCTTAGAGGCTATTTATTGTATGAAATAAATGTAATTGTTAATTAAGTGTTTTTTTCTTAATATGTTTCTGTTTCTTCCTATTAATTTGTAAGTGAAGCGATAATTTAGAATCTAATTACTATTAATAACACTAAAAAATTATTAAATTACATTACAGAATCTAATTACTAACAATGACAAAAAAATAGCAAATTAAGGTGCATATACTTAGTATGATACTACTCAGTCGCAAACCTAATTACATATTTTTTACCGTCTACAGAATAAATAAAACTTAGTTAATATTGGTGTTGCTCTTCTGTAGTACTGTTTCTAAAGAAATATCACCGTATTTCATCATTATTATTTTTTATATAACAGATTAAATAAAAGATTTGGTTGTATGGTGTGATACTTTTGCCTTTCCTGTTAAAAAGTGAAACTATTACATTACAATTTAATTTGTCGGGACTTTTTGGCGGGAACGCGAGGTGTAAAGCTGTGCGATTTGTTTTATTTTGTCTATTTAGTGTTTCTTCAGGTTTAAATGTGTAATAGCGGTGGTTTATTAACTGTTTACTATCTGTAAAGTGCACAAATGTGGGAAAATTAAACAAAGCCGTTGGACGTAACTTCTCGAGATCCTCCAAAAAGTCCACTGAAAAAATCTCAGTAAACGACCACCATTTTACAGAGATTATATTTCATCCCATATCTCATGTCATTTCATTTCACTCCATATTATCATTTTTCATAAAAATATTCCATATCATATCATCTCAATTCAATTCATTTCATTTCATTTCATGCCATGCCATGTTTCATATTAAATTAATCAGCTTTATTTCATTTCATAATAACATATTTCATAAAAAAATATGCACATATAAAAGATTAGGCTGTATTATGTGATACCTTTGCTTTTCCATTTGGAAAAATAAAACTACTAGTACTACAAGACAGTTTAATTTATGTCGTCTGCCAATGTCAGTCTACTAGCTGATGCATAGTGATGTCGTTGTGAGTTGTCGCTTGTCAGTCTCTGCGTGGTCTCTGCCCGTATTTTTTGAAATTTGTTTGTCCCTGTGTCGCTTTAAAATGGAAATCTCATCGCTCTAAATATCATAAGTAAAGTATTAAAATAAACAACAAAAATCACAAACAATACTCAAAATGGAAGTCGACAACTTATCAAGACAGGTAAGGCACTTAAATTATTACATCAACAAGTTTCAAAACAAACAATGTAATTTTTTAACATATTCGAATTTTTCATTTAGGTTGAAGAAATTGAAGCTTTAAAATCTATTTACACAGAAGAATTGACTATAGATAGTGAAATTACAAGGTCTTATACTATTAGAATTGAAGAAAATAAGAAAGAAGTGCTTCTTTACGTGACATTACCAGAAGATTACCCGTCGAGTTCTCCACCGAAATTCGAATTGTCTGCACCGTGGATGGACAGACAAACCAAAACGAATCTTCACAAAACCTTGCACGAAATATACTTGTAAGTATATTTAAAAAAAATTCTGTTTTCCAAATAACCATGTTGTCATATTGAAAATGCTGTTTATAAATTATCATTAGCAGACTTATGGTATTTTTTGTGGTCTTTTTTTCTCTAAAATCAACATGCTTTCAATATCCAAAAGTTATGACATTAAAAGTTATAACTTTGTTATTTGAGGTTTTTTTTAAACTGCTGGTGTTTTTAGCATTGCCATATATTTTGTGGATTTTTTTCCAAATCAACATATGCTCATTTAAAATTTTTTTTAATTACCAATACACATTGGACATGTTCCACCATGAATCACCATTTAATTACAAAAAAACATTTTCTAAATTACCATTATTATCCAGTCAATAGCCCATTTAGTCACAAAGCAACAAAATGGAAGGAATGGAATGGGGGTGCCATTTACCTATAATGAACACATTCTATTCTAACACAAGTTGACATAAAGAAAATATACACCACAATCACAGTAAACATAATGGTGATTTTATTTGAATTAACCACAATATGTACATTTAACAATAGTGTCAATTCAACATTGACAGCATAGTGATTTTAGAAAAAATAATACCACAGAATGTAAATTTTAGGAAAGATATTATGGTAATTTAAAATAAATTTGATTATTTGATGATGGTAGTAAATCAAATGCTAATTTTGATTTAAAACATAGCCTCACAGCCTTACTATATAAAACATTTGAATTCATAATGATTACTTGGGCATAGATATACCATTGTTATTACATTCAAGCAGTGATTTATGTCAGTTCTCTCTAAAAGTCTTTAAATTCTAAATGTAGATATTGGTCAAATACTGTGCAAACATTCTTACATAAATTGCAAAACAATTAATAATGTTTCATAGCATTGATTGCCATATACAGCTGTCACCATTAATATCAAGAAAGAACTAATAAATAACATGAAACCCATCTAGGGTGTGATAAGTGTAATGAATTTAGACCTTAAATATATAATTTTCAGGGATAATGTTGGTGAGACTGTGATATTTCAATGGGTCGAGATGATAAGGGAAGTGCTACAAACCGTATGCAAAGTAGAAAAAAAAATTGAAGTCACGGAACCTGAAGTCGACAGTTTGGATCTCACTACGGTATATATTTTATAATAACCTTCTTTTCTCTATAATAAACCTGAATGTTTTAAAGAAAGGAAATATGCATAGGTAAATACAATAAGTTTTGTTTTTCAGTTCAGTGTTTAATTTCTAGTCATATGACATGTCCTTTGTCAAATGAGATTTGAGATTCCTCACTAGTCAGTGACTTGGCTATGCTTAATGTCTAGATTGGCTGTATATCTATGTGCAAGATCATGTCTAACACAAACTGGTAAAATTTAAATATGAACTATAGGTAAAACAATAATACTAACGTTTCCTTTAGATAGTTATTCTGCTATTTCAACCTGAACAAAATAATGGGGCATTATTGACATGTACTCATAGAGTCATAGAGACAACAAGACAAGAGATGAGCACAATCATGTGAATGTCTGTAGTCTAGTAGTAGGAAGCACTTGTGGTATTACTTGTGGTAGGACCTCTTGTGAGTTCGCACGGGTAGATACCACCAACCTGCCTATTTTTGGTGTGACGCAGTAACGCATTTCAGTTTGAAGGGTGGGTTAGCCGTTGTGACTATACTAGAACTTATACATATCCCAAGGTGGGTGGCGCATTTATGTTGAAGATATCTGTGCGCTCCAGTAACCACTTAACAACACCAGGTTGGCTGTGAGATCGTCCAAGCATCTAAGCGTTAAAAAATAATAAATGGCAATATATGTGAGATTTGTAATAATCATCATTTTTCAGATAGAAATAAACTGCCCTGAAATTACACATGGTGAAATCATAGCAGACAGGAAGAGCATATTCCAAGGACATGCAGCTGAAGTACACAGTATAGATGATGTAAAGTGAGTAGAGTAATCAATAAAAGCCACATGAGTTCTGGTCTTAAGGTTGTGATGGATATTATAAGACACAGTTGAGACTGATGCTCAAGGTTAATGGCAGTGATCACTATAGATAATACACATAAATGGTAATCACTTTGTGACTCCTATGAGCTCTGGTAACCATCTCAGAAGATCCTTGGTCATGTATATGTGCAAAAAATATTGAGGTCCATTAGGCATAAGTTCTTGTGGTAATTTAATATAAAATCTTTTCAGAAATAAGAGCTATAAGCTTCTTATTCGCACTAGTCTGAGTGTGCTGTGTGGGAAAGGAAGAGAGTTATCTCAATATGCTGTAAAACTTGCTTACCTCTCAATATTTCAACAACCAATTCAAGTTAGTTAGTCTACAAAACATTTTGTAATCAATTATATTTTTTTCTGATCATGGTTTGAGCAAACAAAATTAACCCATTCTACACTATAGTTTAAATGTTAGAATGACTAAAGTAAAAACAGAATTTTAGATGGATAGTCTTTTTTTTTTCAGAGCTGTACTAAATAAATTAAAACAGAACAGAAAGATCTTAAATGCTACACATAATATGTATGCATATAGAATAGAAAGAAACACTGCTAAAGGTACGAATGTACTTCAAGACTGTGATGATGACGGGGAAGCTCACGCCGGAGGTAGAATGTTGCATCTACTGCAAGTTTTGAATCAGAAAAACACACTTGTTGTTGTGTCGAGATGGTGAGTTTGACTTTCATTAATCCTTATTTATGTCAGTAATAAGTCGACTAAAACTATAAGTCGTCGTGGCCTAAAGGATAAAACGTTCAGTGCATTCGTGTTGAGCGATGCACCGGTGTTCGAATCCCTCAGGCGGGTACCAATTTTCTAATAAAATACGTAGTTAACAAATTTTCACGATTGACTTCCACGGTGAAGGAATAACATTGTGTAATAAAAATCAAACAAAAAAAATAAGTTGTTTATATGGAACCTTAATAGTCAGGCATCACGTGTAGAGGCTTAGTGCAAATTCCATTTTCCTTTGTTGATAAGTTTTGCTGTTAAGATAACCTTGAAAAATAGGATTTTGAGTCTAAGCCCAAAGTTCATAAAAAAATTAAGAAATTCATATTAAAATTACCATCAGCATTACTAGTGTGAAAGTTTTTGTAAATATATGGTACAGAATGAAGAGTCTAAACCAGCCTTTCCCAAAGTGGGCGATAACGCCCCCATGTGGGCGCTGCAGGCCTAAAGGGGGGCGGTAAGAGACCCAGAAAAAAATTGGGGCATTGTGTAGAAGCTTAGGAGGCGATTTGTAATTTTATCTAGGAGGACTCTTAGATACCGACTGAGCTCTCGCTATAGTGGTCATTAGTAGGTGATAAAATGGGGGTGCTAAAAAATAATTTATTCTCAAAGGGGGAAGTAGACAAAATAAGTTTGGGAATCCCTGGTCTAAACAATGATACAGGGCTTTGTTCATTATCATACTGGTTTTATGAAAAAATCCATTTATATTATTATTTTAATACAAATAACATATTAAATCAAAGTAGAGTTGCATAGTTTTTAAAATTATTTAAATGAATGTGTGGTGAGAGTGCTTTAAAAGTATTAAAACATATATTTTTTATACATGAAATATTTTGCCAGGTATGGAGGAGTACAATTAGGGCCGGACAGATTCCGTCACATAAACAATGCAAGCCGACAAGTCATTCAGCAAGCTGGACTATTGAAGAAATGACTTTGACATTATTATATTAGTTTAATATTGTACATAGGATACTGTTTTATTTTAAAATTAAATGTGATTGTTTGTGTACAAAGTTGTTGTTTTTTTAATTAATTTTAAAAACACCAATTTTCATAGTCGTTTTTTGTCAATTAATTTTAGCTTCACCGATAACATTACCCTGCCTGTTTCTGCTATGAACTATTGCACTCTAAACTGAGAACTAAAGCTCATTTCTAAAGGCGAGTAGCCGCATTTGCACTATTGTTGTCTATAAGCTTTAAAAACCACTTACAACCAGGGCCGTTAGCTCTATTGTCTACAATGGAAAAAAATCAATGTACCTACAACATTACAGATTATATTTGAAATTAAAATTATTGTAATATATTATAAATAAGCCGAGTTAAAAACTAATCAGGGATTTAAAATAATCAGATAAAAGTCATGTTTAGTTAAAATACTCTATATTTACATTCACATGATGAACAAATTGCATTTCGTCATGTTACTTGACATTAGTTTCTTGAACTCTTAGCGTTATCACTCGTTTTCACTGTTATACATCTCTTATCCAGAAACTTGAGAAGATCCTGAAATTAACAACAAAAATAGAATTCTTTTAATGCAAATTGAGATTTTCATTGAAGCATAATGTTACGCTGGTAAGAGTAACGCCATCTATCGCCGACTAGTAGAACGAATGTCGAAGGATTTAGTAGCGCCTAGAACGTTTGAGAAGTACAACGCCATCTATTGTCAGATAGCGGAAACACACAATACTAGACTTTTGTGGAATATTCTCGGCGACCCTAGGGATTTCGTCTCGACTATAAAAGCGTTGCAGATATGGCACACAGTCAGTCAGTAATCGGAACTACTCGGAGCGAAACTGCGAACGGATCACCTGAAGCGAAGCGGAAGAAGCGAATAGAGAATTTTAAAGTTTTTGTTGAGTGTTTCAAGTGTTGAATACAGTTTTTAATTGTACTTTGGTGAATTTTTTTATCTATCCCGAACCCCAGCGCGTAACAATAATTTGTGCTATTCACTTTGACGTATGTACAAGTAGTAGTGGTACAGATACAGTATACTCCGCGCGCGAGCTCCGAGGATTCGGGGGCTGAGGAAGCGGGCGGGCGTGCACCGCGCCCGACCGTCGCTTCATACCCCGCACTCTCCCAGTACTAGTGTTGACCTTAACGTGAGAGTACGCTTACCGACTCGTTGTTTTTAATTTTGCGATAGCAGTGTTAATTACGTGTGATTTCTAATATAAATAGTCTTACACTTATAAGTCTTTTTGTTTGCACAAATAGCTATTTAATTTGATGAAAAAGGATTAGAGGAATATTACTGACAAAAGGATGGCTTAATGGAGGATGTTGTCTAATCATTTATTATTGAAGTATGTGAGGAGAGTACATCAAATTCTTCAACTACTGATTAATCTGATTGCGGGAGTAATTAATAAGATTTCACGTTCATTTTGTTCAATAAAAATCAGTTCATTAAATGAAATTCATACGTGATCAAGTGTTTTTTTTTTTATTTCAAGTACATAATACCCTCATAAAACTATTTTATAATTTACACTCGCACGGAGGCTTAAGATGTGTTAGTATCGATAGTGCAATATCGACTAATCACAACACTAGCTCATTGCGTCAACATTCCTTAAAAATCCTCGGAGCTCGCGCGCGGACAGTAGGTACTTGGCGACGCACCGTGGAGAGTGACACGAGGACTGCCATTATGACCTAGAGTGATTTCAAGGAGCAAGCGCAAGACAGGGTCAAGTGAAGAGAACTTGTGAGGACCCTATGTACTAGCGGGGTACCCTGAGACTACAACAACAACAACAATGAACTTTTATTTGATATGTGCTATGAGATATCTTACTCAACATCAAGTGGGCCGTATGCTGGTACAAGTTCAAAAAATCCTATTTACGATCAGGGATGGAGTTGCGTGACCGGCTTTTAGTAGTTTTTTTTACTGATTAGATGGATGGACGAGCTCAATGCCCACCTGGTGTTAAGTGGTTACTGGAGCCCATAGACATCTACAACGTAAATGCGCCACCCACCTTGAGATATAAGTTCTAAGAGGTCTCAGTATGGTTACAACGGCTGCCCCACCCTTCAAACCGAAACGCATTACTGCTTCACGGCAGAAATAGGCGGGGCGGTGGTACCTACCCGCGCGGACTCACAAGAGATCCTACCACCAGTAATGTTACATAACAGTGTAACATAAACTCACCTTGGGATCATATCTGTGACCGTAGCCGGCTAATTCTTTGTGAATAACATCTATATTGACCGGCTCGTATTTCAGAATCGCCTCCCGAAGTCCGCTGCGACACGACACGTAGTTGTGGAGGGCTATGTGCAGAGGGAGTCTGCATGAGTGCACCTGGAATATTACTATTGATTTACTTGGGGCCTGACAAAACTATTCACCTTAATACTAATTAAAACTCAATATAATTCTTACGACACTTAAAGTAAGTTTTTACTTAAGCTTTTTTTTCCTACCTATTCTAGTAACCTCGTGGGGTTATTCTAGATTCACCACCCCACTGAGAAGATCCGGCGAGAAATTCAGTGGGCTGTGTCTGTGGGTTAATTTACTCGCCGAGCCCTTTGTCGCAAGCGACGGGTTCGATGAGAACGATGACCGGTTTCTTAAGACGTACGCTTCGTAGTTTCTTTTCACCTTCATATCATCCACTTCCTTTTTTTTTGTCGACTATATCTAAAATTTTCTACGACATTCCCATACTAGCGCAGTGGTCTGCAACTTTGGCAACCTTGTCAACCAAAAGAGCCAAATATAGAAACCAAGCAATTGAAATTTATTGAAAGTGCCTTGTGTTTCAAAAAAGTTTACTGGTATAAAGCAAAATAAGTAATATACCGGTGTCTGAGCTAAACATTTTGCGGAAGAGCCGTAGTTAAGAAGTCAGAGTCGCGGGTAGTCGACCACTGGCTGAGTTTTTTTAGTATCGGTTTTCCTATTTGACGACAGATGGCGTTACCTGTACTGACTTAACAATTTTGACGCGACGACTTTTAAATGTAAAACCAAGTAGCCTCATCCAAGGGCTTTTTAACTAATTAAGCCGTATTAAAAACTAATATAACAAGGTACCGCTTAAGGCTGGAAATTTAATCAGCATTAAAATGAAATGCACCTTTGCTCTTTCCTTTTTCTGAAACATCCAATCGTCAGAGTGACATTCCACTTCTCTTATCACGGGCGTTTCATTCGTAACTTCATAGCAATCCTCTATATTCACATTGTGCTTGATGGGAGAATCCTTTTTGGCACTTATTGCTTTCGGGCTATTTTTCTTGCGTTTTTTCGATGGTGATGCTATTACGTCAACTGGCATCTCTTCGACCAAAGGATGAGTTTGGTTGTAGAGATGGGTCAAGAGTTGTATGGCTGAAATTTTAAAAGATACCAGGTTATGAAGTTCACCTTACTTTTTTCCTACCAAGCTGATAGCCTTGAGAGGCTATGTCAGCAAGTAGGTGGGCCCACGGGGCTCAAACCTGACGACGTTACTAACACTAGCCCTAGCAAGAGCAGTGCTTCGCAGAATCTGCCACCGGATCGGAAACGCGACCCACTTAGAAGATCCGGCGAGAAACTCAGTGGACTGTCTTTACTGATTACAACTTCAAGCAAACGGTTACTGAAGTCCATGGCCAGAACTATATGAATGTCGCCCGTCTTGAGACATGAGGTCAAGTCTCAATGCTATTCTTTTTTATTGCTTAGTTGGGTCGACGAGCTCACAGCCCACCTGGTATTAAGTGGTTACTGGAGCCCATAGATATCTACAGCGTAAATGCCGCCACCCACTTGAAGTATAAGTCTAAGGTCTCAGTGTAGTTAACACGGCTACCCCACCCTACAAACGGAAACACATTACTGCTGGTACTGGTATGGTATATTCCGACCACCAAACCATCATATATTTGGATGTTTGATTTTTACTACATGATGTTTTACCTACAACCTGTGTAACCGGCAATAGCTTTAACCTATGCTAGAGAGACAGCACTTCATCAGACCTTGATTTAATTAATAAGTTCTGATGGCTCAAGTAGCTGTAGCATTGTTTGTAACATTAATGTTAGTTGCTCCACTAAAAAAAATACAAGTGCAGAAGTTTTAGATACCACAGTGTATCAAAATATAGCACGGAATCAATGTTTTTAAATTAGATTTTTTTAAATATTGTACTATTATGTAATCACCTCTTTTCCTCTTCAAAGGTTTTAATCCGTACTTATATAATTCCCTGTTTCTCTCTGGACTGGTCATTGATGCATAATCTTGCATTGGAGTTACTTCGTCCAATTTTATTATGAAATGATTATTTTTTGGTGTTTCTGTTTTAAAAATATTTTTTTCTCTTGAAGGAGTTACGCTATTTGAACTCAATACTTCATTTTGTAAATTAATTGCAGAAGTATATTCATTATCATTAAATTCCACATCATCTTTCTGCTTATCGGCTGTTTCACTTTCAAATGATTCTTGATTTTGAACTTTTTTATCTAGATATGTTAGTTTGGCTTTATCAGAATTCTCAAATCTAGATTTATTCAATGAATAATCCAATTCATTGTCATGTATTTCAAATATTTCAGACTTTTGACTAAGTTCAACATCCTGAATTTCAATAGGGTCTATTTTTGAAGAATTTTCATTTGATGAATAAACTGTATGTTTTCCACTTTGAATTTCATCATAATCTATAGAAATATTGTCCATTTTACCAAGTGCACTCAAACATAGATTTGGAGATTCCCTGTCAGAGCCATTGGGTGAATTTGAGGATTGTGTTAAATCGATTTCTTCTTCACAATCTTTTACAATTTCTTTAAATACCTCTGCATTTTCGTTTTCTATAGAATCATTTAAAGTATGATTTTTTGAATTATTTTCATGTTCAGTATTGTTTTTTGCTTTTTTTAAATCTATATCATCAGTATCATTTAGCAATTCAGGGCTCTGAGTTAGATCGATTTCTTCATTACCATTATCTAAATTTCGACTTTCAATATTGTTACTTGCTTCTGAATCTTGAAAAGGCACTTCAATAGTCACATTTTCTTTGCTGTCATGATCATGAATAAAATCATCAAAGAAACTTTGACATTCTCTTTTAGCAGAAATATATTTGTTTTGTGTAAGATCTAATACTTCTTTTGTTTCAAACCTTTTATTGGACAGAGTTCTAGTATATTCATCAACATCTATAACATCAATATCCAGATTATTTTTACTATTTCTTGGCATACTAGGCTTTTCTAAATCATCTTCTGTGTGGTTTTCTTCTAATATGATATTAATATGGTTAACAGTTAAATCAATTTTACTTACAACAGTTTTTGAACTAGACACACATTCAGTCATGTCCATAAAGTCATCGGACCTCCTTCTAGTTATATTTTTATTTTCCATGATTGCGCTTTTCGATGTAATTTGAGATACATGATTCAAGCATTCTGTTAAATCCATACTAATATGTTTCTCTTGTGATATAAGTTGAGCATGTCGACTATTATCCATTAACGAAGATTCATCATCAAATATGTCTGGCGAATAACATCTGTGTTGAGTTACACTTTCTGTAACAATATTATCTTCTGGTTTATTGTTATTCCTTTTCTCTTCATCTCCTGAATATTTTGGAGCATTGTTTGTTTTAAAAACCATGATTTCAGTTCGTCTTTTGAATGTACCACTTAATAAATCGTCTAATTCACTTTGACTGCAATCTATATCACTAAAGCTGATAAAATTGTTGGCAATTCTGGGGCTAACTGGCCTCCCTGGTATTTCAGTCCAGTCTCTTAATAAATTAAATGCACTTGTAGATTTTTCTAATAAGTTTTCCACATAAAATATACCATTATCTTTTATATGTTCATATGAAACATTAGTTGATAGATTATATAAATGACTATTACTAATATTAGATTCTATTTTGTGATCTATATGGTCAATATCTTCTAATAATACACAAGAATATTTCTCAGATATGTTTTGTTGTTTCTCTATATCTGAAAGAGAAATCAGTTTATACTGTTTTCTATTTTTCCTGATTTTTTTTGATGTTGTTATTTTAGTTTCTGGTACAACAAAACCATATTCCTGTAATGTTGCATGTATTTTTTTGGTTCGTTCTTGGGAATTTCGAAAATTCTGTGGATTTACATCTGAAGGTTCAGCTTGAAGAGACTTTGATAAAGCTACTGCCAACTGCAACTGTTCAGAATCTACATCAATACCTGTCTTCTCGCATACGTTATTAAATTCTTTACTAAACTCAATTAACTCATTATTCTTTCTTTTTAAAGAAGTTCTTATATCTTTCTGCTTGCAGATTCTTTTTCCATTCTTTCTCTGTTTCCTAGCAGGCTTTATAATTTTAGGGCAGGTAATGATTCTCTTAGTTTCTTTAAAATCTTCAAGACTCTCATCTGCTGCTCTCGTGAAATATTTACTTATCACATTCTTGTCTTTAGTGCTGGCAACAAATAAAACAATTTGTGTAGTTTAATAGTTTATTATCATGTGTACATACTGTATTTTAATAATTCTGATATTCTCAAGCAATGAATACACGGTGTGACAGAAATCCCTGAGAACAAAATGTTAACAATATTTTGTTTCTTTTTTTAATTGATTTAATTCATTTAATAATTTTTAATACAGAGAAATTGTATTTATGACTTTCTAATATTTTACAAAATTGGTAGATTAATTCCTGAACAATCATTTACTATCATCCTCTTCTTAGAGATGGCTTGAACTAAATCATCTAATCATTCGCAGCATTCACTGTTATGTTATAAATAAAATAATTCACATTTTATTGTAAATATTCATATCATTTAATAGAGACTTGTTTTTTTATAAGCACATTACCTATTATTACTACTATCACACATTCTCTATTTATCCGGCCTATCGGGGCGCTCATATCCATCTATTAGGGCACGTATCTGATCACCAGTTCTATTTGGTAGGCCGCTGGCTATCAATAATCTCCTTTCCACCTCTTCTATGGGATCCTCATATAATTTTTCTGCAGCTCGACGAAGATTCTGTGTTATGCTCGCATTACTAAAAGTTTAAGATAACTTTTAATAGTAAATACTGTGTTCGCGATATGTTGTACACGGACTTAATTCTTTCCATAAATTGTTCTCACTTAAGCAATCTAAGTTTTATTTTAATAATTATAGAAAAAAGGGACAGCTTGAATGGACAGAACCAGAATTTTTATGGAAATATTGTTGAGGTTCAGAATTTAAAATATACATAACCTCAAAATTGTTACTGTACAAATATTTTAGAGAAAACTTACTGAAAATAAAAGCCACATCCTGCTCCTATTAATAAGCTACCGATAGCAATTGCACTACCAAATTTTCCTGCAGGAGTTCCTGATATTTTTCTTGGCTTCCACTTTGACGTATCAATTCCGATAGCCATTTTGGGCGTTTCGTTTTAAATTAATTTTACCTTCAAGGTTTTGGCATTAAAAATTAAAAAGTTCTTCGTTTGTCTCTTCAGGTTTAATGTGTAATAACGGTGGTTTAATAGCCGTTTCGAATCTGTGAAAGCGCACAAATGTGGGAAAATGAAACAAAGCCGCTGGGCGTAACTTTTCTGAATCATCCAAAAAGTTCACTGCAAAACTCTCAGTAAATGACCACCATTTTACTGAGATTTTCATAAAATCATCCCATATCATCTCATCTCATTTCATATGATTTCATTTCATTTTATATTATCATTTTTCATATAATAAAGTATATAAAAGATTAGGCTGTATGGTATATGATACCTTTGCCTTTCCAAATAAAATTACTACTACTTGAAAACAAAACATTCCAAAGTGTATAATCTATGATTCCAACCTATAAAATAATAATAATAAAGGTAATTTTTATTCTTCGAAAACAAATATTAATTTACTTAGATAGGATCATCTGAACAAATCGTATGTGCTTGAAATTAGTTAAACTCTAAATATGTCATTACTTCAAAAGCTAGCGTATAACGATTATAAAAAGGCAAAAGATTTTACAGTACATCAATGTGAAACAATCGCTAACTTAGCGAAACTGAAGTGAGTAATTGAAAGAAAATATATAAATGTAATAAATACAACTGATTACATCTCGTCATCATGGTCTAATTTATTAACTTATTAATTTTACACTAGTACATAGCAGACATCGTCCTACCTAATACCGAAACGTATAAATGACAGTCACATTAAATAAATATTTTTTCATGTATGTTTAGTACAACGTTTACAAATGTAGAGTGCCCAGGAGAGCATTTACTGAGAAAATTAGATCTAAGTGGCTGTTCTGTGTCACAATACAAAGTATTGCTCAGTGCCTTGAGGAAATATCGACCACATTCGAAGATAGCTGTTTTAATTGCAAATAACTTATATACACATCTATCAAAACTCGCCACTCCCGCTGTAGACTGTGACTCTTTGTCCTTGCATTTGAAAAGTTTGGGATTTATTGTTGTGACCGTAAAGAATACACATGCAAGTCATCTAAAGGATATTGTTGGAAGAATATCTCATGTCATACCGCCTGATTCATATTGTAAGTGATTAAATCATTTTAAAATATTTAATATACAGAATTCAATTTAAATATGATTAATGTTGTCTTAATTTTACCTATAGAGACAAAAATTTAATTTTGTGTAAAATATAAATTTATTAGTTTAATAATTTATCGTTTATTATTAACAAAAAGTCAAATCAAAATAATTTAACATACATCAACCCATACAGTAGAACAGATCTTCCAATGCGCTTGAAGGAGGCACAGTTCCCAAGATACTGGCTGCGTTGCCTTGTTGGACAGCCAGACTCACAATTTATTAGTTGATTTCATTAATAATTTTCAATTAATATTTTTATTATAGTGTAAGCATATAATATTATAATTTTTAGTGCAATGTGGATTTTGTTTCAAGTAATAATTTATTTTAGGAAATATTTGAATTATTTGAATATAAAAATTGACAGTTTCATATTTGTATTGTTCTAGGTTTTATATTTTATGCTGGTCATGGCTGCCAAATAGGTAACACAAAGTGTATGCTGGGCATTGACTGTCCCACAGAAAATATACAGAATGAACATTGTATGACCGAAAATAACATGCTGAAACAATTTGAAAGATGTAATTTAGATTTATGTGTATTTATTTTGGACATGTGTAGAATCAATCTTGACAGGTATGCAAATCACATTAGCAATATTTTGTGACTATAGTCAATATCATTAAATATTATTCTTAAATCTAGTTTGATAACATGTCATATGAATTTTGGAGTACCTTAGAAGAGGATTCCCTACAATGACAATTTTGTCCCATGTTTATTTTTTTCAATTGCTTTGATGGGGGGACGAGCTCATGGCCCACCTAGTGTTATTACCGGAACCCATAGACATCTACAACGTAAATACCACCATCTACCTTGATATATGAGTTATAAAATCGAAGGCTGAAACGCATTACTGCTTACCTACCTGTATGGAAAACATAAAGATGATATCATGTGAGGTAGTTAAGATTTAAAGGTTTAAACCTAGATTTTTTATAGCATTTGTCCGTCAGATGATCTAATTTTGACCTCTGAGAAAAGAAAGAAAAAAGTACTTACATGTACAGGTAAAGCTTGCTAAAATCAATACACTTTTTCAGAGAAACAAATCCTGATATATCAAATTCAATTGTTTTTACTGAAGATTACATTGTCCACAAAAATCTACTGATAAGTTATTCAACGCAATCATCGCAATCAGCTTATGAAGTGCTCGAAATTGAGTGCTCAACTACTATTAATTTTGATGAAACGTACGAGCTAAAGACTGGTGACACAGACCGCATTGTGCCTGGAGCCAGTCAGTATGTGAAAGCTTTGTGCAACAGGATTGGAGAGGATTGTGATGTCAGTAGTCTTCTAGATAGAGTGCATGGTGGTAAGTATGGCTTAACATCAATTTTCGGAGCAAATTCCTTAACACAATTTATGGTAAGAGTTGACAGATAAAAAAGTCATGTAACAAGAAAACGTCTCTGCATGCGATTTTTTCTCTTTATCTATTTCCATTATGTATCTCTGAGTGTTTTTATACAGACTATACCTAATGCAATATTGTATAGACATTTTTTAATTATTGAATATTTTTCTCGACTTCTTTGTTAATAGGGATCATCTCTGTCAGGGGTGACGCCCCAAAAATTTTTAATAATAATATTCAGTTGGTATTTTTCAATCAGGGCCTCTATTGAGCATCCTTGAGTATTGTGAGTCCAGCATGACCGTTTGACTTTTTCTTCTGCGAAGTAGCCTTGCGTTCCATTGTAAAAATGGGACAAAACAAATGAGACAAACCTCATGTTTCCAGGTAGCTAGGTGGCGGCATTATTAATATACATTAAGAATGTTTTCCTTACAGATGTCGAAAATTCACTTCGGAAACAAAAACCAATAAAAGTACAATGCGGTGTTGAAAAACGCCAACTGAACGACGTTCCGAATTGTAAGTAACTTCCATTTTTTATTTGATTTTGACGGTACACTTCCTTACAACTGTTGGTTTTCAAACTGTGATACCGTGTCTCAAGATTAGGCAACGGCATTCACAAGCTTTGATCGAGTTTCTTCCCTCAAATAAATAAATCGCAAAAGAGAATCCCATTCTCACGGATCGTTTGGAACCTCTGGGTCTGCGGAGGGACTTCGGTTCCCTCTGTATTTTGTACCGTATGTTCCATGGGGAGTGCTCTGAGGAATTGTTCGAGATGATACCGGCATCTCGATTGACCATCGCACCGCCCGCCACCGGAGTAGAGTTCATCCATACTATCTGGAGCCACTGCGGTCATCCACAGTGCATTTCCAGAGGTCTTTTTTGCCACGTACCATCCAGCTATAGAATGAGCTCCCCTCCACGGTGTTGCCCGAGCGCTATGACATGTCCTTCTTCAAACGAGGCTTGTGGAGAGTATTAAGCGGTAGGCAACGGCTTGGCTCTGCATTGCTGAACTCCATGGGCGACGGTAACCAGGTGGGCCGTATGCTCGTCTGCCAAAAAGGACAATAAAAAAAAAAAAAAAAATGTAACACCTACTGTAAATCCCTCAAAAATGTTTGTGTTATTGTTCGTTTTACTCGTTAAATATATTCATCTAATACTTTAATTGGTGGAAAAAAGGCAATTTTCGTATTTAAGAAGTTCCTAAATTTAGGTTTGAAAAGAAACCAAACCATATGGGAGGAAGGGATAATGGGCTGTGCTTTATTTTACCTACATAGTTTTAAGCGGTCGCTGGAAACTCACCCCGGTCATCGTCCTCATCGAACCCATCGCTTGCGACGAAGGGCTCGACGAGTAAATTAACCCATAAACACAGCCCACTGAGTAAATTTATCCGCAAACACAGCCCACTGAGTAAACTTACCCACAGACACAGCCCACTGAGTTTCTCGCCAGATCTTTTCAGTGGGTCGCGTTTCCTATCATCCGGTGGTAGATTCTGCAAAGCATGGTTCTTGCTAGGGTTTGTGTTAGCAACATCGTCACGGTTTGAGCCCCCGTGAGCTCACCTACTAGTTGAGGTTACACTGATATAGTCTCCCTAGACCATCATACAGATTAGGTAGAAAAAAAAATTAAAAAAAAATGAAACTCACCAACACCAGTCATAAAAAACTGAACACTTCAAAAGGTCTTAAAACGCAACTGACTTTCTCTTACACATCTTATAGCCCGAGAGCCCGTGGGATCTACCTGTATGTATTTGACCAGACCTGAATTTTCGTACATTGAGACCCCTATACCTACCATGCATGAGGTGGGGACTCACTAAGCTCAAAGTGGTCGACGCGCCGAGCGCTCAGGTAGGACAGGTACCGATTTTGACGGATTTTAAATCCATTTGACCACGTCTGCCGTTTTGAAATTTTGAAAATATATGATTATTATTATCGGAAAATAATAATGGCAGACCATTATCGCGCATTTTACTTTGTGGCAGACCACTTTGAAAATGCTAAATTGCATTGAAAATGCAAAATTTTGAAAGTAATTGACTAGATCTGCCATTGATTTAATAATATGTTGTTTATTATAGTCTTAAAAACTTATATTGATCACGGCAGACCTCTACATTGCGTACATACATCAACATATAATAAAATCTTAGCTACTACCCGGCCAGATGTATATTATGTTTTCCGTTCACTGTTTTAGAGGAATATAATTTACTTGCGATTTACTTTAGCAATGTATTTACCGCAATTAATATTTTTTTATATTATATATACTAAACTTCATTAGTTAGACAATTAAGAAGTGAATTTTTTATGGAATAATTATAAATAATACGGTACAATGCTGATCAAAAAAGAATTCAATTCCTCATTTTTATTTCGTCAAGACAAAATTTAAAAGTGTTAAATCAGTTAAAAAAATATATCATGCATGCATTACATATTATATATATATCAATCTTCATTCATCATCATCATCATCGGAGTCATCTTTATCGTTAGGCGACTCGTCTTCATCAACCATTGAATCGAATACTGCAAAAATAAAACATAAATTGTAAAATGAACGTAAATTCATCTGAACATGTTCGAGAAAGAATTGTTATCAACTTACCAGGAACATTGGTGATTAAGTCACTCACAAAATATGGAAGTTGGTCACCTTCGAACCCTTTGAAGGCATATATGTTGTCCTGCTCAATCCAACCATACTCCAATGGGTCTAAAGTTGTCAGTTGCTTTTTGTAAGCATTTCTCCAAATAGAAGAAATATAGTGGGCCCTCAAAAGTTGTTGATAAAGCTCACTCTTATGCGGTGGTATTGAGCTTGCCTCAAATTTTTGATTTTTTTTTCTATAATTTTCATTGATGTCTGAATATTTATAGTTGCTAACGAATAGCTGGAACCTTCCATCATCTACATCACTAGATTTTTTGGCATTGTATAGCTGGCAAGTTAAATGTTGAATGATAAAAATGAGGAATTGAATTATTTTTTGATCAGCATTATACCGTATTATTTATAATTATTCCATAAAAAATTCACTTCTTAATTGTCTAACTAATGAAGTTTAGTATATATAATATAAAAAAATATTAATTTCGGTAAATACATTGCTAAAGTAAATCGCAAGTAAATTATATTCCTCTAAAACAGTGAACGGAAAACATAATATACATCTGGCCGGGTAGTAGCTAAGATTTTATTATATGTTGATGTATGTACGCAATGTAGAGGTCTGCCGTGATCAATATAAGTTTTTAAGACTATAATAAACAACATATTATTAAATCAATGGCAGATCTAGTCAATTACTTTCAAAATTTTGCATTTTCAATGCAATTTTGCATTTTCAAAGTGGTCTGCCACAAAGTAAAATGCGCGATAATGGTCTGCCATTCTTATTTTCCGATAATAATAATCATATATTTTCAAAATTTCAAAACGGCAGACGTGATCAAATGGATTTAAAATCCGTCAAAATCGGTACCTGTCCTACCTGAGCGCTCGGCGCGTCGACCACTTTGAGCTTAGTGAGTCCCCACCATGCATGGTAGGTATAGGGGTCTCAATGTACGAAAATTCAGGTCTGGTCAAATACATACAGGTAGATCCCACGGGCTCTCGGGCTATTAAATTAATACGTGAAGCAAAAACTTTGTATCCCTTTTTACGAAAAAGTATGAAATTTTCCACACTTATATAGAATATAGAGAAGAAGTGCATAAAAGATACATTAAATCAATAAATAAAACATTACACACACGACATACCATGTATTTGACGCACACACGCATGCATACTATTTATTGTCAAACTTTTGTTCTTGACGTCTGTGGTAAAATTGAGAATAGATTAAAAAAATATTGTTTGTCTTATTAATATTTTTTTATAGTGTAGCCTTGGCGAAATTTGTGATTATAGAAGTATAAAATACAATTATAATAGTGTATAAACTTATTATACAATTCCAATTAATTATAGTCGAATTTCGACTACTGCAGGACCTCTAGTTTATAATTAATCTAATATAGTTTACAATGTTACAGGTGAACCGATTATATTAATCAACAAATTGAAGGAGTCGATAAAAGATTATACAAACTACTGTGATGTTTTCTGAATATTCAAATAAAGAACAGATTATTGTGACAAGAATATAATTCTTATTTAAATACAACTTTTTTTATAACAACAATTATTTTTGTATTTCTTTTTAAAAATCCAGTAATCAGTCTATAATACAATCTTTACATTTTCTTAATAAGCATATGAGGCTGAAAATGATTAACAATGTTAACCCACCAACTGTCTTCAACTCCTTTTGTGAACTCTCTGATAAATCTGTAGTTCAAAATGAATATGTTATCCTGGTACTGGGGTTGAGCTCTGCAAAGACAAGACATATTAAACTCAATTTGATATCTATGCCTTCATGTTTATGATATCACTATTTTAAATAATTATAAAAAGAGTCTCTAAGTTATTCTTAGATATCTTATATGATGATGGCAGTGTGGTGGTACCTACCTGTGCGGACTCGCAAGAGGTCCTACCACCAGTAAAAATCTCTCATAAGCACTAAGATCTGCACTGTAATGAGAACTTATTTTTTTTTATACCCAGTAATATATAATGTATTACAAAGGTAGTAAATGGCTAATCGAGATTCTTTTTCACAATTTAAATTAATTATTGTTTATTTTTCATAAAACACAACTTATGATAGAATTTCAAAGATAAAACAAGACTGCAGGTAAAACAGCAGTTACAGATAAAATAAGAAATTTGAATGACTATTGAATTAAAAATTTACTAAATTTCTTATGGAAAGCATGCACAAGTGCTTGGTTATCATTTAGAATTTGTTTTGAAATAAATATGATAATTTTAAAATGCCAAGATCCTCAGTGTGCGAACTTGTTTTTAAAAAAAGTATTTACCCTAAAGTTATTGGAGGCATGTCACCGCTTTCCTTCATATTTTTCAGCCCTCTTAACACATGATAACACATTGTGATTTCAACCCAACGCTTATCCGAATCATCAAAAATTACTCCAACCTGAAATTAAAACAAGTTTGATAGTTATATTTATGTTCTATTGTATGGGCTCTGAAATGTTTTGGAGATATTAATGTGGTTTGCAGTTCATGGGAATATCAATTCTACTATACTATATATGAGTTGACTATTATCAAAGCCGGCAATCTGACTTTTGGACAATGATTGGTAAATCAGAAAAACGAATTATTGACTTTGTATTCCATTGGCAGTCACAAACTATTAACCTTTATTTAATGCAGGTTTTGAACCGTATTCTTTGAAGGAGACGATTTATATTCAAATCAATCTGTATTGACATATCAACTTCGATCAATAATACTACTAGATTCGCGATTAGCGCTTCAAAAACGGCCCGAAAAATAAGACCACAAATAAATTTGTGGTCTTATTTCAAATTAGTATGGTCCAATCATAGCCAACACTAAGACGTCAAAACGCTGCAATGCGCGTTCAAAAACTGAGTAAAAAACCACCGTAACAACAAGGTTTTGGAAGGAATATCTTTTTTTGGTAAATTTATATTATTAAGTGTTTTTCATAAATTAATAAACACAATTATATTGTAAATAAAACACAATTTACGAATATTGTAATTGTTTGGCCAATGTTTGCAACAAGGCACCAACTATTGTAACAAACATCACCTATTCTTGGACAGGGAATGCATAGAGTAGTTTTGTTATTTTATAATGTTATTTTTGTTTGTAGATTTCCTAGTAGCCCCTTGTCGCTGTGCATAATGGATATATATTGTCGCGAAAGAAAGAGGAGAAGAAATATTGAACCCTTATAAAAATTCTAGAATTGTTCAATGGTGGTGGCAAATCAATGCAAAAAAGTATTAAAAAAACTTTATATGAGTCGACTATTATCAAAGCCGGCAATGTGACTTTTGGACAATTATTGGTAAATCAGAAAAACGAATTATTGACTTTGTATTCCATTGGCAGTCACAAAACTCTTCTGAACGACATCTTAGATAAATAACAGGTTAAGTATTAACCTTTATTTAATGCAGGTTTTGAACCGTATTCTTTGAAGGAGACGATTATATTCAAATCAATCTGTATTGACATATCAATAACATTTTTTTGTCCAAATGCACAGATTGCCATCTTTGATAATAGACGACTCATATGTATGTGTAAATATTTTAAGCGTATATGCTGAAAAGGATTTGTTTTCTGGGGGAAACGAACACAGCCATAAAATAAGCCTAAATTAAACTGATTATAGAAAAATTCATTGATATAAGATTACATTATATTTGTAAAAAAGAAACGGCTCATATAAAAATGACTTCTAAACGACAGCTTTATAACAAACTGAATCTGTTTAAAGGTAATTAAACCTACATTATTGTTTTAATTACTTCTGTATAAAGAATACGTGGAAAACATGTTTCGTGTTTCCTTTCATATTTTTTTTACTTTATTCAATTTTATTTTTTATCACCTATTTGTTGTAATAGCGGCAATGTAAAATATTATCTCCTACTTTTTTGAATCGGTCAAAAATAGTTGCGACCATACAAAACAAACCTAAAACAAATATGTATATTCTGCAACTCTATGTCTTTCAATACTTACTGTGTTCTGAGCATTGAAATGTAATACCAAGAACTACATCTAGTTCCACAATACTATAAGCACGAAATTTTAAACAAATATTTTTAACCTTATAAATTTTATTAGGCTTTAAGTATCATTTTAGAATAATTATTTTTGTACTGATGACTTTTTATGTTCAAGTGACATTTTAAATTTATTCCATAATATTCTTTTTCTGACGAAAGGACCTAAATACATATATTTTGCAATGGTAATTAAACTTGATGTTTAAGTATTAAGGTTTATAATAAACTGAAGTCGTTAACATTATTAAACTTTTTTCTAAGAAATGAAGATGTTTTCGTGTCTGCAAACGTGGCCACTGGAGCGTCTTATTTTTGTTCCTGATCCTTAATCTAGTACTATTATCTTCGATCAACAATAGTAACTAGATTTCGGGTCAGTGCATAAAATCCGTCTCGTCAAATAACAGCGCACTTGAAATGTGAGCTCTTATTTTGTTTAGTTCACTTCAAACACAGCCAATGTCAACCCGTCTCACAATACCGCAGTGTGTATTCAAAAGTTGCAAAAATAAGGCCCGAAAAAGCAATTTAACGGCCGGAATATCTTACTTTCGGTAAGTACATGAAGTATAAACTATATTGTAAGCTTTAAACTTATAAATAATATTAAATTTTCAACAAAATTACCGATTTTTAACCACCGGCTCGGCCAACACATGGACAAACTTTTGCTTAACAGAACAGTAAATGCATGGAGTAGATTTGTGTTGTAATAATTTTTTAAAATTTGTTAGCAGCACTTCAAAATTAGTTGGTTAAAATTGGTTAATGCTGCTTTTGTGTCTGTTTGTTAGACTCTCATTAGATACTTAGCTTTCCATTTTTATTTTAGCTTTCCTATTATATTGTGAATATATATTTTTTTTTCCTTACATTATTCGTTAGATTAGTTTTTGTTATTGTGTTGTTTTGTCATAATTGTAAGGAACATTGTTATACAAATTCAGCACTATATGTCTTGTTTTGTCGTGCGCACATGTCTTATGTTGCAAGCCAGATTTTGTTTCTTTTTATTTGTGTATTTTGTATATCTTTAGCTTGTGATGTGTGTTGTGAGCCTAATAAAATAAATAAATAAATAAATCACATGTGAAGAATGGATCTCGATTGTCGCCAGAGAAACAAGAGATGACTTTTATAAGCCAGCTAAGATCTCCGCTTATTGACACTGGACATCTTTGCCTTCCGTGCTCACGGCTACTGAAACGTGGCCGAAACATTATAATAAAAATACCACGCTTGAAACCGTTTAAATGTTGTTTTATTATGTGCACTGGTCGCGAAAACTTAAAAATATATATTACACAAAAACGTAACGCTAATAAAATAATAAGTAATGTATAGATACTAACAAACATACATTTCCAAAACATAAAAAGTAAACAACTAAACTTTTACTTTAATTCATTAATAAATTATTTTAGTGTTAAGCGCGACTCCCTTACCTCCTGTAGTAAATACAAATCGGCATTTCAAGAAGCAAAAATAAATAAAGCAAAACGATGTTAGTTCTCAGAGCAATTAAGGGAAAAGTTACTTTATTTGTTGCTATTTAAGATTGATTTAACATTAAAAGTTGTTTAAAATATGTATTTTTATTGGTAAGTGACAGGAGTAATTTATTGCTTTGCTCGTTTTATGTGACGAATGATCGTAAGTATTAGATAATGTTTTGGAGATTTGTGACTTTATTACTAGGTGCCATAGTTGTTATTAGTTTGAACGTAAAAGTGTTTCAAAACTTTTTTCTCCGTTTGTTAGTAAACGAATGTAGCTATATAAGTATATATTCACGCGGACAGTTTTTGCTTTAATTTTGTACGTATCCCTTTATCTAGTTACTATTGTTGATCGAAGACTATTATTGATCGAAGCATATCAATAAAAATTTTTTGTCCGAATGCACAAATTGCCACCTTTGATAATAGACGACTCATATATACTAGATATTTAAGATTGCACAAGACTTGAACAAAATATTAGTGAATTATATATACAGCACTTATAAATATCAGTGAGTTATATAAACAGCACTCTTATTTTTCTTTACCCCTGAATATGAGTATACAAAATTTTGTGATGATATTAAATGAATTGAAACCATAATAAACATACTCACTTTTGTATTTATAATGTAATAAGTACATATTGATTTGGATAATTCATTATAGGGAATTGTATGTCACCTATATTTTTAGGCAAAGGTTGTTTTATTTAAACCAGGATATTTTATTATCTGAACAGAAGTACTGAACAAAGACTACTACTAGCTAGTATTATATTAAGCAGTTGCAGACCCACTGAATAATTGAACTTGCTCTTATTGGATTTTTATATGAACATTATAAAAATGTAAGACATGTAATAAAAATTGAATTGAAAAAAAGCAAGAGATTGCTAATAATTACTAGTAATAAGGTCTTGTGTGACTTCACAGCTGCATACTGCCTTATTCTGCCACTAGGCAGTAATGCATTCCAGTTTGAAGTTTAGACATCAAATGAAGATGGATGAAAGCATTCATATATTAATGACTCTGATAACTCAAGTGAAGATGGATGAAAGCATTCATATATTAATGACTCTGATAACCATGAACAACAGGAGGCCGTGAGCTAGTTCACTTGTTGCTATAATAAAAATATTTAAAATACAGTAAGATATTATTAGTGAAAAGAATTACTTGATAAGGAAATGCATAAAATATATCTTCTTTTTCTATGGCTAACAATTGCCGCTGGGACACAGAAAGTTGAGACACAGCAGTCTTCAGTGCATTAATAGCATCTTTATCCACCAAACCCTCTAGAGTTTTGAAATCACTGTTTTGTAATGCTCCTGAAACAATCTAACAAGAAAAATTAGTTACCTGTTCTAAAAAAAGTGGTCTAAATTCATACTCAACATATTATTGTGATTTTTTAATGTTGGAGATTGTTGATAGATAAGATGCTTGGTGTATTGGTTTATTAGTATGGTGATTCAAGCAATTGTTTATTTATAATATATTTTATTCTATCTATTGTCTATATTGTATAAATTTTACTCATAAAAATGGCAATATTTTTTTTACTGTTATTAGGGCATTATGATCTTGCATAGGTAAGCACCACAATGCTGTCTTGTGCTGCTTAAAATTATCTGTTATAGTTTGAAAGGTAAGAGAGTTGTTATACAACACAGTTGGAATTTATGCCTTATGTATCAAAATCAGGGGTGGTATTCAAATGCCATTTCCATTAGTAGCCACTTGACATCAGGTCAGTTGAGAGTTAACCATTTACTGCAATAAATAAAATCTTAATCTATGGTACATTTGATTTCACAAACATACTTACTGAGTAATACATTTATGTTTTTTAAATAGATGTCATCAATCCAAGTTATTTATATTTTTAACTTTTAATTTTTTTTATTGCTTAGATGGGTGGACGAGCTCACAGCCCACCTGGTGTTAAGTGGTTACTGGAGCCCATAGACATCTACGACGTAAATGCGCCACCCACCTTGAGATATCAGTTTTAGGGTCCCAGTATAGTTACAACGGCTGCCCCGCCCTTCAAGCCGAAGCGCATTACTGCTTCACGGCAGAAATAGGCAGAGTGGTGGTACCTAGCCGCGCGCACTTACAAGAGGTCCTACACCAGTAAAAAACTAATCTCGAAATAGAAATTTTTTTTAATCGACAATTTGCCATTACTAAGATTGGTATTTACCAATATTACGTGCGTAACATGTAATATACCTAATTTATAGTACAAATTTAAAGTTATATCATATAATAACGTTACCTGAACTGCATGTTTGGAAGCTTCAATGAACTCGTTCAGACTAAATTCTTGATCAAAATACGGTCTTATAATAAAATTTGAAAACATCCAATTCTTTACGTATTTTATGAATGAAGGCCACATTATCGGCGGGAATTCCATCAATTGAGGCAACTTCCGTGTTTCCGTTCCTTGTTCGGAATATTTTCGATATTGTATAATAGGACATTTTGAGGTTATTGCTATTTGTTTTGGTACATTATTATAAGCGATTTTATCGCATAGCCGTAACGATTGCCTCGTTAAAACATGCCTTAATACTAAATTCATATTTCGCAAATAATTATCAAAATATTATTCAATCTAAATAAAAAAGGTATTCTTTAAACCAAAACAATCTCACAACATTCGAATTAGGGATGAGGATTCGAGATTGATTAATCGAAGAACCGATTTTTCGAGTCAGAAAAATCGATTTTTTTAAATCGATATGTAGTTCTGAATTGATTCAGTGAATCTATATTTCACTCTTGAAAATTGACATTCGATTTTTTCAGTTTTGGTAAGAACCACAAAATTATTTCCAATAAGTATTTAATTTAATTTTTCAACCAATAAAGAATCAGGGGCCATATTTTTGCGATAATTCGATACTCAGTTAGCTTTATACTTATTTTGATTTCATCTATTTTAATAATTATTAATAATAATATATATATAATATATAATATAGAGGATAGAGGATTAGTTGAATGTACCCGTAATATTATACGGTATTGTCGGTTAACGAGTTAATGGCTCAAAAATTCACTATAAGCTGAACTATCTATTTTCTTCACTTTTTAATGTAACAAATACATTTAAAAAATAAATGTCTTCTTTCAAACCTGACCTGATACTTTGACATGGTAATAAAATAATTTATAATTACAAAATAATTTATTAAAAAATAATTTTCTATAATTGTCATTATCGAATTCTCTGAACTAAAAAATTCCGTGATTTTACTGATAAGAGGTCTAGAGGTATTATGGTATTTTTCTTGTTTTTAATAAAATGGATTTATATTTACATTGTAAATGAACTCTTGAAAAAAATCGATTTTTAAGGAATCGATCTTTTGGATCTCAATTTTTTTGTGAATCGATTTATTACGTTACGATTTGAATCGATTTAAAATCGATCTTTTTCGTCAAGAATCGGCATCCCTAATTCGTTTTTTTTAAAGGGATTTTATGACCTGGTAACTAAGACCTTTAAGTCATATAGTATATTTTTTTCTTTCTTCTTTTGGCAATAGCGTTTACTTTTTGCCAATGACGTAAATAAAAGATTGGGAAACAAAGTTAAAAAAGGATACGAAACACGAGAAACAATCAGATAATGTCTTATTTTAATTTTCATTCTTAATTTTATGAAAAATGACAATATGGAGTGAAATGAAATGAAGATGATTAATTTGAGACATTAATCAACTGGGATGAAATAAAATGAAATGAGATGATATGGGATGAATATAATCTCAGTAAAATAGTGGTCATTTATTAAGATTTTTTCAATGGACTTTTTGGAGGATCCCGACAAATTACGTCCAGCGCTTTGTTTCATTTTCTCACATTTGTGCACTTTCACAAATATTAAACAGTTAATAAGCCACTGTCATTACACATTTAAACCTGAAAAAACATTAAATGGACAAAATAAAACAAATCACACAACTTCACTCCTCGCTCTCCCGCCAAAAAGTCCTCCCTAATTCGAATGACGACACGGTGTTACCAAAATCGTAGACAGGTAATTTAGATAATTAAAACTTTTATAGCCCAAATTAGGAATTTTAAATGGAAGTAAGTGACAGTGCTGTTGCTGTTTAACATATATCTGTACTCTTTTTTTATAACTTAGTTGTGATAGCTTATGTATGACGCTATTCCGCATACGTGCCGCTTGCTAGATAAGTTTTAAGGGATTTCCCATAGACACAGCCCACTGAGTTTCTCGCCGGATCTTTTCAGTGGGTCGCATTTCCGATCCGGCGGTAGATTCTGCGAAGCACTGCTTTTGCTAGGGCCAGTGCTAGCATCACTCCGGTTTGAGCCCCGTGAGCTCACCTACTAGTTAAGGTTACGCTGAAATAGCCTCTCAAGGCTATCAGCTTAAAGACTTACTACACTTGGCTAAATTTAGTCGACTGAATTCAGTCGCTACTAAATTCAGTAGCAAGGATGGTTTCTGACTGACTAAATCATTTAGAAGCCTAATTAGAAACGCATTTAGGAAGGTGTGATAGCATTTAGTTACTTAATGATTTCAGTAGTCCCTTGTTCTCAGTGCGTAAGGACGTTTTAGTTTTTTTTTTTTTACTTTCGAATAAAAAGTATTTATTTCAGTCACCTTAATTTAATGTGCCAGACATTTATAAATAAACCGACATGTTTCAGGGATAATTTCTGGCAGCAGGGCTTGGGATATTAAAGAACTAAATTTTAAATCTTGATACGAATTTCCTGTTGCAAAAAATCTTAATGTTACAACCAATATTTCTATTGGACTTAAACTGTCGTATGATTAGATATGTAATAGTTATAATAGAGATACTTAATAGACTATCGAAGTATCGTAGGATAGTATCCTGCTTTTGAATAAACGGTGTCCCATATCATTTCATTTAATTTCATCCCAGTTGATTGTCTCAAATTAATCATCTTCATTTCATTTCCATATTAACATTTTTCATAAAAAGAAGAATAAAATTAAAATAAGACATGACTTAAAGGTCTTAGTCACCAGATCATAAAATCCCTTAAAAAAAAGTATTGTATTGTTTACTCCTGGACTCCTGACTCCTGGTATAAATTAAGTGTATAATCTATGCTCCTGGTGGTTTTACTATGTTTTACCCTAAAACGCTATATAACTTTCGTCGTTTAAATTTTAACTGTGTGCTTACCTAAAATAAAATGAATTCAGTAAGTATCTGAATTACGTTGATAATTTGTTTTACATTACGTTCAAGTTTTGAAAGATATCTCTTTTCAGTTAACAAAAGCAGCACCCATGACTAAGGATGAGACGAAGCTTCTGCTACAGCTTGTGGCGGTGAATGAAATTATAAATAATAAGACAACAAATGCCATAAATAATGAACTGAAAAAAAAGGCTTGGCAAAACTTGGCAAATGACTTTAATTCGTCGATCGCAACCGTCCCCCGAACTGCAGCGCAGCTTCGTCTCAAATGGGAAAACTTGAAGAAGTCTGCTCGCAAACACTGTGCCAACACGAGAAACGGCCTTATTAAGGTGAATTGAATTACTTGATGATGTATTGATAAGATTACGTTAAATAAGGTTTTTTTTTTCAGGTTGAATTCGCTTAATTGAAATAACTATTGTTACAGACTGGACGTGATGAGGATTGCTTTCCGCCAGATGGAATATTGGACAAAGTAGCTTCACTTTTGGGCATCGGCATCACACGTCAAGGTCGTCGAAGTACCAGCTCAAATTTGTTATTACAGTGTAACCGCTTACCTGCAGGTTAGAATATCTCAGTCCATTTATTTATTTGTTAAAAAAAACAGTAAGAAAAGGCTCTTTGACTCAAGAGTCACAAAACTAACATCAATGTATGCTATAAACATTAAAAGGTTTCTATATCTATTTTACCCACCTAATCCCAAATAAATCTGCTATAAATAATTAAATAATAATGCAATTCTTCTATCTACATTGATTTTAGGTCAGCCATACTCATAACATTTTTTAATACTTTTACAGCTAAGCGGAAACACAAGATGCAGGAAGAGCTTTGCAAAGCTCGCATATATAGAGACAATGCCTTAGCAGAGTACCTTAAAGCAAAAAAAAAGAAGCTTGATTTGGAAAACAATGAAAAAGAGATTTTAATCGCAAAACTTAAGTTGGAAATAGAGAATGCTAGGTTAGAAAATTTAATATTAAGAGGGGATTCCAAATAAATAACTAAAAAATAATTTGTTTTATATTTTTATAAACACAATACTTTTCAAAAGTTTTGAAGCACACCTCATTTCGTATGAAAAAGATCGCCGGATCTTCTCAGTGGGTCGCATTTCCCATCTGGTGGTAGTTCTGCGAAGCACGCCTTTTGCTAGGGTTCGTGTTAGCAACGTCGTCAGGTTTGAGCCCTGTGAGCTCACCTAATAGATAAGGTTCCGCTGAAATAACCTCTCTTGCTGACGTCCATAAGCGATGGTAACCACCAGGTGATCATCGTATGCTCGACTGCCTTAGACAATGTATAAAATTGTGGACCCAGAAACGTTAGTACTTTAAGAAGTACTTAAGAAAGAGTTTATATATTTTATTAACTTTAAAGTATGCACCTTCAGAAACAATACACTTACACCAAGAAATAATCCTATCATCAAATCATTTTTTAACGTTTTTTCTGGAATTGAGTTTTTACTATGAATTCTCATGTCTTTTATCAATTGAAAACAGGTGCAAACTGATTATTTGAGTTTAAGAAAAAGAAGCTGAAGGTAGGAGTCATATTCAGGGCCGGATTTAAACTTAATACCGCTCCTGGGCACCGGAAAAAATCCGCCCCAATACCGAAATGTTACCGAAACTTATACTTTATATATTTTCTTCAACTTTACTAGAAACTTTATTATAATATGTCATATATTCCAAAAACATAAATAAATATGTGTATTTTTTAACAATTATAAATTTAGCACTAAGGCTGACTCATAATTACACAAGAAAAAGAAAAAAAAAACTTTAATTCTGGTAAATAAAAAAGTCGATTATTTTTTTTATTCTCCAAGGAAATAAATTGATTAAATCATTTTGATTATTAATTTTACCAAAAGTGCCAAAATTATAATTCATACGTAATGGATGAATTGAATTTCTTGAATTATCAATTAAACAGAAGATTATTATTTATAGAATTAATTAATTACCTAGAGAAATCTTGACAAGGAAAAAATTCACTTTCTAAATTTCTGCCACACAGCTATTACGCTATTATTAAGTCATATCTTAATAGACGATGCTTTGAGATTAAACATAACCGAGAATCATCACAGATGAATGAGATTACTTCTGGTGTGCCACAAGGCAGCATACTCGGACCTGTCCTGTACCTCATCTATACAGCAGATTTACCAACCAACAGAAACACTATCATTGCAACATACGCAGATGATACAGCTATAATGTCTGTTCATGACGACCCTACAACAGCTTCTGAAAACTTACAATCACATCTAGATGACCTTCAGAAATGGTTTAATATGTGGCGCGTTAAAGTAAACCAAAGCAAATCATCCCACGTTACATTCAGCCTAAGGAAACAAACCTGTCCACCTGTAAGCTTATAGGTATAACGAAAACATACCGCAAGCGGAAGATGCAAAATATTTTGGCATACATCTGGATCGAAGACTGACATGGTCTAAGCGAAAACAACTAGACATAAGGCTAAGAAATATGTACTGGTTGACTGGAGGGAAATCCCAGCTTTCGCCAACAAGTAAAATTTTAATTACCAAACCATCTTAAAGCCAATATGGACATATGGCATACAGCTTTGGGGAACTGCCAGCAATAGCAACGTCGAGATCCTGGAAAGGTTTCAAAATAAAACTTTCAGAACAATGCTAAGAATACCGCATTACATAAGCAACAAGATCATACAAATGGACCTACATATTCCCACAGTGAAAGAGGAAATAGTAGCTTACAGCAAAAAATACCAGCCAGGTTGTCGACACACGTCAATAAATTAGCGCCGGACCTAGGAGGCACAGGAGCTGTGCAGTTTACTAGATTAAGGAGGCACAGTATACCTACCTTACAGAACAGAAATTAAATCTAACAATAAAAGATGAAGGTGTCACTGGACGTCTGATTCTGTTTATAAATCTATTAAGAATAAATTCAGCCAGAGGAATAGCTCAATGTTAACTGAAAAACAGATCGCTACGAGACATTAAAACATAAGAGAAAAAAAAAAACTTTCTAAATTTTGCCGCCCTGGGCACTTGCCGGACTGCCTCTTGTGTAAATTCACCACTGGCCATATCTGGTGAACAAGGTTGATTTATGGCATTTGTTGAGTTTTTGGTCAAAAATTCAAAACTGATTCACAATGGAGATCTTGTGCTGTTTATTGTGCCCAGTATTGTGGTGCAAACTCTAAGAATTTCGTTTCCTTTATGGCCTCTTTTGTCGAATTTTCTATGTTAAACGCTGTTCTATTATTTACCATTTAAAATTCCGGCGACAGGTTTCATACGCACGTGATTATTTAAAATGTTACGGATCGACTCCATCGGCGGCTGTCTCTCAAACTTAAATGAGGATTTTATGTCACTACTTCCTTCACTTTTGCGATACTACCTTTAGTTGCAGACGTCAATGGCTTACCAGAGGAAGCGAATCTTCCATAATATCTCGATCACTTTTGAACGCTTTGTACCACTCGTACGTGTTTTTGATAAAGTCGACTTACCGTAAGCCTTCTGTAACATTTTCCATTTCAACTCCGAACACGAAATTCAATTGATGATGCAATATTTAAAACTAATGCTTTGTTAGAAGTTGTTGTTTATTCTAAAATTCACAATACACACTAAATTTAAATAAAAACAGCACTGTATTTAACCTAATTAACGGATTCGACTTAAATTCCGCGCCAAAATGGAAACCAGTTATGCCAATCTAACAACAAAATAAAAGCAATTTGAGTTTGGAACCTTTTATACAAATCACCCATTCGATACTTTTTTGACTGAATATACCATGTGTTCTGAAAATAGTAATCCCCACGGAATAGATAAATAAGGTTGGAATGGTAATGTAGGCGGGGCAAGCGTGCCACAGTTATGATCGAACAAACATAACTCGACCGATTCTTTCATTCACCGCGTTTAGTGCGCTTCGGAATACTTGGGCGAACAGATCTCCGCTTTATAGTGCCGTGTTGTGCAATTATAACTTGTAAAACAAAAATCAGACCTCAAGTATAGAGCGAGGAGGTATATCTTTCGATCGGTATGTCGAAATTACCATTTAATTACAATATTATTTGTCTAAAACATAAAAATATACTGAGCATTATGAAATTCCAAACATTAACAATATTATTGCAGCAAGTTATAAATAGCATACATTGCGCGATGTGTATTCGCCCAATGAACGCAATGACCAAGTCAGCTTCCAATGTACTACATGCATTGCGTTCTCTACACTTCAATCTTTGAAATTTCGGCCTTTGCCCTGATTGGCCGTGGTGCACGGCGCTAGTTTGTCGATAGTGAGATGACCATGTGGTGAAATAAAATCATCGACAGAATTCTCGACTATATTTACATTTGACATGGATAATTTTTGCATTATTTTATATTTAATTAATGATACCTAGTATATTCTTAGTGAGACGTATTTTGAGTAAAATAAATATGTATTATTATTATTGAATTATTATCATTGAATTAAAGTGAAGGTATAATATAAAGGGACATGTAGACCTCTCATTTACGGGTATTTACTATATTGTCTAAGACGTATTAAAATCTAAGTAAAATGCCATTTGACTTATGCAGTAAATAAAAAATTTTAGGTTTCCTAAAGAACCTAACGCCAGGGAACAATGGATTGACGTGACAGGTAGAGGAAACTGGAGACAAAGACGAGTACTATTCGCTCTAAACATTTTACTGAAAATGATTTTACCATAAAAAAAATCAGAATACACTTAGTTCTGAAAAATTCATTCGCAATTAATAGCAAGCGCCAACTGCTTAACAAATACGTTTTATTCCAGCGACAGTGACTATTTGTAATTAATAAAAGTAAAATAGTTTTTTTTTTCAATATTTATTTCATGTTTCATTTTCTCCATTCATTCATCAGATAATTTATCGATAAAGAATATCGATTTTATCAAGCACTAGCGTGTATGAACATTTTTATTGCCTTTTTGCGTGTGTGAGTGTGTGTGCCTACGGGTGTTTTGTGCTAGTTTGCGAACGAATATCTGTCCTGAGATTTATGTGTGGGTGTTTTTGTTGTGTGCGAAATACTTGTAATCACAGTGTGTGTATGTGTAGAAATTAAAATAGTGGGGATGAAGCGGCGACACTGGTTCTAATACAAAATTAGAGCAAAGGCCTTTCCAACCTTATTTATCTATTCCGTGGTAATCCCCGTCGAACCCGTCGCTTGCGGTGAAGGGCTAGGCGACGCCAGATCTTCTCAGTGGGTCGCGTTTCCGATCCGGTGGTAGATGCGAGTATAGCAAATTTTTTCAGATAACTTGAAAAGCCACGTCGAGTGACTTTATTTCATGTTGGCACAATTTCACAGATACCAAAGCTTATTAAATAGCTATTATTAGACATGTAAATCTGAAGACACAAAATTATTAAGTTAAAATAGTTCATAAAACTTCGATCTCTGTGCTCCCGCCAAAAGGTTATAAATTAAACAGTATTTTATCCATATCACAATTAAGTTAAGATCCTTAAAGCATAGATCATACAACAATATAAAAAAACGGGACTTCGCCCTTTTGACGGAAGCGCAAGGAGCGATGTTGTGTGAATTGTTTTATTTTGTTTATTTAGCGTTTCTTCAGACTTAAATGTGTAATAACGGTGGTTTATTGACTGTTTAGTAAATGTGAAATTGCAAAAATGTGGGAAAATGAAACAAAGCCGCCGGACGTAGCTTCTCGGGATTTTCCAAAAAGTCGACTGAAATTGTCTCGATAAATAACCACCATTTTACTGAGATTATATTTCATCCCATATCATATTATCATCTCATCTCATTTCATTTAATTTCACGTCAGTTGATTAATGTTTCAAATCAATCAATCAATTTCATTTTTTTTTTAATTTTTTTATTTATTTCTTAAATGGTTGGACGAGCTCGCAGGCCACCTGAAGTTAAGTGGTTACTGGAGCCCATAGACATTTACAACGTAAATGCGCCACCCACCTTGAGATATAAGTTCTAAGATCTCAGTAAGTTACAACGGCTGCCCCACCCTTCAAACCGAAGCGCATTACTGCTTCACGGCAGAAATAGCGGCACGGCAGTCTTCTATGAAGGGTATGCAAACCGAAACGCATTACTGCTTCACGGCAGAAATAGGCAGGGCGGTGGTACCTACCCGTGCGGACTCACAAGAGGTCCTACCACCAGTAATTACGCAAATTATAATCTTGTGGGTTTGATTTCTATTACACGATGTTATTCCTTCACCGTGGAAGTCAATCGTGAACATTTGTTAAGTACGTATTTCATTAGAAAAGTTGGTACCCGCCTGCGGGATTCGAACACCGGTGCGTCGCTAGATACGAATGCACCGGACGTCTTATCCTTTAGGCCACGACGACTTCAAACTTCATTTCATTTAGCTCTTCTTTTAGCTATTTTTTTTTCATAAAAAATAATACACAAAAAATTAGGTGGTATGGTACGATACCTTTGCCTTTCCAGTTAGAAAAACAAAGATTACTACTAGAACGAGACTTCAAAGCTTGTCTTGTCAAACCTACCTACTCTTGCCAAAACACCCTCGCTAGAGAAGTAAACAGTTCATTGTTATGTACTCGTTATTAGGTTTAATTTTAATTAAAACATAACAGTTATAACTATATACCTCTGGAACAAATTACAAAAAATACACTCAATCATGGATGACCAAGCTTGTCCTCGTTGTAAAACAACAAAATACAGAAATCCGTCGCTAAAGTTAATGGTAAATGTTTGCGGCCACGTTTTGTGTGAAAACTGTGTTGATTTACTGTTTTTAAAAGGTAAGCACAGTACCTATTTGAACAGTGACATGTAAATAGTCTGTTAAGTTTATTGCACGTAATAAAACCAAACCAACCTAAACTATTTGAAAAACATGATTTATTCTAAATTAAAGAAAAGAAGGCATAGATGTCACCTGTTTTATTTTTCACAGGTTCAGGCTCTTGTCCAGATTGCAACATAGTATTACGCAGAGGAAATTTTAGGGTTCAGTTATTCGAAGATCCGATGGTGGAAAAGGAAGTAGATATAAGGAAACGCGTATTACGAGATTACAACAAAAAAGAGGAAGATTTTAATTCGTTAAGAGAATATAATGATTATTTAGAAGAAATTGAAACCATTGTATACAATTTAACAAATAATATAGACATAGTAGAAACTAATAAAAGGATAGAACAGTACAAAAAAGAAAACAAGGAATTGATAATGAAAAATAAAGCCAAACTTGGTAGTTACTTTAATATAATAAGTTCATTGGTTTATAAGAATTATAGAAATGTGTAAAAATATGTTTATTCGGTCATGTTAATTATACAGTATTGAGACCTTAGTCTTTGGTGTGAATTTAAATTGATGAATGAATTTAAATTTGGTCTTAGAATTGTGAGTACTCAAAGTCAGACAATGAAATTGCTTTATGAACTTATGACCTCAATGTCTTAAACTGCTCCTTTCATTTTTGTGAGTCTGTATATTGTCTGTCTGTATATACCACTAGGTGAGCTGAACTGTATAACTATAGACAAAGAAAAACTAGGAAGGTTCATTTTTTACTGGTGGTAGGACCTCTTGTGAGTCTGCACGGGTAGGTACCACCACCCTGCCTATTTCTGCCACGAAGCAGTAATGTGTTTCTGTTTGAAGGGTGGGGCGGCTGTTGTAACTATACTTGAGACCATAGAACTTATATCTCAAGGTGGGTGGTGCATTTACATTGTAGATGTCTATGGGCTCCAGTAACCACTTAACACCAGGTGGGCTGTGAGCTCATCCACCCATCCAAGCAATAAAAAAAATTGTAATAATAAATAATTCTGAATTGTTGTTCCAAATACTGGATCCAATTGTAAATCAATTGTTGTTAGATACATTTCAACACAAAAGTATAAAATGAGGCATAAAGTTTGACTGTCATAAAATAAAATGTTTAAATATTAATTTTAAAAAGATAGGGTTTAGAGTTGGTACTGAGACTTTCTTTTATTGCCATTGAAGGCAGCTGATGATATAGCACAGCTAATGTTGTTATATTTCATGATGTCCACTATTTCAGGATCACAGCTTTCAATCACTTCATACTGTATGGTGAAATAAGTATATATCGATGCTTGCGATGCTATTGTTCACAATGCGTGAACTTTACAGTAGACTAATTTAAAGTTGAAATACCTGAATGAAAATCTATTTTAACGAATCTAGCTGTAGGATTGAACTGATTTTAATAGACCTAAAAATATATATTTTTTGCGCATCGATTATGGTTATTGCCTATCATTTATGTACAAAGCGTTTATTGTCGCTTAGTCACGTTTGCCTTTCAAGCGTCTATATTATTTTTGAGATTGCATTAACGAATTTAAAACTTTTTTAAGTAGTGTGAACATAGAAAAAAAAATTTTTTTTTATATAAATTTTCAGGAAGAAAAGCTATTGAATTAGAAGAATTATTAGAGAAAGAGAAAGAATATGAAGAGCTTAGAAGACAAGAGTTGTCTCGACTAGAACAAGAAGCGAAAAGGAAGAAAATTCGCGAGAAGGAAGCTCTTATTGATGAATTAATGTTTGCAGAGGGCAACGCCAAAGATATTCTCAATACTTTTGCTCAGACTGTAGCAAATAAAAAAGAGGAGGAAGAGGTTGTCCCTATGGTGAGTTTACAAACAAATCGCTTTTTGGCATTAAAAGTGTACAAATTCCAAAAGTATTCGAAATAACATGTACTTTTAGGTTAGGTGTTCTTTTTTTTAATAATTTAATAAAGTTTTAAAAGATTTATATAGAATATTTCGAAATTGAGTTAATATGCGTAAACATTTGTTATCACCAGTATTTTTCTCATGAATACTGTAGAAAAGAGAAGAGAAGAAAAGAGCATAGTTTAGTTTTAGTTTTTTTTGTTTACCTACGTTTTGACTACTATTAACAAAATTAATACATAATTTTTTATCTTACTTTAAAAGACAGATAATGTAACTGGTGAAAAAAAAATGTTGCAAATATGATTAATATTATAAATATAACATTATAAACCTTTAAAATACTCATTTAAAATTAGTAAGTTTTGAGATTATACAGTTTTAATTTGAGAAGACGAAATGTTAAATTGGAACTCATAGTAGTCCGACAAAGTAAATATAAGTATTGGGGGCCCATTGTTAATAAAATCAAATTTGAAATTTATTCAAATAGGCCTTTACAGGCACTTTTAATTCATTGTAGATTTACCATTGATGTGGTATGTCGAATGACTACTGAAAATTTGCAAGAATCTCCGCTATTTTCGAAATTTAAAATTTTATGTACATCACAGAAAAATTACAAAACATTTAATTAATTTAATTTCAATCCAGGGTTTGTAGGCTCGGGGAAATGATAATCAGTAACCTTATTACGGGTTGTAGGGTTTGTTGGAAATCTGTGCAGTTAGGTTTTTTTTTATTGTTTAGATGGGCGGACGAGCTCACAGCCCACCTGGTGTTACGTGGTTACTGGAGGCCATAGACATCGACGTAAATGCGTCACCCATGAGATATCAGTTCTAAGGTCTCAGTATAGTTACAACGGCTGCCCCACCCTTCAAACCGAAACGCATTACTGCTTCACGGCAGAAATAGGCAGGGTGGTGGTACCTACCCGCGCGGACTGACAATAGGTCCTACTACCAGTAAAACCAGGTATCAACGCCTTTCCTGTTTCTGCCATAAAGCACTAACGGGTCCTGGTTATAAAAGGTGGGTCAGTCACTGTACTATAAAACTGAGACATAAAACTCATGTCTCAAGGTGGGTGGCGACTTTTACTTTTATTAATGTCAATATGCTTCAATTACCAAATGACATCAGGTGGTCTCTGAGATCGCTCATCTGTAAAAAAAAATGCGATGTGGCATACCACAGTTGCTGTTGTCACTAGAAGAGTTCCTCAAGTCGTCCACAGATGTCAGCACTTCCACAATTAAACATTTTAATTGAAAAGACTAAAAAGCTTTTACAAAAAAAGATACACATTTTTCCTTTTTCAGGTAACTCAATTCTCTACTGGAGTGCAATTCACTAGAGGGTCGACAAATCAACCTATTCCAATAATAGAAGAAGGACCAATGTATAAATATGAACCATTAGCCATCCCGGATAGATGTGGACCGGATCCGCCAATGATCAAAGAAATAATTCAAAATGGTTTTTTGAAGCATGTGAGGTTAGTGTAGACATTTGCATTATATGTCTGTGGTAGACATAGGGTTGGTATTAGGGTTATCGTCGGTCGGACGTCCTCGGGATGCCGCCGCGAGTCTGGTTGTAGTGTGGACCACGGGAACCCCCCTACTCTGATCAGGTTCTGACCATAGACGAAGATCAGACATCGAGTGTAAGAGTGTAGGGGAGTGATATCGGGGTTGTAATTGGACATATCCAGCTTGAATCATGTATAATACAAACTTTCTATAGAGACACGTATTTAACATACAAACATAATAAAAACCAAACCCAAAAAAAATATAATGGTGGGCAGTGGCTTGGCTCTGCCCCTGGTATTACTGACGTCCATGAGCGTCGGTAACCACTTACCATCAGGTGGGCCGTATGCTCGTCTACCTAAAAGGCAAAAAAAAGTACTATTGCTTCATCTTGTGAGCCCACACAGGTATGCCGAACACCCTGCTATATTTCTGCTGAGAAGCAGTAATGCATTCCGGCTTATAAGGTGGGGAAGCTGTTAAGCAGCCACTAGTAATAGTAATAGCAGCAATGGTAGTCTTTTTTTTTTATTGCTTAGATGGGTGGACGAGCTCACAGCCCACCTGGTGTTAAGTGGTTACTGGAGCCCATAGACATCCACAACGTAAATGCGCCACCCACCTTGAGATATAAGTTCTAAGGTCTCAGGTATAGTTACAACGGCTGCCCCACCCTTCAAACCGAAACGCATCACTGCTTCACGGCAGAAATAGGCAGGGCCGTGGTACCCACCCGCGCGGACTCACAAGAGGTCCTACCACCAGTAATTACGCAAATTATAATTTTGCGGGTTTCATTTTTATTACACGATGTTATTCCTTCACCGTGGAAGTCAATCGTGAACATTTGTTGAGTACGTATTTCATTAGAAAAATTGGTACCCGCCTGAGATTCGAACACCGGCGCATCGCTCAACACGAATGCACCGGACGTCTTATCCGTTAGGCCACGACGACTTCAATCCACGACGTCATATTTGTATAGTGATCTCTTGATTAGCTATTATCATCTAAGATCTCAATTCGACTGTATTTTTTTATGTTTAAAAACATTTTTAAGTGAACCAATTTTCATGATTTCTTTTTGATTGATTGCTGTTTCTTCACATTACATTACAGTTCTATCAAGATGGGTAACGGTGCCTAGTGCGAGTTTTTTAACGTTCTCGATAGCGTAAAAGTTAACTTCTTTTCTTTTCTGCCACGTACCATCCGGCTTTGGAATGAACTCCCCTCCACGGTATTTTTCGAGCGCTATGATATGTCCTTCTTCAGACGAGGCTTGCGGAGAGTACTTAACGGTAGGCAGCGGCTTGGCTCTGCCCCTGGCATTGCTGACGTCCATGAGCGACGGTGACCACTTACCATCAGGTGGGCCGTATTCTCGCCTGCCAACAATGGCAATAAAAAAATAAAAAAAAATAACTCAAATTTGTATGGAGTTTGAGTATGGAGAACGTTTGCTTACGTTTGCCTACGATTGCATACAAATTCAAGTTAACTTTTACGCCATCGAGAACGTTAAAAAACTCACACTAAGCACACTGCCCAGTAATTTTTAATACTTAATAGTGACTGTACCTTTAAGCAACTTTTTTTTGTTGTCCTTGTATGCAGACTAGCACACGTCCCACCTGATGGTGAGTGGTTACCGTTGCTCATTCACGTCAGTAATGCCAGGGGCAGAGCCAAGCCGCTGCCTACCGTAACATAGACTAAATTGATGATATTGTCATTTTATTGTGTTTAAGTTGGTTTTATTTTTAACTAGCTGACCCGGCAGACTTCGTAGTGCCTCAATCGATAAATAAAAGAGCTAAACTTTTGTATAAAATAAACTTAAAACAAACAAAAGGAATCCGTCCAACAGGGGACACATCAAAGGAAAAACAAAATTGTTATTTTTATTTAATTCCGAGCATTTTCATATTTATCTACCTTTTAAACCTTCTCTGGACTTCCACAAATAATTCAAGACCAACATTAGCCAAATCGGTCCATCTAACGAACAGCAATTCATTTATATATATTTAGACTAGCGACCCGCCCTCGCTTCGCTTCGGAAACATTAAATTTTATTATTGATAGCTGGGTCCCGCTATGTTACCTACCCGCGTAAATTGTCGATGACGCCGCGGGGCGAAGTTAGTCCAAAAAAGTAGCCTAAGTTACTCCTTATATCATCAGCTACCTATGAGTGAAAGTCTCGTCAAAATCGGTCCAGCCGTTCCAGAGATTAGCCGGAACAAACAGACAGACAGACAAAAATTGTAAAAAATGTTATTTTGGTGTATGTACCGTATAGATATTCATATGCATGTAGTAAAAAGCGGTTATTTCAATATTACAAACAGACACTCCAATTTTATTTATATGTATAGATACATTTTTTGGTATTATATATTTTTTATAGGGCTGAAAACGAGACTGAAAAGGCTGGGGGTTACACGTCAACATTACCATGTTTGAGGGCGTTACAGGATGCACTCTCGGGATTGTATCACGCCAGCTGACACCCGTCACAGATCATGGAAACAGTCATTGAAGTCGATTGAAGTGTTCTTTTTTTTTGTTTGTCGAATAAACATTTCGTTGTTGTTTTGTGTTTTATTTTGATGTTGTCGACGTTTGAACATTGTTTTAAGGGATTTTATGAACTTAGACCTTTGGGTCATGTCTTATTTTAATTTATATTCTTATTTTTATGAAAAATGGTAAAATGGAGTGATATGAAATGAAGATGATTGATTAATTTGAAACATTAATCAACTGGGATGAAATTAAAAGAGATGATATGGGATGAAATATAATCTCAGTAATTCAGGTCATTTACCACCATTTACTGAGATTTTTTCAGTGGACTTTTTGGGAGGATCGCGAGAAGTTACGTCCAGCGGCTTTGTTTTATTTTCTCACGTTTGTGCACTTTCACAGATATTAAACAGTTAATAAACCACAGTTATTACACATTTAATACTGAAGAAATACTAAAACAAATCTACAAATTAAAACAAATCACACAACTTCATTCCTCGCGTTCCCGCCAAAAAATCCGACGTTTGAACAAAGAGTTATTGAATTGCTGTGTACGTTCCGATTCGGAAGTAGGTATGCAATAAAACTGGGAGAGCGTTTGCAACTCTAATATTCCATACAGAGGATTTTCTTTGGTTTTCACGAGTCTTATATACATAATTGAAACGACTTTTACGATTAAATTTCGCTTTTATCATTGTCTGTATGTTAATTTCGACGTATCGTATACTTTACAGTTTTCACGGACCAAGGGAATACTACGAAAACTTTAATTTTATTTGTGTATTGCGAATTTTTTTTCCCCTACCTTTACTGATAGCCTTGAGAGGCTATTTCAGCTTCGCCCTAACATGTAGGTGAGCTCATGGGGCTCAAACCGAAGTGTTGCTAACACTGGACCTAGCAAGAGCAGTGCTTCGCAGAATCTACCACCGGAAACGGGACCCACTGAGAAGATCCGGCGAGACACTGTGGGCTAAAATTTTTCAATGTAACTTTGCATGTATAGAACTTTGTTCGAACGACATTTGGACCGTCGGTCTATCGAGCTGTTTCAACCGTTCAGTGTAAGATTTTCGCTGGGTCGATACATCTGGGTCAATATTTATGCTGTCACGAAAAGGATTTCATTTTTTTTGGTCATAAATGTTTTTACGAGAAAAGAATTTTTTTATTTCTATTATATGATTAACACGATAACCCTCTTATCGTGGCCTCTGCTGGTTACATATCCGACCAGATGACGGGGCAACGTAAAGCCGCAATCACCTGTCAACATGTCGGATCTTCCGGATCCACTCTCGGTGCTTTTAAGCTCTTCAAGCATCAATGGGGTCACCGATCTCATTGAATTCGTTGATTACGATGAAGTGTTTGACGAGCGAACTAACACATAGATATAAACTCACTGAGTTTCTCGCCGATCTTCACAGTGGGTCGCGATTCCAATCCGGTGGTGGATTCTGCGAAGCGCTGCTCTTGCTAGGGTCAGTGTTAGCACATTGTCATAGTTTAAGCCCCGTGAGGTCATCTATGAGTTACCGCGTTGCTGGAATAGCTCTTTGGCTGCCAGCGAATAGGTAGCAAAAATAAATACATGAAGATATTATAAATGCATTATACAATTAAATAGCATTTAAAACAGAATGAAGCTGTTAAGTTTATCTTTTAAAACGCTATTTTTCACTTTGTTGTCAGTTACCGCCGTGGATTCACGGACAACACGGGGAAATTGTCCACTGCCAATCTTTGAGAATATTTCGATGCCTCCAATGAACACTACTCTAACTCAAAATTTTGAAATTTTCGTTTTTCACGCAAATCGCTTCACTATGTTAAACGTATTGTAATTAATCATTATTGATGGGGTTCGGAGCAAGAGTAAATCAGCTAGTTACACAAAAAACCATACATATATCTGCAATAATAAAGATTTTATCAACTTTTTTCGTTTAAACGCTCCTCCTGCAAATATGTATACGAATTTGGAGTTAGCGTAGTGTTCATTGGAGGCATCGATTTTAGACTCAAAATATTATGGTGACTATTGGTGATGTGTAGAGAATGTCATGTTCTCTCTCTCTCCATAAAGCGTATAAAGGTTAATGACTTCACAAGTGTTAAGTGGTTACCGAAACCCATAGACATCAATAAAATGTAAATACTGCAAACCTCCTTGAGACGGGCATCACTGCCACAGGACAGAAATAGGCAGAGTGGTGCTACCGAAGCGGGCTCACAAGATGTCCGGCCACCAGTATTTATGCAAATTGTAATTTTCGAGGGGTTTAATTATGATTACTACCCAATGTTATTCCTTCACTGTGGAAGTCAATCGTAAATAATTGTCGAGTACGTATTTCGTTAGGAGAATTGGTGATTGCTTGCGAGGTTCGAACACCAGCAAAGTCGCATTGGTCGGTACGAATGCACCGGGCATCGTATCTATCCTTTAGGCCACGACGACTTCTAACTAAATCTATATATTAATACGTGAAGCAAAAACTTTGTATCCCTTTTTAAGAAAATTGCGCGGACGGAGGATTATGAAATTTTCCACACTTATAGAGAATATATAGAAGAAGTGCAAAAGGTAAGAATTTTAAAAAATAATGCATAAAAGATACATTAAATCAATAAAGAAAACATCACACACACTACATACTATGTATTTGACGCACACACGCATGCATACTATTTATTGTCAAACTTTTGTTCTTGACGTCTGTTGTCAAATTGAGAATAGATTAAATATTGTTTGTCTTTGTTAATATTTTTTATAGTGTAGAGTCTTGGCGAAATTTGTGATTATAGAAGTATAAAATACAATCATAATAGTGTACAAACTTACAATTCCAATTAATTATAGTCGAATTTCGACTACTGCGGGACTACTAGTTATATTAATTCGGTATTGGTAAATTTCGTACATACAAATTACAAAACAAAAAGGATTTATACGCAATACAAAGTTCTCAAAAGCTATCATAAACAACGCGCTTCATAAAAAGAAAATTCGCGAAAGTTCTTTGCGAGAAACAAAATCTTTTTCTAATGAATTGCTTCAAACTATTGAGTTCTTGTGTTTGAAAACAGCCTAACGCATAGGAGGTACTCGTATCAAATCTCTATTGAACCCCAAATCCCTTGGAGCGACGGCGCGAGCAGGCAAACAGACAAATATTGTACAGGCGATAACAGGTAAAAGCACCGCGCTGCGGAGGTACTAAAGTATGACAAATAATAAATGCACTTTGAAGAGGTAAAGCTTGTTGCACACTTGTTATGTTTTATACAAAAAAAATATAACTCTTAGGTATTAAAATTTTGGCATTAGTCTTTGTTAAGAATTTACATTAGTATTACGATATTTTAGATACTCATTTAGGACATTTATAAAAAGCTTTAGATGACGACTGTTCAAACCAAAACGTGTGACGCGAATAATTAAACAATTTTACTTTTTTCGTATGCCTTTTCATTATGAACTTATCTTATTCATGACAATAAAATGTAAATGCAGATTTTAAAAAAATGTGCACCGTGCTTTATTCTGAAACTAAAAAATAAAAGTATTTTCTCAACACGAGTTGTAGGTATGTAAGGCCTTATGTCCACAAATGGTTGAGTACGCATAATGTTTGTTTGCATGATTGTTTGTCTTGTCGATAATGCAGTCGCCATGTCAGGAAAGCTATTTAGGCTCACCTGCCCTTCTACGAGCACTGCTTGCCTAAAAGAAACTGTAATAAATAAAAAATGAAATACCTACTTTGTTGGTGAAGTTTCGATGATAATCGGCTGATAACAATTAAGCCATACAAATAGAGGCTTGTCGGTCCAATACGACCTCAATATCATAATTAAAACTTATTTTACGACTTAATACAGTTGTTCACGATCACGATAAATTGCAAAGTATTCAGAACTTCAAAAACAGTATTAGTATGACAAAAAAATGAGCGATCAAACCGTAAAAGTAGTTCTCATTCTGTCCATGACTCCCGAATACTTCAATACCGTTCGTAAGCAATAACCAATGTTGTTGTCTATTTTTTTTGTGAAGGAATGATTACTCCTTACTCGGGCTCAACTAACAGCTGCCAGAGCGCCTCTGGTGGAGGCCTAACAATTCAAAAGCAGATGCTACGCGAATGAATCTACTACCGGATCGGAATCGCGACCCGCTGAGAAGTTCCGGCGAGAAACTCAGTGGGCAGTGTTTGTGGATTAATTCGCTCATCAAGTCCTTTGTCGAGGACGGTGACCGATGCTTGTGGTACCTAAAGGCACCGTTAATGGATCGAGCGGATCTGTAATGACGTGTTTTGGGCGACGTCGACTATTTACCATTCGGTCTACAGGATCGGGTATGTAATTCCCAGCGGCCACAACAAGAGGGTTCTCATGTCGTGCCGCCTTCTCAAAGTGGCGCAATGATGCCGACTGTAGATACTTACTGACTGAGTCAAGCTCCAGGTCGTCATGGTGATCCACGTTTCTTAGGAACCGTGGTGCTCCGACAACTATCCTGCAAGAACTCCAGATGGAAGTTTCCAGTTCATCATCATCATCATCATCATCTCAGCCTGTCTACTGTCCACTGCTGAACATAGGCTTCTCCGACTGATGTCCAGTGCGGCCGGTTCGTTGCCCCCTGCATCCAACGTGACCCAGCAATTTTCACCAGGTCGTCGGTCCATCTGGTAAGTGGCCGTCCCACACTGCTTTTGCCAGTACGTGGTCTCCACTCGAGGATATTTCTGCCCCATGCGCCGTCCGGTCTTCGCGCTATGTGACCTGCCCACTGCCACTTCAGCTTGCTAATCCTCGTTTCCAGTTACTGATGTCGTTCATGACGAATGATGGGGGCCGTAAATTTATCATTTAAAACTCTTCTCTTGTCTATGGCCTCAATAATAACCGAGTAGACGAAAGTGTCGCATCTTGGACAGAAAATACTTTTGTAAATAAAATCACCGATGCTCGTCATTGTATTTCCTCCTCAAAATTAAAACAAATTTGAACTAAATTTGTTCAAAATAAATTTGTTTGTTTGTTTTTTGCCTGAAACGTGCCTGGAAACGGCAAGTTGTTAATGTCGTAATAGTACAAGGTTCCTAACTTACTTAGCTTAGTCGTTTGAGGGTAGTTTAAAATTTTCAATCGGAACATGTGATCGCTTCGCGGCAGAAATGTAGGATCGTGATAAATATCCATGCTAGATCACTATTACTATTACTCTGCTACCAGCAACGTTAGTAGATCTTTATAGAAAACACAGTTTAATGAGAAATACATACATGTCGACGCTTGAAAGGCAAACGTGACTAAGCGACAATGACTGCTTTATACATAAATGATTGGCAATAACCATATTCGATATATGCTGAACTTATTACTGTAGCTGATTAGCCGCTTACGGCTATCCAATAAGGTATTTCTATTCGTATTGTTTAGTAGGAGCTATTAATAAATTAAACTAATTAAAGATTCAAGTAAGAGTTTACCATACAAAGTTTCGCATTAATTTCTCATATTACTGTGTAAAAATGATTTAAAATACCCTTATAAACTCAGATCTTCTTCTTCTTCTTTGTCGTTTCCTCATTACTGAGGGTCGTGACCTTGGTCCAGTTTTTGCACCAGCTTCCTCCAATGTTGCCTGCATTCGGCCTGCTTAAACTCAGATATCTCTCACTAAATAAAACTGTCAGCTTTCTCTGCATTTTTTTTTAATTAAAAACTTTAATTTGAAACATTTTATGGAATCAAAACAAATCCGGTTTACGTTTTAAAGTCTGGAAACGTATTCCAGCGTGCCTTTCAATTACGTTTTATCTAGAATCAAGGTGTAACAGGCGAAACTTAGGCGACAGACACACTAAAGAACGTACATTATTGTATATGGAGGTACGTCGAATGGATATTGTCTCAGCACGTTTCCAATGTCAGAAGTTAAAACACGGGTAACAATAAAATAAACTTACTCTAATAATAATCATACAGCCTGGCCACGGGACATTCGCCGATACGAATATTCGCGCGGTGCGAACGGCGAAGCGTCTAGCGACTAAAATAAGAGCATAGAAATGTACCTAACAAGCCACGCGCACCGGCGACCGGCGAAGCGACCGGCGGAATGTACCGAGCGAATCGCGCGGGCGACTTACGATGCGGCGGGCGAGCAAAACAAATGCATGAATAAGGACGGCGCAAGCCACGGAGTCGAGCGGTAGTCGCGGCGAATAGTGCAGTGATTAAATGAGTTTAGTTGTTTTCGCCGCGAAAAATGAACGCCGAAATTTTTATATTTTATATTTTTTATTAAATTTTTTTTTTTTTAAACTCTTCGTGGCCGAACGGATAAGGAGTCCGGTGTTGAGCGATGCACCGGTAGTCGAATATCAGGCGGGTACCAATTTTTGTAATGAAATACGTACTCAACAAATTTTAATGTTCACGATTGATTTCCACAGTGAAGGAATAACATCGTGTAATAAAAATGAAACCCTCAAAATTATAATTTGCGTAATTACTGGGGGTAGGACCTCTTGTGAGTCCGCGCGGGTAGGTACCACCACCCTGCCTGTTTCTGCCGTGAAGTAGTAATGCGTTTCGGTTTGAAGGGTGGGGCAGCCATTGTAACTATACTTGAGACCTTAGAACTTATATCTCAAGGTGGGTGGCGCATTTACGTCGTGGATGTCTATGGGCTTCAGTAACCACTTAACACAAGGTGGACTGTGAGCTCATCCACCCATCTAAGCAATAAAAAAAAAATTGCTGAAATACTAGCTAGACCAGCTATTTGGAAGTCTAGCCACCCAAAGTATTTCTCGTACTTCTTGTGGAATTCTCCATCTATAGGTATACTCTGATTCTTATTCAAATCATGTACTTCACAATCTTTTCCAAATAATAGGTCCTGAACCAAAAAACTATTAATTTGTAAGCAATATCGAAATAATTTCGATATAGACATTTCGCTGTCGGACTTCCTTACTAGTCGCGGCGGCGAACGTGAGTACCCGTGGCCTGCAAACGGTGCTGCGCGAATGGTCGCCTCGTCCACCGCTTCGCTGTTCGCACCGCCGATCCCCGTGGCCAGGCCGATAGTAGTAAAAATCATCAGAGACCAAATCCATAGATATAGGTATAGACATAAATTAATTATAGATAAGCGACTCAAGCACTCAAAAATGTTTAAGGCCCTCGGCCATTAGATGGCCTCGCTTTGATTAGCTTCTCATTGCCCCTGTAGAAGGCAGTAACTTATTATCTATCCTTTAATTTATTTTTAATGAAGGATTTTGTAAATTTTCAGAACTACAAATTGCTAAAATTTAATCAATTTGTTTATAACAAATATATACTGGTATGATTTTTTACTTTTATTTGCTGTGTTTAGAGTTATAAAATAATTAAATGCAATATTTTTAAAAACATATAAGTTTAGGGGCATCTGCTACAAGATGTCACTAGTTTCCATACAAAATTTTTTTTGTCTTAAAGTATCGCAGTTTCAGGGCCCTGACCAAATCATTTTATTGTTTAAACCTAAGCATATTCTATAATATATTGTAGATATGTCAAACTAATGTATTTTTTAGTTAGTTTTGTTTTTTATAACATTGAAGCTATGGCCTGGATATTCAATTGAATCCAAATAAAGGTTATATCCACCTACTATATTTGCGTTAATCTAAAACACATGAGACATTGACCTTAATATTCGAAGGGAAATTGACGTTCTTATAGGTATCGGAGAGCTCTATTAACTAACTGCTTCTCATTAGGTTGGCCAATTAGTTTATGAATTCACGCATTTTTTTTATGTCATAATAAAAATAGGATTAAATTAAATCTTCCTGCGTAACCACGAGAACTGTAAAGCGTTCAAAACGTCAGTAATAATGACAATAATAAACTCGTCATTAAACAGTAAAAGTACCTTTAATTATGTCAACTTTTTTTTTAAAGAGATTTTATGTCCTGGTAACTGAGACCTTTAAGTCATGTCTTATTTTAATGTATATTCTTAATTTTATGAAAAATGATGTTATGGAGTGAAATGAAATGAAAATGATTAATTTGAGACATTAATCAACTGGGATGAAATTAAATGAGATGATATGAGATGAAATCTAATCTCAGTAAAATGGTGGTCATTTACTAAGATTTTTTCAGTGGACTTTTTGGAGGATCCCGAGAAGTTACGTCCAGCGCCTTTGTTTCATTTTCCCACATTTGTGCACTTTCACAGATATTAAACGGTTAATAAACCACCATTATTACACATTTAAACCCGAAGAAACACTAAATAGACAAAATAAAACAAATCACACAACTTCACTCCACGCGTTCCCGCCAAAAAGTCCAATTATGTCTACGACTTGCAAAAGCTACAGAAAATACTACAAATTCGATTTTTTTTATTCACACATGGGTGAATGTTGATGCTGAGTGATTATGGGAGTCCTTCGATGTCACATTCTCAATACCGTCATTCACGCGACGTACACAAGTCGTTTTAGGTAGTATGTATGTAAAATCTCTTCAAAGTAAAATAGCATTTATTTGAAAAATATAGTAGTACTTGGTGTTTGAAATTCGACCATATTAACTGACACCTTAAGACTGAATTTTAAGTCTAACATTTTCGCTTTTGTTTTGACATCCTGGAACTAAAAACTTAATCTTTTTTGCTAATAAGAAACAAGTGAAAGTTGGTCAATAGCTTTTTAAAACAAAAAGCAGAAAATCGATTGACAAACAGAGGCGAGCATGTTTTTTCATTGACATTTTTTTTAAAACACAGTAAATGAAAAGTTTGTTTAAAAGCATTTATTCATGAAATTTTTTCTTTTTTCAAAACGATTATTTTTTTAAACTCTTTTTATAGTTAATAAGTTTAATCTATTTATCTATCTAGTCTAACTGCGATCCGAAATATCGAGAACCTATTAAAACTAAAAATCATGGTAATTCGTTCTAGTTGGTAGTGAGTCGGTAGTGATCAATCCAGTTGGTATTTTTATGTCGCCATAAAAAGGCCATTCAAGCCTATTTATTCCTAAGTATTTTAACGACATAGAAAATCCTAAGCTCTACGTTGTTCAGTATCCAACTAAACGATCTCTTTTTAACGTTGTTAAAATATCGTGGTAGTATGAAAACGCGTCCGATGTACGTCGTATTATCCGGTACGACGGTATGTACGATACGCCGGCGGTATCGTGCGGTGAACGCGGTAATAAGAAGTCAATATTAGCGCGCTGGGCGGGCGGATTTGTACAAGCTTGCACGTTATGGAATAGGCTTATTTTTCATATTCAATTCCTTTGTCCTTGTATTTAAACGTAACGGTAATTTGCCGAGAGAAAACTCTGATAAATGATTTGAGCTTTTGTTCTGTGTCGTTTGTTGTATGCTTAAGAATTGAAATTCGTTGAAACAATAAACATAGACATAATATAACACTGGAGGTTTTTGAAGTGAAACTCCTTTAGGGGCGTTGAGAGTAAAATTTTATTCGTGACAGTTTTTACAGTTCGCGTTCGTTACGGCTAGAGAGAAAAGATACAATTTAGGAAGAGGGAGAGTGAGAAAATAGACCGAGTGTCTCGCGAACCACTGGACCGTGGAGAGAGGGAAAGGATAAAGTGAGCTAGGTCGTTTCTCTTATACACAGAATTCCCTATAGCAAAATAAAAATGAAGAAAACCACAATACTACACACCGCAAAAGAGGTTTCACTTCTTTCACGTGCACCAAATTTCGCGCGCACCATTTTTTTTTCAGTCCTACGGCCTTTAAATTCCACAGAATATGTTGCATTTTCATGGGATTTCGCAATTCGTAAATCTAATTAAAATTACTTTTGCGGTTTCCAACTCGCGTTTTTAATGTCTTTACGTTATTGCCGACGTGTCAAATGTTTTACAGGTTTCGTGGTCATAGAAGACTAAGGTGTTGCTCGTCGATGTTTGAAGATTTTGTTAACTACCGTCTATTTTTCTAAAAAGCTTAAATTCTAGTCTTAGAATCAATTAAAAACAAAAGCTTAGAACACGTTTTTACAATTACTCAGGTCAAAAGGCAATAGTGTACATTTCAAAGTCCCAAGCCGGCACATTCATTTGTTTCTAAATTTTCCCCCTACCTATTCCATTATAGCTTAAGAGGCTATTCCAGCTACGCTCCAACGGGTAGGTGAGCTCACGGGCTCAACCTGAGAGACTTTGCTAACACTAGCCCTAACAAGAGCAGTGCTTCGCAAAATCTAATACCGGATCGGAAACGCGACCCACTGAGAAGATCCGCCGAGAAACTCAGTGGGCTGTGATTCTAAATAAAGCCAATTCCACACTATCCTGACGAATACCCGAGGCGATTCGATAACAGGGCGAGTTTACACAGGGCCAATTATCCGGGAGCCGCGGGCGAGCGCGGGACAACGCAGTGTTTTCACTTGCTAATTGTATCATAGCTTGCAGTTCGTCCTTGGATGGGCCTTTGTTTGTCTGTTTACAGGCTCCGAGAAAAGATTCTGGCCGTATTTGAAGGGGCGTAACGGTGACGTCATTTGTTTTACTATTATTTTCCAGTTTCGAGGAAATCACCCGTGATACTGATTGATTGATACTAATGCCATTTAAATTTTGTTTGGTTTCCCTTGATTTTCGCGACCCTGCGTATTTCTCCTGCATAGCCGTTATTGTTTGGAAGTTGGGATTGCCGTTATAACTTTAAAATAAAGACGTACCTAGACCTCATGTATCAATGCGGGTGTTCTAATTTACTTTGTTCCGGTAACCGCTTATCACCAGCTCAGACCAGACCAAAAACAAGGTCATTAGTCATGTAACTCTTACTGCCGAAGATAAACTTCCCTCAGTACTTGCCACAACAATCGGTACAGAGTTATACCCATCCAGTGGCTCTCACTAAGTCGTCGTTTCTCCTTGTTCCCATATGCCGTATCGACTAAAAAGTTGAATTACTATAATTGTTATTTTTTCAATATATCATTCGCTTACTTTGTAATCGAAATTCACAGAGGTAATGTTTAATGATGGTCCTATATATACATACGAAATAGGTTAAAATAATTTGAAAAAAAATATGTTCCAACCATGTCAATAAGGCAATAGCTTAAAAAGACAAAATTAACTTTTTTCTTAAAAGTATTAATAAAAAGTAAAATCGCGTTAATCGAATGTCAAAGACACGCCCCACTATTGTTAGTTTATGATGGCTCCCATCATGGTGGTCTTATTGGCATTTTCAAACAAATTAACGAAAGCATCCATATCGGTTTACGCTCCATTGTGATCGCTTGATGTGCATTGTTCTGCGTTGAATGGAACGTGATCCAAGATGGCGGATAAACTTCATATTATACAATATGGCCGTATCGAGTACGTATGTACCGTGTGGTTAAATTTGAAAACGTTGCGGTGTAAAATTTAATGAATACACTCAAATGGTTTCTTAAATATTATGAAAAAATATTTTACGTTTTCATAGCGAGTAAAGGCAAACTGACTATAGGTTTTGAAACTTTAACTTTAGAAATGGTGGAAATAAAAAATAGTGGCGTGCTCTGAGGAATTATTCGAGATGATACCATCATCTCGTTTTTATCAACGCACCGCCCGCCACCGGAGTAAAGTTCATCCGTACTACTTGGAGCCACTGCGGTCATTCACAGTGTGTTTCCAGAGGTCTTTTTTGCCACGTACCATCCGACTATGGAATGAGCTCCCCTCCACGGTGTTTCCCGAGCACTATGACATCTCCTTCTTCAAACGAGGCTTGTGTGGCATTGCTGAAGTCCATGGGCGACGGTAACCACTCACCATCAGGTGGGCCGTATGCTCGTCTGTCTACAAGGGCAATAAAAAAAAAAGTTCGAAGTGCAAGCTAACCCATGCATCATTCATGCATGCATGCATTCACGGCAGAAATTGGCAGGGCGGTGGTACCTACCCGCGCGGACTCACAAGAGGTCCTACCACCAGTAATTACGTAAATTATAATTTTGCGGGTTTCATTTTTATTACACGATGTTATTCCTTCACCGTGAAAGTCAATCGTGAACATTTGTTGAGTACGTATTTCATTAGAAAAATTGGTACTCGCCTGAGATTCGAACATCGGCGCATCGCTCAACACGAATGCACCGGACGTCTTATCCCTTAGGCCACGACGACTTCTTACGACGACTTTATATATAAATACTGTTTGTTGAAGTTATAGTGAGTGGAATCTTGAATTTAGTACAGGTAATCATAATTTGTCAAAAGCAATCTTATTAAGGATTAGACGCACTATAAAAGAAAAAAAACTAAAACGTTCTATTTCCGTTCACCCGGCTACTCATAATCTAAAAAAAAAAGTAATTCTATAAAAACCATGTACAGACCAGAATAGAAATAATTATGAACCAAAAAAAAAAGAAACTCGCGGAATTTCGACCGACTTTTATTACGGCGGTAAATTAAGGCGGGTTTTATGGGAATAAACAAATTAATATGTAGTAAAAACTCACTATAATGAAAAACTAGTTTACACTTGCTTTTATAAAGACAGATGGTTCTGGCGTTGGCTGATGATTGACAAGAAAACAGAGTGTCGATTGACCCCTGATGCACACCAGTTTTTACGTAAATAAAAATAGATTAGTGAAGGGCATTCTGACGTCTAGCTATCGATGACCGAGTTTATCGATGTTTCTTTTTCAATTTATCGATTTCTTTATTCTGTGTGTTACTAGTCATTGATAATCACTTTTTTATTGTTTTTGTTTTATATTATCGAACTGATGGCTGTATGTGAAGCATTTGAAGATTTATAGAAATTAAACGATTGAAAAAAACCTGATTTAGATTAGAAATTTCACTTGATGTTGATATGTTTTAATAAATATGTTTTAATAAAACTTAAAAACACATATTGTTCTGCAGTTCGATTTCATATATTTCAGAATAAACTTTAACTTTTTTTAAATATGTTTTGTAATTTTTTATATTAAATTTTTTTCTTCTTTTTAAGTCGTAGAGAAATAGACCACGGCTCATGTCGTGAAAAAGCTACCGCAGTCTATGGAGTTCACATCTTTAAAGCTATCGTCTCCAACCTTGATACATGAATATTGTATTACAATACTTTCATCCTGCAAACAGACTGGTGGCACCACCTATTCAATAAAATCAGATATCTGATATTAGACAGATATCAGCTTATCGAGTAACAATAGCAAAAAAACGAATAGACCACTGTCGATATCGATGTTGGCATATCATGCACAACCCTAGCAAGGAATCAGTTTAGTGTAAGCAGCTTTAGTTTACCTGTTCGTGTTATTATTTGGGCCAGTCTCGATGCGAGCCGATGACGCTCAAGCCAGACGGTAGATCAATTTGAAAAGTATAAAACTCTAACGATGCCGTTTCCTGACCGCCTCACTGTTAGGGTTGGCAGTTCGATAATAAAAAAAGACGTGTGGCACTCGGAGACTGCCGCGGTAAAGCTATTGCATAGCATTTTTTATCAACTTATGCAATTATAAATCGACAATAATAATTTAATATTAAAACAATAATAAAATATAATTTTCTATTTTACAATTCCGTTTGTCGCCGATAGATGGCGCTTGACGCAAAAGCTGAATCGCGCTATCGTTGTGTTACCCACGAAATTATATCACATATTTTGATAGTACATAAATCGGTGTTTAGACTTCTTACTTTAAATACTACACAAGCGCAACGTGTGAATGTTTTGAACGCGAGCTACATAGTAGGCGTTGTGTGGGGTGGAAGGTTTTTTTCGTTACGGAATTTCACGATCCCGCTCTCAAGCCGCGCTCAAGGCCCGCGATAAAATCTATGCAATAGCTTAAATAAAACGTTTTGTCATAATATAGCTGCATACAGTTTATCTTGTAATGATTGTTGTGTACATAGGACTCAACAATTATTAAAATATTATTTGGTACAAAAAGACATGTGTTTTAAAAATCGGTTTTAATCAATAACGCCTTAATCTATCAATTTTTTATTGTCTAAGGCTCGCAAAGTTGCTATTTAAATCGTAAGGTATTACAGTTTCACGGGAGGAATATACACATTGGGCAAAATTTTGTTGTTTTTTCATACCATTGTGCCATAATTAGATTATAAAATACTGAGTTATGAATTAATTTCACGCGTCAGCCCTATCCGCACTACCAAACCTGTCAAGTTTTACAGCGAGCTAGATAGGTACCTTTCCTACATAAGAGTTTTGTTAGCATCATAAAATTAATTGGTTACGTATGAGTTAAAATTTTAAAATAACGCAAGGTCTCGCGTGTACATATATGATGTTATAGATGCTTTTCTTATGTATGTAGCAGTCGCAATGCGTTTTCCAAGATCATCATTGTTTCTTCAAAAAGTGCTGCTATGAAGGCTTTTTGGGTGTTTCACCTTTACCCTATGTCATTCTGGAGGCGGTGCCGCTGGTTTCCCAGAATAACTTGCTGGACCGGAAACAGCCTGTCAGGTCGCGATACCCTGGCATCCGGTTGCTCTTACACAGCATCAGGACTGCCTGAGCTTAGATGATCGAATCGAATAAGGATGCAGAAATAATAAATGCTAACAGATAAATATCAAAGCTCTTAGATAGAAACAAATGGAAGTTTTGTTTTGATCAGGCTAAAGCCAAGAAGGGCCTACAGAGATAATGTTGATATTGGTGATGATAATACTAATATTAAACTGTGACTGGATTTTTTTGGAACGAAGTTCCTTATGAGACGATTCGGAGGGGTACCCTAACCGGGAAAAAACGTCCGTAACGTAAGATTTTTATTAGTAATGCACACAGTGTACGACTTAACTTTGTAATAACGTACAAATTAGTAATGCACACGGTGTACGACTTAACTTTGTAATAACGTACAAAAAATAACATATTTTTTTATCATTCATTGACCACGATCTCAGAGCGTTCATTTGCGCAATACACTAACTCTTATGCAAACAACCGTGAATGAAGTGTACCAGAATAAGTTCGCACGTTACCGAATGACCGTGGGTTGTTGCGAAGTTTTATTTTCTTTATACCTCGAATAGAACTTAAAATTCATATTTTTATAATAAGGAACTTCGTTCCTATCCGCTGTCCCACGAGACCACACATCTCTTTTATTTAGTGGCTGTTCGATCTTTCAAACTGATAGTAATGTCTTCTCCGTGGCAGAATAGGCTAAGTATTTATGCTTTAAAACGAAAACAATGACTACTTTCACACATAAGTAACCAGACCTTTGCTTACTTCTGTGTCAAAACCTACAAAATGGTTATCAGCGACTCATTTGACAAGATTTATTGCGCTAATTCCACGAAAAGACTCTATGAAAATTGGCATTCAGTTAATTTGAATCTTCGGAGCCACTATTCAATAGTTTCGACCTCTAGTAAACAAGAATATAAAGAATACTCGTTTCTATGAATAAAATAAAAATAGTAAGAGATGATATCTCCTAAAACTGGCTGAGTATGGAATATGCCGGCTTATTATATACGTAATAACGGGAACGTATTAAGTTTTGCCTCAGAATTATTAAGATTTAGAGGCGGCTACTAATATACAAGAGCGATTGCGTAATATCATTCTGCATGCTAAACAAGTTAGACACACAAACGTTGCTAAATTTTTATTACTATTGATTATAAAACCCTTAATAAAGGCGGAATCCTTATAGCCTATGACATATGTATGTGACAAATGCCACATTTTATCGAAAAACATATAATTTAAGTATAGACTGCATCGATTGGAAGATAATCGATGCAGTCTATACTTAAGTGATATATAGATTCGTGATAGCCTTATCGCGATTTGTTGTACTTGCAACATTGGAATAATAGGGTCGAATCAGGAATTAAGGCGAGAGAGGTCTATAGGAGAGAGATACCTATCTATAGGAGATCGAATAAGAGTTTTTACACAATTATCAGAACAATAATTGGTTTGATGAGTCTTGATTTATTGACGTATAAACTGACCTACGTTATTTGAACTTTATAAACATGAGGACCGTTAGATATCACAAAGTCGCCAAGTTGAATTCTTTTCCGAAGACCACAGGTTTTTTCGTGATTAAAGTTTTTTAAATATACCATAATCTATATATATAAAAATGAATTGCTGTTCGTTAGTCTCGCTAAAACTCGAGAACGGCTGGAGCGATTTGGCTAATTTTGGTCTTGAATTATTTGTGGAAGTCCAGAGAAGGTTTAAAGGTAGATAGATAGATATGAAAATGTTTTGAATTAAATAAAAATAACAATTTTGTTTTTCCTTTGATGTATTCCCCGTCGGACGGATTCCTTTTGTTTGTTTTAAGTTTATTTTATACAAAAGCTTAGGTCTTTTATTTATCGATTGAGGCACTACGAAGTCTGCCGGGTCAGCTAGTATTTCGATAAAATATTAAGGCCACCTCTGTACGTTCTAAAGCAGTGGAATCAATTTATTAAAGACATTTACAGATTATTCATTTGTATCTAAGTATCGATTCTCCTATGTTATTGTTTGCCTGTGTTTTCGTTTACTCCATACATATAATGTGATTGCCCGGTAGTAAATTACAAAGTTACATTTATTTGGGATGTCGATGAAAACAGGAATTTTCTTTTATTATTTTTGCCAATGTCATTAATGTTGTCAAGGGCATGAGTGATATTTATCTTTATAACTAATTAGTATTCCAGGGCCAAATGAGCGTGCGTGATTCGCCCCCGATTATCTATTTACTTATCTATATATTAATACGTGAAGCAAGAACTTTGTATCCCTTTTTACGAAAATTGCGCGGATGGAGGAGTATGAAATTTTCCACACTTATAGAGAATACAGAGAAGAAGTGCACAATGCTAATATTTTTTTTAAATAATACATAAAAGATACAGTAAATCAATAAAGAAAACATTACCTACACTACATACCAAGTATTTGACGTACACACGCATGCATACTATTTATTGTCAAACTTTTGTTCTTGAGGTCTGTTGTCAAATTGAGAATAGATTCAATATTGTTTATATTTGTTAATATTTTTTATAGTGTAGTCTTGGCGAAATTAGTGATTATAGAAGTATAAAATACAATCATAATAGTGTACAAACTTACAATTCCAATTAATTATAGTCGAATTTCGACTACTGCGGGACCTCTAGTTAAAAATATTACGGAATCGTCTCCAGTATCCTTGTTGTCGCAAAAATAATTTTTAATTTACATTTATAATTTGTTAGTAATATAGAAAATGCCATCAAATGTATTATAGTCGTAATCTTAAATTCCCGATGAACTCACCTCACAAATATTCTTTGTAATGAAATAATGGTTCAAACCATTTAAATTGAGTCCTCACTTTTAACGCAGATTGGCTGGAATAGTCGTGAATTGAGCTCAGTATTTCTTACTAGTTACTGTGTGCTTAGTGCGAGTTTTTTAACGTTCTCGATAGCGTAAAAGTTAACTCAAATTTGTACACACATACAAACCACAGGACCAGTGGTACGCCCCAATGGTTTCAGTGCATCAACAATGATGAAGTCCGTGACTGTAAGTCGCGTCTGGTAAAGCGAATATTTTCGTTTGCAAAGTACTGTCAAGGTTTGAAATGATGCATCGTTTTAATATATATAATAATAAATAAATATAAATAAATAAATATTTACTAACAATCACGCCACGTTAACTGGTCCCATGATAAGTTCGTAAAGAACTTGTGTTACAGGTACCAGATAACGGAAATAAATGTAAGATTTTTATTATACACATACATATATTTAATATGCATCCATAACCCTGGAAAATACATTTATATTTATCATACAAATATCTTCCCTTGGCGGGATTCGAACCCGCGACCCCCTTGTGTAGTGACCATGTCACTTACCACTACACCAGACGGTTTAAGCAGTAATTATTCAGTTTCCATTTTTAAAGTAGAACTTTGAAATAACTACGTGCACCTCAATGTACCGTAAGCCTTTTGTACTCCAATAACAATTTCAAGCTGTCTTCGCCAATTTCGCATCGACAAAAAACGTTGGAAGGTAAAAAATACAACAATAGGGCCCACCTGTGCAGGTACGTACTAAGCAATATTATTGGGGGTTAATAACTGTTCAATTTTGACAATTGATTTTTTGTAGATTTAATAATTTTAAGCAACCAATTTAAGTTCCGCTGAGGTTCCCATTCTTGAGAATTCGATGAATTCACGTAAATATTTAAGCGCGGTGTTGTTTGGAACAGCATCACCGGATCTCCTCTCTTGGCTGTCATCAATCACTAATAAGGGTCTCACTGGACAGTAACCTTCTCAGAGTGTTGTAACATACTTACCAACTTGCGTATCCTGCCGCGGAAAAAGCATTTGTTCTGGTTCGAAAACTGCTATGTCAAAATATTAAGGCATCACTTCTTAAGATGAATCTTGAATGAAACTCGTCATTATGTTTTTGGGGTTCAGTGACATCTTGGGCGATTTAGTGATCAGGTGGGTCGTGAGCTTGTTTGTTGATTAGCGAGAAACAAAAGGCCACATGAAAAAGCGCGATATTAAGAAACGGGTGCATTAGAGATAGGGTATTGGATGAGCTTATTCTGTGAATCTGTTTGGCGCTAAGCGACTTTATTTCGATAAACGAAATCAAATTATAATTTAACATTTCACTTTGCGTTTCAAAAAGCTTTAGTAACAACTTACATAAGGTGGAAAATGGTGGATGTTAATTAAATATATCGACGGAAGAAAACAAAATTATTGTAACTGAAAAACCCAACTTTAGACCAGAGCCATAAAACTATTTCAAAAATTCATGATATATGTATTATATTTAAAGAAAGTTGAAAATTGGTATAGTATGGTGTGTTAAAGCTTATCTGATTATATTAATATAAATACATAGATTTATGGCTATGGTGTTAAGTTGGCTTTTTCAAGTTACGACATTTTCGCTTTCTTCCATCGATATCATGACTGAAAAGCTTACGACCCCCCAGACACACCAGATCTCTGGATACGTCCGTGTACCTGCTCTTTTGTTCCCTTATTTAACGACAGCAGTAAAAATGTAATTGCAGAGATCAAAAACGCCGAAACACGACCGCGACGGTGTGAATGCCAATCCCCATCATATTATCTGTGATTCGTTTACGGAAAGGGAAAATAATTTGATTCATTTAAAAAAATTCACGCGTGTTCCAACACGTCTGAGTTTTAATATTCTCCTGGCGGTAAAGAGTTTTGTAGTTTTTTTTTTTCAATATCATTTACTATATTAGATGAAGCTCAGGGTGGGATAGATGCAACTTCTATGCTATTAGTCACCTCGAGATCCAAGGTCGAGGTCCCGTCCTCCCATTCACCAGCGGATTCTTACATTACGCACTACCACCACTAAATGTTGTCTATGTTCACAATATCAGCACGAAAACTTTGGATATCGTATCAACTGCTTTCACTTATGTAGTTTGATTATTAGTTGGGATTTGCGTTTCTAGGTATATATAAGGTATTATTATTGAAGTATCTGGAGGTACATTTTGGTTAAAGCAGTATTATTAATACCAATTTAGGAAGTACTGTCTAAATTAAACCGTATATTGGCATGGCATGGCAGCTATCAATAATTCACGCTGAATCTTTTTATGATTCGAGTTAAACCTTATTTAATATGTTTATATTATAAATCTACTTACGACTCGGGACTGTTACGATGCACCTATTCTTATATAGACTCAATTTTTGTTCAGAATTGCTACAGCCAATTATGGGTATGGCCATACATAGGCAATCGTAAACCAATTTTGGCCAACGGCAAAGCTTCTTAACCTGCTTTTGGTTAAATAACGAAGAATAGAACTGATTTAGAAACCTATTTTTTTTGGGTTAGCTTTCTTTGAGAATTATGATACTAAAGCATAATTCAAAAGCATTAGATTGTGTCCCGCCAAATATAGGCGTACAACGAGAATTATTTTCTGCCAAAGCACGTTCTAATCGGCATTTTTACGGACAAAGATAATTAAGGACTAATGTCAAGTAATTTATATTTAGGTAGTAGGTATAAATTGCATTCTATAGTAACCTTTAATCCTATGACGTTAGGTTGGTAAACTTAGTGCATCTTCTAAGGAATGCCATTTAATTTCCTTAAGAATCCGGAGCATTTAAAAGACATTTATTTCGATCGTTTTGTGGCCATCAGGAAACTCATTCCGAACTGGTTGTGATGACATTAATTCATTGTACTTTTTTTTTACTTTTACAACTTACAAGACAGCGCATTTAGAATTGACTGACAAACTCTTTTTATTGCAATTGTTTCTTGTTTCGACAAGAAATTGTGAATGGATTTCCGATAATTGTGTTATGTCATTAAATCAACATTACGATAATGCTTTATTTATTCATTAGATAATTATTTGGTTCATTTCTGTTTGCGGTTTATGATAAACTAAGCGTTGACTCGGGATAGACATTTTTTACAATACTTTATTTATTGGTTTATGTATTTATGGATCTAAAGTCGAAAATTGCGTGAATATTAAAAAGATTATTGTGGCAGTTTTAACTAGATACGAAATTTATCTGATACAAAATGAATTTGCATATAAACAAATCACAGTTGCAGCATAAATAACCACAATTAACCTTATCAGAATTATCTCTCACCGGCGAAGTAAAATCAACATTTCTAGTTGCATCTATTTGCTAGAGTTTAACATTCACGGTCGTAAATCAGGTATTCAACATTAAGAATGAGATCGCTTACTTAAATTACGATTTATATGCGTAAACTTTGAAATCAGTATTAATATTTTCGTCTTAACTTTCAGAGGAGTCGTATTAAGCTGCGGATTTACGGCCATTTTTTACTATTATAAAAAATTGCGATGACATTTTTCGCGTTGGTATTTCGAGATGCGACGTTCGTGGTAGGGTTTCGAGTGTGCATACTGCACCTATACGCCCTACAGTGCGACCCTTCCCCTTACAGAGAAATTCTATGGTATACTTACAGCTTAGCCGCCACTCGCCAGTCTGGTTTTGTGTTTCAAAGAGCGTGGTTCGCGACATCCACCTGCTCGAACGCAGAGATTCGACGGACGTAACTTCAACGATTGGTTAATTTCGATTTTTAAACGTGTCCGCCATTTTTTTTTTTATATTTCCAGAATTTTTTTTAATTGCTACCGCGGGTTTTTAAAAAAAATATTTTTTAATTTTCGAAACTTTTTGTGTTTTTTTTTTTAAAGTTGTGTTTGGAGTTTTGTTTTTATGTTTTATTTGTTTATAATGTTACCGCGAAGTGGTCGCGTTGTGTTTGATTTGTAAAGTGATTTTTTTCTTGGAGGATGTTTGTTTGAGTAGTGAACCTTTTTCAAATAATTAAGGCGCGATGCTGCTGCTTTGGAAACTATTGTGGTCCTTGCTCATGCTGGCTCAAGCTGCTATGGGTAACTGGTGGTAAGTTAAACGTGTAACTTTTTAAAGCTTTCATCGTAATTGTTGTTTTACAAATTCTTTAAAAGTGTTCTTTCTTCTTTAAAATTTGTTTAAAATTATAAACTTTTTTAAAGAAATTTAGACTATTAATTAAAGTTGTGTACTGAATCTTTAATTTATTAAAAACCGGTTTTTGTAATAATTGCGTTTCTGGTATTAGCATTTATTATCCAATATTAGCAGATTATTGTAAATCACATTTGATATATACTAATAATCTATACTATTGTAAAATAGTATAAGTTACTTTACATTTTTTTATATGATTTAGCTCAATTCATTTCTTGCGTTTATTATATCACTAGCGACCCGCCCTCGCTTCGCTTCGGAAACATTAAAACACACATGAAACAAAAAAAAAAAAATTCAAAAAAAATTCAAAAAAGTAGCCTATGTTCATCAGGGACAATGTCGGCTTCTAATGGCAAAATAATTTTTCAAATCGGTCCAGTAGTTTAGGAGCCTATTCGAAACAAACAAACAAACAAATCTTTCCTGTTTATAATATTAGTATAGATTTAACTAAAATTTTATTTTATCGCACTAGTTTGGTGAATTTACGGCCCACCTGGTATTGTTGTGTTTGGTGTTGTTAGTGAAATGATGTTTACCAGAGCCCATAGACATCAAAATGTCACTCCCCACCACGAGAAATTAGGTCGGAGTCTGAGTTTTTTGGACACTACTGCCGCATTCTTTGATTCAGGTCTAATACGGCTGGGATGGTGGTAGCTACGCGTAAATTATGAGGCTAATTGAAGGTATACGACAAAGGGAAGATCTTCCACCGAGCGGGTGATATTGCTCGGTAGACCGACGGTCCGAATGTTGTTGTTCGGAACTTGTGTAAATAAAAGCTTATCTTGAAAATGTCGTATGAGAGATTCAGACATTTGTCAAATATCTTGTGTTTTGCTACCGCCACACTAATACTGACAGAATATGATGGGGAATTTCCATCTGACTACATTCCGTTCAGATTATTGATGATCCCATTCATACGGATCGTTTGGAACCTCTGGGTCTGCGGAGGGACTTCGGTTCCCTCTGTATTCTGTACCGTATGTTCCATGGGGAGTGCTCTGAGGAATTGTTTGAGATGATACCGACATCTCGCTTTTACCATCGCACCGCCAGCCACCGGAGTAGAGTTCATCCATACTACCTGGAGCCGCTACGTTTATCCACAGTGCGTTTCCAGAGATCTTTTTTGCCACGCACCATCCGGCTATGGAATGAGCTCCCCTCCACGGTGTTTCTCGAGCGCTACGACATGTCCTTCTTCAAACGAGGCTTCTGGAGAGTATTAAGCGGTAGGCAGTGGCTTGGCTCTGCCCCTGGCATTACTGACGTCCATGAGCGATGGTAGCCACTCACCATCAGGTGGGCCGTATGCTCATCTGCCTATACGACAATTAAAAAAAAGAAACATTTAGATACCAGAATCGTTTGATAAATAGCCAGGCAGACTGTTTCCAGTACAGGATCCTCACAGCTATGTATTTACATTAGTAACGGAGTGACGTATCAAACAGCCTCTTCCGATTTATTGCTTGAGTAAATGAATAAAAAAATATGCTTATTACTTAAAAAAATACACACTGTACATTCTAAATAATAAGCAGATGTAAATGTTTACAGTTCAAAATGAATCTGTTAGGTATTAAGACGATGTAGTTTCAAAGGAATTATGAGTTAATTTCTAACAAATGAACTTATTACAAACTTACTATGTTGTGGCGAAGCTTGGGGGTAGGCTATGTCCAGAAGTGGACGTCCGTGGGGAGAAAAAAAAAGATGCTTCACGTTATTTTGGTAACTGAGTTGATAACACTTGCCAAGGTTCACTTCTGCACTCCCCTAAGGTAGACTGTCTGAGAATGCCTATGGCATTAAGTCCGCCTCTATACTGTCGAGTATATAAAGTTATAAATAAATAAATAAATAATTAAACGTCTTGTGGAAAACCAGGTTCTGAGTTCAGATTGGAGCCTTTCTAAAGATCGCATTTTTTATAGAACAAACTTTAATATTTGCGTAATAAACATTTTCTATATTTTTCTCGGTTAAAATGTTCAGTTAATGATAAGTACGTTTTGGACGATAATTATCAAGATCAATTGGTGGTCGTCGTGGCCTAACGGATAAGACGTCCGGTGCATTCGTGTTGAAGCGATGCACCGGTGTTCGAATCCCGCAGGCGGGTACCAATTTTTGTAATGAAATACGTACTCAACAAATGTTCACGATTGACTTCCACGGTGAAGGAATAACATCGTGTAATAAAAATGAAACCCGCAAAATTATAATTTGCGTAATTACTGGTGGTAGGACCTCTTGTGAGTCCGCACGGGTAGGTACCACCGCCCCGCCTATTTCTGCCGTGAAGCAGTAATGCGTTTCGGTTTGAAGGGTGGGGCAGCCGTTGTGACTATACTGAGACCTTAGAACTATATCTCAAGGTGTGTGGCGCATTTACGTTGTAGATGTCTATGGGCTCCAGTAACCACTTAACATCAGGTGGGCTGTGAGCTCGTCCACACAGATATGCAATAAAAAAAAATAAAAAAAAATCATTAAGGCTCAGTATAGACAGGCGAACAATATGCTTAGTGCGAGTTTTTTAACGTTCTCGATAGCGTAAAAGTTAACTCAAATTTGTATGCAGTTGCAACAGCGCCTCTATCGAAAAACGTTCTAACTCCATACAAATTTGAGTTAACTTTTACGCTATCGAGAGCGTTAAAAAACTCGCACTAAGCATAGAGGAAAAAAAACGGTTCCTATGTTCGGTAAAGAGCAAGTAGTTAAAGTTTTTTTCATTCGCTGTGCCGGTAGTCATCGTATAGCACAAGATATTTGACAGATGCCTGAATCTAGCTCACGACTTTTCAAGATAAGCTTACATATCGACGCTTGAAAGGCAAACGTGACTAAGCGACAATGCGTGAACTTTACAGTAGACTAATTTAAAGTTGAAATACCTGAAAACAAAATTTATTTTAACGAATCTAGCTGTAGTAGAATCTAGCTAGTAGCTGTAGGATTGAAATGATTTTAATAAACCTAGAAATATATATTTTTGCGCATCGTATATGGTTATTGCCCACCGTTTATGTACAAATCAGTTATTGTCGCTTAGTCACTTTTTCCTTTTAAGCGTCGATATGTATTTTTTTTATGGCTTAGATGGGTGGACGAGCTCACAGCCCACCTGGTGTTAAGTGGTTACTGGAGCCCATAGACATCTACAACGTAAATGCGCCACCCACCTTGAGATATAAGTTCCAAGGTCTCAAGTACAGTTACAACGGCTGCCCCACCCTTCAAACCGGAACGCATTGCTGCTTCACGGTAGAAATAGGTGGGGTGGTGGTACCTACCCGTGCGGACTCACAACAGGTCCTACCATTAGTAATTACGCAAATTATAATTTTGCGGATTTGATTTTTATTACACGATGTTATACCTTCACCGTGGAAGTCAATCGGGAACATTTGTTGAGTATGTATTTCATTAGAAAAATTGGTACCCGCCTGGGATTCCAACACCGATGCATCGCTTCAACACGAATGCACCGGACGTCTTATCCTATAGGCCACGACGCCAAGCAATGTATCTACAAGTTCCGAACAACAACATTAATGCCGTCACTCCAGCGAGCAATATCACCCGCTCAGTGGACGATCTTTTCTCTATCTTTACAACCAAAAAGAAGCTCAGGGTCCTTCGGGTATCATCGGTGTTTGACAGTCTTTGACATTGCTTGAAGTCTCAATTTTTTTTCCCTATCTATTATTCTAGTTGCTTAAAGGGGTCCTGCTAGATTCACAGAGTAGGTGAGCTCTCCGGGCTCTAACCTGACCAATTTGCTAACATTAGCCCTAGCGAGGAAAATTAAATTTAACAATTGGCCCATCATGTAACACGGAACATGTTTAACTCGTCGTGGCCTAACGGATAAGACGTCCGGTGCATTCGTGTTGAGCGATGCACCGGTGTTCGAATCTCAGGCGGGTGCCAATTTTTCTAATGAAATATGTACTCAACAAATGTTCACGATTGACTTCCACGGCGAAGGAATAGCATCGTGTAATAAAAATCAAACCCGCAAACTTATAATTTGCGTAATTACTGGTGGCAGGACCTCTTGTAGATGCTTCGCGGCATATTTAGCCAGATGTTGGTTTCACCCAGTCCGGAATTACAGAATGATGACAAGTAAAACTAGAACTGTACTTAAAAAAGCCATTTCTTGATAAGCACAAACAAACACATTTTATTATGTAATTGATACACTGCAGGCCACACAGAAAGGTTGCGAAATTAAAATTTACACTGTATTTAGAATCTGACTCTTAATACTTTTTTAGTTATGTAATATTATTTATTAAATGTTATAGTAATGTATGCAGTTATATTTAATCTTCAATGCGTTATTTTACGGGGCTCATATTTCGCAATACGCAGTAAAGATTTTAATTAATTCAAAAACTGTCTTCGATTTTACGTCTTCTATCAAATTTTTCAACGGAGAGTGTCATCGTCATCATCATCATTCTCCTGTCCTTCTCCCAGTCACCTGGGGTCGGCTCAACGTTTTCTTCTTCCATACTTTCCTATCGTATACCGATTCTTCGTTCACTCCCCTCTTACACATATCGTCTTTCACGCAATCCATCCATTTCTTCTTAGGTCTACGCATTATAAACAGTTCTTAATATAGAAGGAAAGCTTTGAAAATACTATCTCGGTATGATTCAGGAGTGCACACTATGTAATTAGAATACTTTCGTTACAAATATAGAACATGTTTATAACAGAGCGGTTGCTTACGTATCTCTTTGCGATGTTTCATTGTCATTTTTACGTGTAGCTTCTAGAAGCGTCCGAATGATTTGGAGTTGAAGGTCATAACCTCCAAGTGCATATGCACCTCAGCAGACAGACATTTGCTTCTTAAACTGCCTCTACTTATGGACACAAAATAGTACAAACTGAAATTAATTTTCATTGTTTTTAAAACGGAGTGCTTTATCGTTCAGATTTGTGGGCTGACCGAAAAAGGTGTAACGATGAAATACGAAACAAAAAAAAAACTAATTTTTTTGCAGTGATTTTGGACTAAATGTGACCAAACCCCTATCGCGTAAGACATTGCCTACCGGAAATAGCGTTGGATAGGGCACACTAAGGCACAGCGGAGTCAACGCAGCATCAATCGGGTTTGAGTGGCAACCGCGTGACAGGCAAAGACCTGTGTGCTTAGTGCGAGTTTCTTAACGTTCTCGATAGCGTAAAAGTTAACTCAATTTTGTATTCAGTTGAAGCAGCGCCTCTAGCGGCAAAAGTAGGCAAACATTCCTTCCATACAAATTTGAGTTAACTTTTACGCTATCGAGAACGTTAAAAACTCGCACTAAGCACACTGGTCGCTCTGTACATACTTGGCGACGCACCGTAGAGAGCGAGTGAGAATTGCGAGCAAGACCTGGAGGGATGTTAGAGAGCAAGGGCAAGATAGGGTGAAGTGGAGACAACTTGTGAGAGCCCTACGTACTACCAGGGTGCCCTAAGACTACAACAACAACTGAACTCAGTGGATTTAATTCAATTACCGAAATCTGTCGCTGCCTGTATATTGATCCTTAATGAAACTGTTCATAATAGTTCCTTGTCTTGACAAGACTTGACACTCTGCCTTCGCCGCGCACTCAAGTACTTCGGTCATATTGCTCGGAAAACACCCGATGGCGTAGAGAGACTATTTGTGACAGGAAAGATCGAGGGAAAGAGACCGCGCGGGCGCATCTCGACCAAGTGGTTCTATCAAATCCGCACCACATTAGAGATCTCATTACACGAAGCCATGCGGCCAATGATCAGAGGCGCTGGAGGGATATTACAAGGCGTAAAATCCTGGCGAAATATGATGGTAACGACTCTCAGCAGTGAGGAAACGACGCGAGGAGGAGGAGAGTAAGCTTCTCCTTAAATTCGGAGCACGATAAGCCGTAAACCCTCATGAGTACTTCAAACATGACATTTGGAGTTTTTCTTTGAAGTCCGCACTAATTAATATAATTAATTTGGTATCTTTGCAAGTGCTTCATATACCTACTATAAGATGTGTGTAATTCGCGATATTTGTTCAACCATATTGGACTGTTAGCAGCGCTTTGATGTGTCACAGGACAGGGCCGCTTCCGACACAGAGTATTCCTAAAATAGATGGCTCCTTTTCTCTTTGAGAAAATTTTGCGGAACCCATAAATATGTGGTGAAGAATTTTCTTTAATTTATAATGATAAAATTTATATTTATATTTTTTAAAGTACGGATAAAAAAAAATGTATTATGCTCCTACATTTTAAATTCTAACCGCAATGGAATGTTTCGATTTAAATTGTATTAATTGGACTTGCCATATAAGTACATACACTTTGTTTCCTGAGGTATCGATTTAAAGGCAAAGGAGTCTAGCCGAGCGCAACTACATACTAACGAATCCTTAAAAACTAAATGATGAATAAAAAAAATATATTTTAAAATTAAAGGATAAAATGAAAAAAAAAATAGATAAAAAAAAGAATACGCCTAAATACACTAAAGAGAATTTGTTAATTTAACATTTAAATAAATAACAGGGACTGTTTGTCTTCTATGCTTTCTCAAACAATTCATTCGATCATTATAAAAATCGGTGCAGTTATTGTTGGAGCTCTCGGGAAAGGTTTTTGTTATAGTACCATCAAATTACGACAGGTGGCGCGCGAGTAAAGGAGTCGATGTTTATCATACAATTAGCGATATTCAGAACGGATTGTGACATTACTTTAATATCATCATCAATCATCATCAACAGCCTACAGTCGTCCACTGCTGGACATAGGCCTCTCCCAATCCACACCACTGAGCCCGGTCTGCGGCTCTCCTCATCCACTTCTTGCCGGCCACCGTTCGGAGGTCATCGCACCACCTAGCCAAGACGTAACGTGGGACGCCTTCTGGCTAGTTGGTACTTTAATATACAAGTATTCTATTACTAATGCGCTTTCATTTAGCTGCTTTCAAATGGCTTTCATATATTAATTACAATGTTGAATCAAAGTAGAATTCGAGGGTAATAAATAGGTCTAAAGTCAAAAGTCACTTCGTAAATAATGTCACTGGATAATCACGATTGAAAGTCAGTTTGGATGCTGATGATCTATGCTGTTTCACAATACATCTTACCACCAGTGCAATTGAGGATTAATGGGTTGGGGGTTGGTGGAAGAAAAAAATTGGGAGGGAGAAGGTAATTGAAGGTCGATGAGCAGCTAATGGTTCCCGAGTCGCGTACCTCAATCTTCTCACGAATCGTAGGTCGAAGTCTAGTTTAACTCGACACGTACGATTTACCCGCATATCGCAACTAGTTTAACTTCCACAAAACGTTCAATAGTTACTATTACTATTATTTATTATTATATAACTGTTCATAGATTTAAGAAAACTGTCAAGGAACGTTTGTGCAACAAGGCATAATAATAATAATAATATAACACTTTATTTACACCATACAGGCATATTATAAAGTTAAGGATTATTAACTAGATGGCACTGCGTGGGAATGAGGCGTTCGCTACGGGCCTTTTCATTTTTCATTATTATTATTATTTTTTAATTGTATTTTTTGACTTGTTTTTTTGTTTATTGTAAATGTTTTTACGTATTTAAAAAAAAAAAATGAGAAAAACAAAAAAAAGCCCGCTGAGTTTGTTTCGCCGGTTCCTCTCAGGACTGTGGCTTTTTCTGGAACCGGTGGTAGAGTTAACATTGTTATTTATATTTTGACATTCAACAAGTGTGTTATACTGACATCTAAGTTGAAATAAATGATTTTGAATTGAATTTTGAATTTTAATTTGACTTCTGCAAAATAATTTGTTCTATGACAGGACGAATGAACGTCGTTAAATCTGTATTTATAACCTAGAACACTCGCACGGAATAACTTTTGCTCGCTTTTGTTGGCTTATTTTGTAAACACCAATGTTTGAGACGATTTTAAACTCGCTTTGAGGCTTAGAGCGCGATCGGGTTAGAAGGGTTCACTATCGAATTAAAAAAAAATGTTTTTAGATATGCGGGTAGATCGAATAATGAAGAATAAGAAGAAGCAAGCAGTAACAGACTTTGATAGATAAAAGTTTACTGCCAAATACTTGTGGAGTGCTTTGGGCTGCTTGTAATTTGCGTAATTACTGGTGGTAGGTAGGTATGTGGTCACCTCTTGTGAGTCCGCACGGATAGGTACCACCACTCTGCCTATTTCTGCCGTGAAGCAGTAATGCGTTTCGGTTTAAAGGATTGGGCAACCGTTGTAACTATACTGAGACTTTAGAACTCATATCTCAAGGTGGGTGGCGGCATTTACGTTGTAGTTGTCTATGGGCTCCGGTAACCAGTTAACACAAGGTGCGCTATGAGCTCGTCCACACATCTAAGCAATAAAATATATATTAAGGATTCAGAACGATAATAATATGCCTCAGGGAAAAAACTCGAACCAAATCGCCAACAGACTTGTTGCTCTGTCGTTTTTTTGCAGACATGAGTATTCGAGTTATAGTATCTGGCTCACGGGATGTCCTACCACTTTCTGGAGTAATATAAAAATTCTCTTTCTCTCCCTCCTAAATCAATTCACCAGTCATATTCTGCGTAAAACTACAGCAAGGAACTTGACGGTAATCAGATCTTAGTCAGTCAGTGAACAATTGAAGAGAATCGAAACAGTTACGCGAACATGTGCGTCGGTAGGAACATTTGAATATAAGCGTAACTGAAAATTTCTTGGTTTACGAGTAACCTTAAAACCGAGTACGACTGAACTCACACGCCTCGGTAGGGCTGCTACAGTAAAATTATTGCACACAAAATTATTGTTTTGGGTTCGTTGTAGGTATACTCTGTATTGGAAGCTAATCGAAAAGAAGTTTCGCTACCTCCATTCTGCATACTAATTAGGTATAGAACTAACAACATTCAGACTGATATTGGTCTACGTGAAAGAGAGATGAGATGTCACGTGATGAAAGAATGTTATGAAACGAGTGAATCATCGCCTTTTTGTGTGAACACGTGCAGTGCTCGTGATTCTTAATAGGATTATACTGGAAAGTGGGGCTCGAAAATTGTCATTTTTTCTTTATCTGAATTGCAGTCAATCACATAGACACAGTCCACTGAATTTCTCGCCGGATCTTTTCAGTGTGGTGCGATTCCGATCCGGTGGTAGATTCAGCAAAGCACTGCTTTTGCTAGGACTGGCCCTAGTACTGGTGTTAGCAAGTTCTTACAGCTTGAACCCCGTGAGCTCACTTACTAGTTCACCCGTAGCTGGAACAGCCCTGACTACTACTACTATTAGGCTACGAACAATTAGGTAGGAGAAATAAAGTAACATGAAAACAGCTCGTAAAGGGACGAAAAAATTGGAATTATGAATCACATTGTTTTTTTTTGTTTCTCGCGTTTATTCGAAATCTGGAACGTTACTTTAGGGTCTTTTAAGCCGCGTAAAAAACTTAATCATATTCATTTTCTCCTGTTGTACCTTTCGTTTTTAATACTATTCAACTACAACTTCTGTCTTTCAGTGCAGAACAGTTACTTATTACAAATGAATAATAAATTAATTGTTCACGTAACTCAAGCACTGGCAGCCCTAAAAACACTCAGCCGAGATTTCAATGCGCCCATTAGAAAATGAACGTGACAAACCGACTAGGAAAGTAGGATTTTTAGATTTCAACTAACGGATGTATGTGTATTTTCATTTCTGGCTTCACATTTACAAATAATGAGTTTGCGGTTCTGTCTCGTGGTCACGGGAGCGAACGATAGTTTATAAAAAAAAAATTATAGTCGGTAGCCTATTGAAACTGAGCTTAAATTACGATAATAGCATATCTATACTTAATATTATAAAGCTGAAGGGTTTGTTTGTTTGAACACGCCAATCTCAGGAACTACTACTGGTCCGACATGAAAAATTCTTTCAGATAGCCCATTTATCGATGAAGGCTATAGGCTATATAACATCACGCTAAGATCAATGCAGGCCGAGCAGCAAATAAAGAATGTTTCAAAATCGGGGTTTTTTTTCGCTTTTGAGAGCTTCCGCTGCGTGCGCTGCAGAAACGGTTAAAGTTTCGCTAAAGTAATGTACGACAGAATTGTTCCCCTTTAAAAGACATAAAAAAAGTCCGTGACAGCATAATATGGCATGGAGTGTGGCGTGAGGCAGGGGGGGCTGACCTCTCCTTTGTTATTTAACTTGTACATAAATAACCTTATCGGTGAGCTCAGCAGCACTCATACCGGTTGTCATATTGATAGTGTATGCGTCAATAATATTAGCTACGCGGACGATATGGTGCTGCTGGGACCATCGGTAGGTGCTATTCGTAAGATGCTGGCTATATGCGAGACCTACGCTGGGGAGCATGGACTGACCTACAGTAAAGCAAAAAGTAAAGTTCTGCTTTTCAAGGGTAAGTCAGGTGCACCTGTTCCAGTTTGTGTTCCTTCAATTAAATTATATGATGAGGAACTGCAGAGAGTGACCAGTTTTAAATACCTGGGCCACATTGTAACGGATGATTTGTCCGATGACGCAGATTTGGAGCGGGAGCGCAGGGCATTGGCTGTCCGAGGAAACATGGTTGCCCGTAGATTCGCTCGGTGCTCCTCCCCAGTAAAAAATTCTTTGTTTAAGGCATTTTGCCAATCGTTTTACGCGAGCAGTCTATGGGTGAATCATGCTCAGCGGGCTGCCAGGGTCCTGCGCGTTCAGTATAACAACATCTTCAGGGTGCTATTGCGGCTGCCTCCCTACTGCAGTGCGTCGCAAATGTTTGCTGATGCCCGGACGGATGGCTATCAAGCTATAATCCGAAAAAAGGTTGCCTCTTTTTTAAGACGAGTGAGAGACAGTAGTAATGGCATCCTCGGGATGATTGCTTCTCGCGCTGATTGTCCGATCCAACATAAATGGATGTGTATAATTACCGGACAAGACTGACATATCCTTATTATTATTTTACTCTTCATTATGAAATGTGTATGATTTTCTTTTTTATTTTATTTTTTCTCCAAATTGATTGACTGATTGACATAATGATAGCTAATATTGACATAGAGTGGTTACTACTGTATTGATATAATTATGTGTTTCTAATTCATTTCCTTTGTATATTTAATTAATTGAATTAGTATATTGTTCATTTTCTATTTGTATTGTTGAACTGTTTGTGTGCTGACTATTGTATTATTATTATTTTATGGATTTTTTCTGAAATAAATGTTTTATTATTATTATTATTATAATTATGTCTGTATTACTCCATATGTTAAGGTTGGCTCACTATAACGTTTTTTATGCTAACCAAATTTGTTCTAAAATAAAGCATTATTTATGAACTATTCCACGCGGACGAAGTCACGGTAATAACCGCCCAAAAATTGTGTTTTCTCCTGAGTATCAAAATCAAAATGTTTTATTATTTTCAACTGAGTCTATATCTTAATACGTGAAGCAAAAACTTTGTACCCCTTTTTACGAAAATTGCGCAGACGGAGGAGTATGAAATTTCCCACACTTATAGAGAAAATAGAGAAGGAGTGCATATTTTTTTAAATAATGCATAAAAGATACATTAAATCAATAAAGAAAACATTACACGCACTACCATTTATTTGACACACACACGCATCCATACTATTTGTTTATTTTCAAACTTTTCTTATTGCATAAAGTCTATGGTCAAATTGAGAATAGATTAAAATATTTGTCTAAAGTGTAGTTTTGGCGAAATCTGTGATTATAATATATAATAAATAGGTTTTGACAATAGAACCATAATAATGTTCGAACTTATAATTTCAATTGATTTAATTATAGTCGAATTTCGACTACTACGGGGCCACTAGTGTTTTTAAATTGTCATTAATTTACCAAGATCCGAAGTGCAGTCTCGCCACTAATAAGAATCGATAAGTAATTCAGGGATTGTTCTTTTCCGATACATGTCCATCATTAGATACGAAATTTACTAAGTTTCCCAGATCAGTTTTAGCCTAATGGGGTTTTAGTCGGTTCAATTCTGACATGTTCCGCCTACAGAACCGATCGCGTAGGCGCTAGGTCGGCTATTTCCGCCTAACCATACAAAAAAAGTCAAAGAGTACATACACACATCTAACTTTCCAGATACTGAACGCGTTACGTATTTTTAATTCTGTCGCATGTAAATATGAAATATCGAGGTCACAATTAATTACTCAAATTAAACGGTGTTTCATTAGTCCCACGCCTAATGAAGGTCTTTGACTTACTATTCTTATAACCGAGTTCCTAATTGATATTTATATAAAGAAGGTACTAGAATAGCTATAATTATTGGAATATTTGTTTGTTTATTTTTCTATGTATCGTATTACCGGGTATATACGAGTATGTCACGAGTTTCTGCAGTGCTCTAATCTACAGATGATTCTTTTGCATCCTAACATTAGTAGGGTATTTAAGGGCGGTGGAGCGAAAAAAATTGGAAAATTTGGAAATAAATTTGAGTTAGAAAACTGCTTTTATATATGTGTCAAGGGATGTAGTATCCACCGGTGTATACCAGGGCAGACTTGAATAACACTAGCTCAGGGTTGGTTGCTTGATATTACTAGAATTAATAGAATATGCAAAAGATCTTAGTGTACTAATATAAAAATAAACGAAAATCTGTTTTTATATAACATCGCATAGTTCACATGTAAGATGCAAAACATTCTGGGTAGAACTGTTTCGACGCGGCCCGTTGAGAATCAATGAAGCGTTTATTTGAACATGTGTGCTGTTTTCGAAATCGCTCATTCCTAGTATGATTTTGTTATAATTAGTTTTACCAAGAACGAATAGGGCCGAATGCTTAATTTTTTTTTTAAATCTTTATTTAAGGAGATTATTTACCTAGTGAATATGCCACTCCATTGTGCAACAAAAGAGCGTAACAAAATAATTATATAAAAAAAAAATAGCCGTACTCGCCCGCTTCGCTAGGCATTTAAAATTAACCTTATTATTTATTGTCATTGTTATTAGGGAGTCCAATATTCATATAAATATTAGCCTATTCATTAATTACATGTATTTTCTACATGGATACCATGTTTCAAGTCAATCGGATGCATGGTTTTATTTTTATTTTTTATTGCCTAGATGTGTGAACGAGCTCACAGCCCACCTGCTGTTAAGTGGTTACTGGAACCCAAAGACATCTACAACGTAAATGCGCCACACACCTTGAGATATAAGTTCTAAGGTCTCAGTATAGTTACAACGGCTGCCCCACCCTTCAAACCGAAACACATCAGTAGTTATAAAGGAACATCCGTAAAAACCACTGTAGATTTATATATTAGTATAAATAAAAGAAACTTTTATCGTGTCTGAAGGCCCACCAAAACTATTTTATAAAGTGACTTAGCCATTTCAGATTCCGAAAAGGCTAATAATACATAATTTACACCTCTAACTTGTCGAAAATCTGTATGTTTTGCAAAGAATTGTTGTCTCAAACCATCGTTCTGCGCACACTCCATCATAACGTGAAAAGAATCTTCCATACTTTAATTTTAATAATCTGTAAATACAAATACATCTCTATCTCTCATCAACCGAATGATCATTGTTCTATACTCTTCGTATATACTGTGTTACTTATAATATTTTGTATTCAAGTTTAACAATATTTGCTGTGTATGTGCATTACTATAATTCTCATGTTGTATTTGTTAGTTTAGCTGTTCTACACACACTCATCACTTTTAATTATTATTCTCATCATCCTCTCGCAGGTCTGCTGGAAGAGATTTCTTAAAGAAATAAGCAGTGCCTTTGTACATAATTTTCCTATTACTCTGTAGGTACTATGTCTTCTTTTTTGTGTATACATAAATAAATAATTAAATAAAATACATTTTTGTGGGTACATTTGTTCGTGTTCAGTACGTTCCATGGACTTTTCTGCGATTGGATTGCTTTAAACCATCTCTGGACTTCCACGAATAATTCAAGACCAAAATTAGCCAAATTGGTCCAGCCGTTCTCGAGTTTTAGCGAGACTAACGAACATTAATTCATTTTTATATATACTTAAGATATTGAATCAGAATATACAAGGGCAGATACAAATTATGATTCGGGTATTAAATTCTAATTCTTTTAATCCTATAATTATTATCATTTGACTCGTTAATTGTTCTGTGTTTAAAAGAGTAAGTTTCACGAAGAAAACAAAGCGCTTGATTATAAATTAACGGATTTGGACTTGGACGGAATTGGACTCCCACGAAACTGCTGAGTGAATACAAGTTCTCTATAATTACTATTTTAATTCCATTGTTTGTGTCGGTGAAGCGTCCGCCGCGGTCCAAAACATCATTCAAATTGCTTTAAAACTTCAATTTTACGATTCACTTACGGTTTCTTATTTAACTAACCCGGATTGGTGCAGGAATTGTAATTTTCTAATGCGTAGGATTTAATGGTTAAGCAGCCAGTCGTTTAGGAGATTGTATGTCTGCTGTACCAGATTAACTAGTGGTAGGACTTATTGTGAGCTCTTACGGGTAGGGACAGCTTTCCTGCCTACCCCTGCTGCAAAACAGTTTTTTTTTATTGCTATGACGAGCATACGGCCCACCTGATGGTGAGTGGTTACCGTCGCTCATGGACGTCAGCAATGCGTCAGCAGAGCCAAGCCGCTGCCTACCGTTTGATACTCTCCACACGCTTCTTTTGAAGAAGGACATGTCATAGCGCTCGGGAAACACCGTGGAGGGGAGCTCATTCCAAAGCCGGATGGTACGTGGCAAAAAAGATCTCTGGAAACGCATTGTGGATGAACGTTATGCTATGCGCTTGGAAGGTGGGATAGTTGTTTAGTATACAACAAAAAACTATTGGATATTCATCTTAAAGCGGGTGACAGCGGCGTGACTTCAGATTCTTTGCTTAAACAATTCTCCACAGCATTCTCGCTAAAGGGCTTTGTAGAAAGAACTATTTTAGCTCAACCCCTGCCAATGGTTCGTTGATAGAAAACAGCCAGACATAACAATATTGTAACATTGTAATTAAACAATAGTTTGTTTGAGCGAACTACGTGGCACCAAAGTAAACACGCAGTGGTCGGGTTCGAGGTTGGCTGCGGTCACAGACTACACCGCAGCTGAAGGCGCTGAAGCATCCGTGGCTAGATAAGACGTCCGGTGTGTTCGGGAGATACGAGCTTCAAAGTTTACGACCAGTAAATTTTCATTTATGCATTGTTTTTTTATTGGAACGAAGTTCGTTATGGGACAATGCGGAGGGGTACCGTAACCGGGAAAAAACGTCCGTAACGTAAGATTTTTATTAGTAATGCACACAGTGTACGACTTAACTTTGTAGTAACGTACAAAAAATAAAATATTTTTTTAACATTCATTGACCACGATCTCAGAGCGTTCGTTTGCGCAATACACTGACTCTTATGCAAACGACCGTAAATGAAGTGTACCACAATAAGTTCGCACGTTACCGAATGACCGTGGGTTGTTGCGAAACCTCCAGTTTTATTTTATTGCTTAGATGGGTGGACGAGCTCACAGCCCACCTGGTGTTAAATGGTTACCGGAGCCCATAGACATCTACAACGTAAATGCGCCACCCACCTTGAGATATAAGTTCTAAGGTCTCAGTATAGTTACAAAGGCTGCACCACCCAAGCCGAAACGCATTACTGCTTCACGACAGAAATAGGCAGAGTGGTGGTATCTACCCGTGCGGACTCACAAGAGGCCCTACCACCAGTGACGCATGTATGCGTATGTGCGAGATATACCAGCTCAATCAGATTGTCAGACCATATTCTCTCAACTCACTACCATGCTTTATAATGCTTTCCACGATGCTAACATAGATATGGAGAAGCATTAACAATATACTAGAGGTTCCGCAGTAGTCGAAATTCGACTATAATTAATTGGAATTTTAAGTTTGTACACTATTATGATTGTATTTTATACTTCTATAATCACAAATTTCGCCAAGACTACACTATGAAAAATATTAACAAAGGCAAACAATATTTAATCTATTCTCAATTTGACAACAGACGCCAAGAACAAAAGTTTGACAATAAATAAATAGTATGTAGTGTGTGTAATGTTTTCTTTATTGATTTAATGTATCTTCTATGCATTGTTTTAAAAAAATAATAGCATTGTGCACTTCTTCTCTATATTCTCTATAAGTGTGGAAAATTTCATACCCCTCCGTCCGCGCAATTTTCGTAAAAAGGAATACAAAGTTTTTGCTTCACGTATTAATATATAGATATAAAAAAAGTTTCATGTAAGCCCAGCTAAATTAAAATAATTTCTGCCAACATTAAAATCTCAAATGGTTAGTAATACAATAAAATGTTTTTTATACGGTACAATAACAACCCGAGGGATTGCCGGAGTACATGTGTTCGTTTATATCACGTCCACATCCGTTCGTATTCAATTTAGCATCGTAATATTTCATACAACAAAGTAATATCATTTTCGGACGCATCAGTGTTTACAATCTGCTTTAGAATTAGGGTTGTCAGCGTTTTAGTTTTTTTTTTTTGTAACTTTATTAGGATTTGGCAAGTGCAGAGATAACTGTATATGCAGACGAGTTCTATCTAGGGTTTAGTGATTATTAGTGATCATCAATTTCAGAACTTTATTTGCTATATGAGATAGAAGTTCTGAAATTGCTTTATTATTTGCGAATTTGATCTATAATTTTGTATCACTATGTTGACGACTGTACTATTATTTGAAAGGTTTTTATTACATTAGTTTCAAGAGCATTCAAATTGAAGTTTAGAAGCAGGATATTGTTTGTTATTGAAATTAATTATAGTTACGTAATTTTTATGTGTATGAAGTATATCAGTGTAAGGCACATTTGATAGATTTTGTAATGAAGTTCTCGTGGTTATGACGCCCTTTATTTCTGTTAGTTATAACAAAACTTGTTTTTGTTGTCTTAACTTATTCATATTTAGGGGTAAATGCAAAATTATAATAACTAGAGGTCCCGCAGTAGTCGAAATTCGACTATAATTAATTGGAATTATAAGTTTGTACACTATTATGATTGTATTTTCAACGCCAATACTACACTATAGAAAAATATTAATAAAGACTAACAATATTTAATCGGTTCTCAATTTGACCACAGACGTCAAGAACAAAAGTTTGACAATAAATAGTATGCATACGTGTGTGCGTCAAATACATGGTATGTAGTGTGTGTAATGTTTTCTTTATTGATTTAATGTATCTTTTAAGTATTATTTTAAAAAATATTAGCATTGTGCACTTCTTCTCTATATTCTCTATAAGTGTGGAAAATTTCATACTCATTCGTCCACGCAATTTTCGTAAAAAGGGATACAAAGTTTTTGCTTCACGTATTAATATATTATAGATCTGAATTTAAGTGTTAATGAATTCAACAAAAACATAATATTTGATTTTACAAAGATAAAATCTCAACTTCACCAGTAAATTAGGTCGTGTCATCAATCTGATACGAAAGCGATGGTCAAAGAATGAGCTAAGTTGAAATTAATGATTATAAAATACGTTTACGTTGAAAAAATTACAAAATCTAAAACGTTGAGCAACCCTAAAATAACCTTAGGGCTATTGCACATGGGCCGGCTAATTTGGTGATGTAGAACAAGTCGTCTCACTGTTTAGCTTGCCTATTATATTATTGGACAAGTTTTAGTGATGTGCAAACGCTTAAATCGACATCGATAACGATTTTTAACATGCTTTTATTAGCTTGGTATGTGTGTAACGAAATTTTTGAACGTCATTGTCGATAACGTCCGGTTAATTTGAAAATAGGCACACGAATCAAGGACGAACGATAATACAATAATTTTATAACTTCGCTCTAATATCCTGATCAATAAAAAATATAAATAGGATACTACTAGAATAATGTATTTTTTATTATTGAAATATTATATCGTAATCCCAGTTTCATAGCGGAACACAAAACTTCAATGAAATACAACATGAGTCAATATAGGTACATTTAAAAAAATCGTCTTAAAACTGCAGTTGTGATAAAATATTATAGTTATAATTTATAAAAATGATTATTCTGTGATAAAAATAATTTAAATTTTATGCTAAATAAGTTATATAACTTACGTCAAAAAAGGTAGACGGAAATAAATTTTAGTTGAAGATCAGCGACATTGAGCGGTTGGCGGTGGCTAGCATTAGTGGTATTTACAAGTGACTACGCAACATCGGATTGGCGGAGAAACTGGAGTTGCCAGGCAACAAATATTTATTTTCAAATGTTGACGGTTACAATGGAATATACGAAATTAGCAATCTTCTTTTAGTAGTTTGGTGAGGTGAGGTTCTTTAAAAGGGTAAATGGAACAGTCGATAAAAGTAATTTCATTTTTAACCGACTTTAAAAAAGGAGGAGGTTCTCAATTCGACTGTATGATTTTTTTTATATTTGTTACCTCATAGCCTTTGACTGGATGAATCGATTTTGATGATTCTTTTTTTATTAAATAGCTGACGCTTCCCGTGTGGTCCCATTTCAATTTAGTCCAGTTCTGATAATGGTATCCATGAGAAAACCGTTTAAGTCTTAAATTTGCATTAAGTACGTGCGTGACAAATAGATGAATAACTCAATATAAAGTCAACCGATTTCGATGATTATTGTTTTATAGTGTATATTAATTTGTTTTGGACTATCTTTTATTTATTTATTCGAAGTCGGTTTTTGTTAAAGCATGTCTATTTACAATTATTTTATCGACACGTAACAACTCGCACAAGGCGGCGATATGAATATTTAATTTCACCCCTTTCTGTTTATTTATTGGTGGTATATTTCATTGCCCCGGGGTGTGTTCGCATGTAACGCAGCGGGGAGTCTGCCTAATATTAGGGTCGAATGATTGACTGTCACTACTAGCTGCGATGCGTTGTCGGTTTTAAGGTTTCGAATTTGTAGATTGATGTACGAAAATACAATACGAAGGAGCGTGATCCTTGAAATTTTAATAAAAAATGTATGGTGTCGTGGGACACCGGATAGGAACGAAGTTCCTTATTATGAAAATATTAATTTTAAGTTCTATTCGAGGTATAAAGAAAATAAAACTGGATGTTTCGCAACAATCCACGGTCATTCGGTAACGTGCGAACTTATTGTGGTACACTTCATTCACGGTTGTTCGCATAAGAGTTAGTGTATTGCGCAAACGAACGCTCTGAGATCGTGGTCAATGAATGATAAGAAATATGTTATTTTTTGTACGTTATTATAAAGTTAAATCGTACACTGTGTGCATTACTAATAAAAATCTTATGTTACGGACGTTTTTTCCCGGTTAGGGTACACCTCCGCATCGTCCCATAAGGAATTTCGTTCCAATATATAAAAAACAAAATATCATATTATAATCCAAATCAAAGAGAGCACTGAACTGGAAATTCTCTGGCAAAAGACAGAGAAGCCGCCCTAGAACAACTTGGCGTCGCTCGATGGAGCAGGAGCTAAGTGTCTTGGGCATGACGTGGGAGGAGCTAGAACAGACTGTCCAAGACCGATGTAAGTGGAAGGATTTGATTCGCGCCCTACACCCCAGCAGAGGGTAATAGGAAAGAATGATGATGATGATAATCCAAATTACCCGAACGTGTCGCACCTATAACGAATTCGTCAACTGAGCTGGATATTTTTACTTGTAGGTTATTGACGTTTATAAAAATGTTCAAGGGCATCCTCCATGTCAATAGAAGTGTAAGTAGTGTAATTGTTTAATTGTTTATTGTGAGTAAAATTATTTCCTTCCATTATAAGTTCCTTTTTTCATTTTTTATTTTTTTTTATTTTTTTTCGCCACGTTAACTGGTCCCGTGGTAAGTTCGTAAAGAACTTGTGTTACAGGTACCAGATAACGGAAATAAATGTAAGATTTTTATTATACACATACATATATTTAATATACATCCATAACCCTGGAAAATACATTTATATTTATCATACAAATATCTTCGCTTGGCGGGATTCGAACCCGCGACCCCCTTGTGCAGTGACCATGTCACTTACCACTACACCAGACGGCCAGTTAGATTGGTTTTCGTTATCGTTTTGTTTTGTCGTATAGTTGTAACTTGTAAGGACCATTGTGTACAAATTCAGCACATTTGTCTCGCTTAGTCGTGCGCACATTGCTTATGTTGCAAGCTAGATTTTTTTTACTTCTTGTTATATTTTGTGTATCCTTTTAGTTTGTAATGTGTATTGTGTGCTTAATAAGTAAATTAAATAATAATAATAATCCGGCACGGAATATTCCGGTCATCGTTCTCGTCGAACCCGTGGCTTGCGAGTCCACTGAGTTCTCGCCGGATCTTCTCAGTGGGTCGCGTTTCCGATCCGGTGGTAGATTCTGCGAAGCACGGTTCTTGCTAGGGTTCGTGTTAGCAACGTCGTCAGGTTTGAGCCCCGCCAGCTCACCTACTAGTTAAGGTGACGCTGAAATAGCCTCACAAGGCTATCAGCTTAGGTAGGAAAAAAAGAGGCACGAAATTAGGATTCACAGTGTTATGAGTATCAAAGACTGACATATATGCTTATGTGCGATTCAATGTATAGATATGTAGATAATAAACACCCCGATAAAGAGCATACAAACCTGTTCATCACACGAATGTTTGACTGATGTGGGAATCGAACCCACGATCCTCGCGCAACGGTCAGGAGTGCTAACTACTGCACGAACGAGTCAATTTTATAGGTAGAGTACCCTGGAATAGTGAAAAAATCGGTACAGTTTTTTATCATATAAAATGACACTTCTTCTCCTCCTTATCTCACATTATGAGGGGGTCGGCACAGCATGTTCTCATAATACGTTGCTTATAGATTTGGCATGAGTTTTACTTATCTAAGACAGACAAACCTGTTGCCCGATGTGGGAATCGAACCTAGGTCCCTGCGTCCATCGGTCCGTCTTGTCCCTGCTGCCGGTTGTGCTAACTACAGCACCACTCAGTCAGTCAGTAATTACACAACACTATTGTTGTCAAGCTCATTTATAAAATAATGAAATTCAAATCTATTTTTCGAAAAGCAATTTGCGTAATAACCTTAGAAGTCTTGTGGTTTTAAATATTACTACTGCTTATCACTAAATTGCGAATACATTGAATAATATTTTTGTAGACAAACTTTAGCAGTAATTTATCGAATAGATTCACTCTCATACCTTTCCGATGCCAAAAGTTCAATCGCCCTGAAAAATATTAGTCTAAGGAAGCCAATGAACACACAAAGCTCGACTTAACTTGTAAGTAAGGATTAACTTCCAAAAGCTTCTATTACAAAAATGCGAAGAATTTGCCCAGTTATTTTAATGAGGTATGTCGTTTGCTAGTGTATTTGCGTAAATACAGCATATAATTTCATCTACTGTAATTATAAAATATTTTGAAATATTCTGGGCTATTCACATCACACACATTATTATTTAATGGGCTCTCAATGCGATTTACTAAGTTAATTACTTAAAGATTCCGTTACACATTGCACTAATAAAATGCATTTCAATTATTTTTTTAATACAACGCTGGTATACCTTAGTTAGTCTTCTGGGAACTTATTGGCAAAGTCAAACAATAGAACTGTTGCTTATAGTTCGGTTGTGTAAAATTTTGATGTAATTTTAAAACGGATTTACTGAAATTCGTCGTCAAACCGCTATTAAATGTAATTTTACGCTCGATATGTTTTTATCCTGGTCGTCGTGCCATGCACACCATAATAATAACCCTAATTCCATGGGTTCTCATGGACATTACCATCTTCCGGGGTAATGGTGGCCGAAATTATCCCATGTAATTATGGCGTAACCCAAAATTACACGGCCACCTTAAATTACAGCCTCAATCATTCTTAAATACGGTTTTTAAATGTTTCTTGATGTTTAAAAGTGTAGGAATCTTGTTTGATAAGATTCTAGTAACAGTTGAAAAGGCAATTTATTTTCGTAATAGCTCGTAATTTTCATTATGTTTATTTGCGTAATGCTTTTATTGTACAAATGTTTATTAATTAAAAAAATAATATTTGCAATGCTTGATAATTATTTGTTCAAAAGTTGACCAAGTATATCGTATCATAAGCACAAGATCAAATATGGTAGTGCAAGGTAGAGGGGGAAGAGGTCGATCAAACAAGACATGGATGGAGTGTATAAATGACGACGATATGAGCGAGAGAGGAGTGAGTGTTGAGCTGACGGCTGATAGAAGAGAATGGAAGAGAAAAATTAGCTGTGCCGACCCCACCTAGTGGGATAAGGAGGATAAGAAAAAAGAAGAAGGACAAGATCAAAGCTATGATCATCAACTTAAGATATATTTGCTGAAACTTTGGACGGAAGTAAAACAAATCTATTGAGTTAATTGAATTATTAGCAAACAGCAAACACTATTTAAGTATATTGTCTCTAATTCCGTAATATTTTAACGAACTTTCTTTCCAATATAAAAACAACAACTTTGCAAGAACACAATCTATTTAAAAAAAACTCTAATGATAATCTTAACTGACAATTAATTCATTTTTCTAATAATTGTAATTGCGTGTTTGTATGCTAGCCCTATCGTTTTTCTTGAATTTTTTATACCAAATTTTCTTAAAAGGTCATTTCTGATAAATATTGAGGGAGTTCATATAGAGTCCCTTCTTTATTTCGCCGTAAAGTCGTGTTTTATGTTATTAACACCACAGTTGGCACAATATAAATTTTATTGTTTTGGCGGCATAAACAATTCTAAGTAATTATATTACATTAGTTATTAAACACATTATAAATTATTTTTACGTTTTAAATTTTTGGCGGTAAAAAGGTCCCGTGTCACAGACTATATTCTTTTTCGACCTCTCGTGCGTTCCGGCTTACGCATCATAAAAATGTGCGCTCTTAAACGCCACAATATTTTCCTATTTGTTACGATGGTTTCCCAGTAAAATTCTGGCTGACGAATGGCTCCATTTCTGAAGTGATTGACGTAATCGAGTCTTAAGGCGAATCAGAACAGTTACACGAATTCCCGTCATCTTGTTATGCAATTCTATAACTTCTACATAAATGACCGGTTACTTGTCAATAAATTCTCGTTAATCTGTTAACTTCGATAACTTCTCACGGTTTTCTTATTTAATTATTTTTTCTTAGAAACTGTAGATTCTAATTGCAGTTGCAGAGAAATGTTCACACTTAAAGCTTGAGTTAACAAGATATTGGAAGTGAATATTCTTGCACAAAAAATGCAGCAGCGGGCTTCCCGGATCTAAGAGTAATTATCACTGCCGATTATGTATTTATTTTAGAAACAAACAGTGTACAACACGTTTATACATAATAAATTAGAAAGATAATAAATTATTATACATTAACATAATAAATTAGTAGTTTAATCAAGAACGAATTGTGAACTGTAACCAATGAAATCTTATGTAATTTAGAGTTCGAAGTCTGAAGATAAGAGTTTTAGGGTTGATATGAGTGTAATATTAGCTGAGCCATACACTTTTTTTTATTATTATTGCTTAGATGGATGGACGAGCTCACAGCCAACCTGGTGTTAGGTGGTTACTGGAACCCATAGACATCTACAACGTAAATGCGCCACCCACCTTGAGATATAAGTTCTAAGGTCTCAGTATAGTTACAACGGCTGCCCCACCCTTCAAGCCGAAACGCATTACTGCTTCACGGCAGAAATAGGTAGAGCGGACCACCAATAGGTACCAACCTACCCGCGCGGACTCATTACTTAACTATATATATGCCAATAAAAATGAGCTTAATATCATTAATTTAAATCTCGATTACGGACAAGATAAAAAATTATACCAAAACTTAATTACATACACCATTCACACGATAAAATATTCGATCGGATCGGTGTGGTTTTTTTTTCTGCATCGTAAAAGGGTGGACCACCTCTGACTTGGTAGCTAACGTAAGGCACGACCGCCATTAATTTTAAATATATGTCAGGGGTTGTCAACAAGTTAACCCAAATTGTTTTTATTTTTATTTTTTATTTGATAATTTCGTACGATTTATGTGTTTTGATTGCGTTAAAACATTTTTGATTTCTTTTTTGTTTTTGTTAGAATTCCCTTCGCGAACGTTGAATGGTTTCTTGAATTGTAATTGTATGTTTTATTGTTGTATTTTATGTTTTTAGATCTGTTACTGGTTGCACGCGTGTGAACGTTTGGCTTATATCAAATTATTACAAAATTCGAGTTATTTATTACCTTAAATTTATAGATAACTAGCTGATCCAGCAGACTTCGTAGTGCCTCAATCGATAAATAAAAGACCTAAACTTTTGCATAAAATAAATAAACAAAATGAATTCGTCCGACAGGGGAAACATCAAAGAAGAAACAAAATATATTTTTTTTATTTCTGAGTATTTTCATATTTATCTACCTTTTAAACCTTCTCTGGACCTTCACAAATAATTCGAGACCAAAATTAGCCAAATCTGTCGAGCCGTTCTCGAGTTTTAGCGAGACTAACGAACACCAATTCATTTTTATATATTTTTATATAGCGTAAAAAGTGAGCTTGCAATCTACATTTAAGCAAATCGATGCTTATGTTTGGTGAAACCGTTCTTTAATTACAATATTACGATTACTAAATATATGTACATAGTAGTAACATATAAACAAGTATTCGAAAAGTACCTATTAAGGTAAAAAAACTTAATCAAAATATGTCTTCTGCGAATGTAATGCTAATCGTAATGTATGGAATTTTTAATATGCATATTTTATTTCAAAGCGCATAGATATTAACCCTTTTCTTATAAGATTTATATAGATTTCACAAAATACAATAATAAAAAAATATATGTTTTTTTGACAATTCACCTTAGAACCAAAATGAGATTGTACAATTTGTTATCCTTCTTTATGAATTAAAATTTAAAAAAAGGTCTTTTTTTTATTGCTTAGATGGGTGGACGAGCTCACAGCCCACCTGGTGTTAAGTGGTTACTGGAGCCCATATACATCTACGACGTAAATGCGCCACCCACCTTGAGATATAAGTTCTAAGGTCTCAAAGTATAGTTTCGACGGCTGCCCCACCCTTCAAACCGAAACGCATTACTGCTTCACGGCTGAAATAGGCAGGGTGATGGTACCCACGGACGGACTCACAAGAGGTCCTACCACCAGTAAGTGATCTGGAAATCAACAACAATTTTTTTTATAAATTAATCCTAAAATATTATCCCATGTGAATTCCTTAATAAGGAATTTCAGACTCGCATTTGTTTTTTGAATTGAAACAGGCTACCAAAGAAGTTATTAGTGAGATAAGATCTGCTCACAATTCACCGAGTCCTCTATATACGCTTGTCGTGAATTTTAATACTTAATTTAGCTCACAGCTCGTTCGATAGTGCGGGTTAATGTACAGGCGATAGCGATTTAAGCGTAAGTTATTAATTAAGTCTATATATTAGTCATTTACTTTATTGTGACGGTATTGTTTGTGACGGGTAGCTATTATACAGCATAAAATATTTGGCAGATGCCTGAATCTCGCTTACGATATTTTCCAGATAAGCTTGAATGTATACAAGTTCTGAACAACAACATTCGGACCGTCGTTCTATCGAGCAATATCACCCGCTCGGTGGAAGATCTTCCCTTTGTAGTAAAACCTCCCAAATTACTGTTATGATATTATTATGCGAACTAGAGTTCAATTATATAGACTAGTAGTCCCGCAGTAGTCGAAATTCGACAATAATTAATTGAAATTAAAAGTTTGGACATTAATACGGTTCTATTGTCAAAGACTATTATACTTCTATAATCACAAATTTCGCCAAGGCTACACTATAGAAAAATATTAATAAAGACAAACAATAAATATTTTCTCAATTTGACCACAGACGTCAAGAACAAAAGTTTGACAATAAAAAAATAGATATAAAAAGAAACAAAATTTGAGTGGAAAATTGAGTATAAATTTTAGTTCTCATGACTTAGACCAAACAAACGACTGTGGATCAGGATTATATGCAACATAATTACTTAAGAGAAAAAGAAGACGCAAGATTGTTAAGTCTTTATTATAATTTACTAATTATCTTTACTACCCTTAGATAAGCTCTACGATATGCATTCAAATATGAAGCCATGGAAATGTTGCTGAATTAAAAAGTAAATATGTCTTTTTCTTATTTATTGAGAAATATATAAAAAACGCTTTACGCGAATTGCAGAAACAAAATGATTTGTACAGTTTGGTCGATTATTTAACAGTTTTAATGGTCACGTAAAAAAAACTTTGATTATATTATCGAATTGAATCTTGAGGAGGAAAAGGTGGCTGTCGCAGTTTTTTTTTTAAAACCTATTTGCTGGTAGCCTAAGGGACTATTTTTAAGGGCTGACTAAGGGAGAGAATTTGATAACACTAGCCCTTGGAAAAACTAATAGTTGTAGGTCACGTGAAAGGAAAGAGGAGTCGAGGAAGATTGCCAACCAGGTGGACGGACATTGTCAAGGAGGTCCCGGGCGCTATCAAGCAGGCCGAATGCAGGCAGCATTGGAGGAAGCTGGTGCAAAAACTACACCAAGGTGGTCATGACCCTCAGTAATGAGGAAGCGACGAAGTAGAAGCCCTAGCAAGTGCAGTGCTTCGCAGAATCTACCACCGGATCGGAACCGCGACCCACTGAGAAGATCCGGCGAGAAACTTAGTGGGGTGTTTCTATGGGACTATCACAGTAGCAATGACTATGGCCGCTTCGCTAAACATAGCTTCTCTGTAGCCGTGTGTCATACGTACCTTTATAAGTTACATCTCAATACTTAAATACATAATAACATTAATATAAAGATCTCAAGCACAGATAATGTTACGCCGACTTCGTTCAGAATCAATTCCAAAGCAGGTGGTTTCTCGTAAAAAATCTTCAACATTAAAAACATTACATGCACATGTTTGTGCGGAATGAAACTAAACCTTGTGGTCTTACATTTAAAAACGGTTTTATATTTAAGTAAAATAAAAAAAATACATATGTGACTCTTCGCTTCTGAATTGATTAGCATGAGAATTTTATGGAATTACCTTAACATTTTGCAAAACTTTATTGAATGTTCGAACAGTTGATAAGTATTTTTAAAGTGTATATGTGTATGTGTGTGTGTTTATATACACACAAACAAGAATACGACCTCCGTGATGCTGATTGTTCACTATAGCATAACGTCGTCCACGTACGGAGTTCTGTACGTCGTGGCTCTCTCTTATATGAATAACTGTAAAGTGATTATTGAACACATCCGTTACCGGAAAAATCCAACGAATTACCTTGGTGGATTTTCCGACAAGTACCCGGGATTTTCCATATCATGCGATGACAAGTTTTTATTGGCGCATTTAGGAAGAGAAGCTCATAGTGCATTTAGTCTGAAGCGGCTTCTGAAATTTCCGAGTCGAGTAATCAAAGATTTTCCAACTTAGCTTCTTTGAGTAAACATGCCCGGAAATTTACATTGAGAAGTCTATCAAGATTATCAAGGCCTTAGAATTGTTTTACGTATAGACTTTTGATCTCGGGCTGAACTTATGTGTTAACTTCAGCACTAAGTAGATATTACACCAGCTTGCTTTTGTAGTGTAATAACGCTTTAAAGTATCATAGTAAAAATAAAAAATAAAAAAAGGCTTTTTATTGCCCATGTAGGCAGATAAGATGCGGCCTACGTGGTGGTGAGTGGTTACCGTCTCTCATGGACGTCAGCAATACTAGAGGCAGAGCGAAGCCGCTGCCTACCGTTAAGTACTCTCCACAAGCCTCGTTTGAAGAAGGACATGTCGTAGCGCTCGGGAAACACCGTGGAGGGGAGCTCATTCCAAAGCCGGATGAGACGTGGCAAAAACATCTCTGAAAAGGAACTGTGGATGAACACAGCTGTTCTAGGTAGTATGGATGAACTCTACTCCGATGGCAGGCGGGGCGGTAAAGTTATAAATGCGCTCGAATTCAATCAAGCACGTATCATTAAGGATAACCCAAAAGTGAATGGTCAGATTATGATGAATTTTTAAACGGGACCACATGAGAAGCAACAGCTTTCGAATTTCAAAGAAAAAATAAGTAATCATAAACATCAGTTCATCTAGAAAATAGTTCTATGATAAAAAGTCGCTTGTGAATGTAATAAAAAGCTTCCTTATAATAAATAATAGTAACTACTCCATATTCGTGAATATCAAATCCACATTTTCCAGCGCTTTAGTATTTAAGAATGCTTTGATTTGGGCTGTAATTTTCGTTAACTGATTGGGATTTAAAGTCTTCATTAGTTTATCGCATACCGATTAGAATCATGACGATCGTCTGTCAATTGTTTATTTGAATTCTAATCGACGGATGAAAGGTTAGCATCATTTCGCTTGATACGCGAATTAAAGATCCGTGCTATTTGGTATTATCATCAATAATTCGATGTTTTTAATTGAACTTCAATTAAGTTTACTGTATTCAAATATCTGAAGATTTTTTTTGTTATGATATTTATTTTCTAATTTTTTAAACTTTAAATGACCCTTCTGTAATTTTTCAAAAATGTCGCTTTAATAAAATAACTTTTCATTCCTCGTAATTATTCCTTAGTACACGATTGAAATGAGAGCAGAAACTCCGTCAACATTGACTTGAAACAGAGATTAAACACATAAACTGTTGTTTAAGCGAATATCTCATTTAATGGAATCCACGAGGGATCCAGAATTTAAGGGACAACCCAACAAACGGAATGTTATACGGGAATCGAATACCCTAAAATTTCCGACCGGAATACTTTGTCTAGTTGCACACGAAAGTTGAGACAATTTAGATTACTAGAGGTCCCGGAGTAGTCGAAATTCGACTATAATTATTTAGAATTGTAAGTTTGTACACTATTATACTTCTATAATCACAAATTTCGCCAAGGCTACACTATAAAAAAACATTAATAAAGACAAACAATATTTAATCTATTCTCAATTTGACAACAGACGTCAAGAACAAAAGTTTGACAATAAATAGTATGCATGCGTGTGTGCGTCAAATACATGGTATGTAGTGTGTGTAATGTTTTCTTTATTGATTTAATGTATATTTTATGCATTACATATTTTAAAAAAATATTAGCATTGTGCACTTCTTCTCTATATTCTCTATAAGTGTGGAAAATTTCATACTCCTCCGTCCGCGCAATTTTCGTAAAATGGGATACAAAGTTTTTGCTTCACGTATTAATTAATATATATAGATAGCGCAGAGTTGACTTTATACAGGGTGTTCAGAGAATTCCGAAACGGGAATGAACTAGCGGTCCAAAATAAACGGATAATGATAATTATTTATTTGGCTGAGCACGAACACTTAGGGTTTTTATGAGAATGATTTTCGTATATCGAATGTAATTTTGGAACTTTAGGAAAATATAAAACTTTTGAATTTTAAATGTTTTCAGAATTCGAATATGAATAATTGTTTGCATTTCGATGTCGTCGTGGCCTAAAGGATAAGACGTCCGGTGCATTCGTATGTAGTGATGCACCGGTGTTCGAATCCCGCAGCCGGGTACCAATTCTTCTAATGAAATACGTACTTAACAAATGTTCTCGATTGACTTCCACGGTGAAGGAATAGCATCGTGTAATAAAAATCTAATCCCGCAAAATTATAATTTGTGTCACTACTGTAGGACCTTTTGTGAGTCTGCACGGGTAGGTACAACCACCCTGCCTATTTCAGCCGTGAAGCAGTAATGCGTTTCGGTTTGAAGGGTGTGGCAGCCGTTGTAGCCACACTGTAGACCTTAGAACTCATATCTCAAGGTGGGTGGTGGCATTTGCGTTGCAGATGTCTATAGGCTTCAGTAACCTTCAGTGAGCTCGTGCACCTATCTATGCAATAAAAAACAAATCAGTTTTCATCAATGTTGCGATGCTTAGATTTTTCAGTAACCAGTTAAATAAAGAAAATGGAGGTTACCTGAGTCCATGGACATCACGTAAATGCTGCCGCCCATCTTCAATAATTAATAATAATAATAATTTTATTAGCTCCGGGACAAAGGCAGGACTATCGCATAACTCCAGACCAACACAGAGCAAGAGTCTGTTCTATTGAAAGCAATTTCATTAAACATGTCTTCGTTGTGAAGAATCTTAAACCATCTGAAACAAAACATGTAATTTAGGTGCCTCTTATTAAGAAAATGAACATTAAGACGTTCCCGTCTTTCGCAGGGCTGCCACTGAACACATTCAAAATTAAAATATAATTCTTTTTTTTTGTACACATTTTGAAAATTTAAAGTTTGACCTCTCACACGTTGCTTCAAAATAAATATGTAATATGCAACTTTGGTCATAAAGAACAAATCGAATCATAGTATCGATTTTTTTTTTCTAATACTTTTGTTCGTTTTGGTTTGCTTAAGCATAAATTTTAATATCCATACTAATATTATAAATGTGAAAGCGTATTTGCATACAGTGTCTTTGTTTGCTCTTGTTTCGTGTCGAAACGAAGCAATAGTAGATAGCTTTAACTCAGGAAAAAAAACTGACACTTTTCCTTGACAACGCGAGTGAAGTCGCGGGTAGCAGCTAGTTAATTTGTAAGTGCAAGTTTCTGAAGCAACAAGATGTTCTTTTATTGAATTAAGAGAGATTTATTATTGATTATTAATTTATTAATTATTAGTTAATTATTTTAATTGATTATTTGATGAATTATTTAAAATTTTATTAATAATAAGTAATTTAATATATACATTATTTAATAATAATAATAACCTAATTTTGTTAGATTTATTATTAATAAGATTTATTATTAAATTAATATTTTAATAATAAATTTGTACATGAAATTTCTTGTACTGAACAAAATAGACTAGTTGACCGATCCTAACACATTTCACATATATTTCTTTTAAGGCACTCCGTCTTGAACCTTCGATGTCTAGTTTGTGTAAAACACACGATATCACAAGGCTACAAGATATTCACGTGCATTTGAATTAAATATTGTTCAAATTTCCATTTTCCCTAAAATCAGCTAATTAAAACTAGAACATTGCAACCCTACACGTCAACATCGGTTCATTATTTGTTTAATTTTAACCCAAAGCGGGGTTGAACGAGGATTATCTTCTCGGACCGGCTGACTCGATAAATACTAAATTATTAATGAATTAGCTGTTTCAGAGATCTTAATTAAATATCCGTTGTAATTGGCCTTTGAGGATTATTATTGTAGGAAGTTCGTTTTGAAATTTCGAGGCCCCCTTTGCCGCAAAACATTGGGATAATGTTGCTATAATTTAAATTTCGCGAAGATTTAGGTAGCTGCTGTTTTACGGAAAATTTCGGGTTTTTATTTCCTTACCTTATCGTTGGTAGCCTAAAGGGTTATATTAGGTACGCGTGGACAGGATTTTGATTGACGTAGCATACTTTAGATAGTGCAATTGTTTCCTGTAGATAATTTTGTAAGAAAATGTCTCCGATTAAGCGATTTTTGGTACGTAATAAAAAAACCTGTTATTATTATTTTTTACATTACATTACACATTTACATTGCCTTATTAATGTGCACTATTTAAATTTATTGTTTTTATTAGACATGCGTCGCGTGTTTACGAATTTAAAATTTGTAATTTTACGTAGTTCAATAAAAAAATTCATTAGCGACTTGTAATCGACAGTAACGAGTATAAAGTTCTCTTCTTCTTTTTCTTCACCTTATCCCACTAGGTGGGGTCGGCACAGCTAATTTTTCTCTCCCATTCTCTTCTATCAGCCGTCATCTCAACACTCACTCCCCTCTCTCTCATATCATCATTCACACAGACGAGTTTAAATTTATTATCAATAACATGTGGATAGCTTAAAAACAAAAAAATACACGCTTAAATAGCAAACCGAACTAACAATTCATTTAATTTTTTATTTAGTCTTTGATGCGTGTGCGTATTTTTAAGTTAATCGGAGGCCTTAAAGTCGTTGAAAATGTCGTTCGAAGATACCGTAACATAAATACGTACACACATAATAATATACACGAGTATCAAGCTAATAAAATCTTGTTCAAAACGACTTAATAGTACTTTCTCGGTATTATAGTAAATACTAGTCGTATACGACTTGAAGTCGTCGTGGCCTAAAGGATAAGACGTCCGGTGCATTCGTATCGAGCGATGCATCGAAACCCGCAGGCGGGTACCAATTTTTCTAATGAAATACGTACTTAACAATTGTTCACGATTGACTTCCACGGTGAAGGAATAACATCGTGTAATAAAAATCTAACCCGCAAAATTATAATTTGCGTAATTACTGGTGGTAGGACCTCTTGTGAGTCCGCACGGATAGGTACCACCGCCCCGCCTATTTCTGCCGTGAAGCAGTAATGCGTTTCGGTTTGAAGGGTGGGGCAGCCGTTGTAACTATACTGAGACCTTAGAACTTATATCTCAAGGTGGGTGGCGCATTTACGTTGTAGATGTCTATGGGCTCCAATAACCACTTAATATCAGGTGGGCTGTGAGCACGTCCACCCATATAAGCAATAAAAAAAAACTATATAATAAGAATATTTCAGATTACGTAAGTACAGCCGTTCTTTTGCTGTAGTAACCATTCTCATTACAGTACATATGTATATATCAATGAGCGACAATTATCAGGGATAATACATAAATCTATATATATATATAAATGAATTGCTGTTCGTTAGTCTCGCTAAAACTCGAGAACGGCTGGACCGATTTGGCTAATTTTGGTCTTGAATTATTTGTGGAAGTCCAGAGAAGGTTTAAAAGATAGACAAATATGAATATGTTCGGAATTAAATAAAAATCCCTTTTGTTTTTCCTTTGACGTGTCCCCCGTTGGATGGATTCCTTTTGTTTGTTTTAAGTATATTTTATACAAAAGCTTAGGTCTTTTATTTATCGATTGAGGCACTACGAAGTCTGCCGGGTCAGCTAGTAAATAAAAAAAAATTTTTTTAAAGCCCTACAAAAAACTTTCTCTCCGTCGTCAGTGAAATGATCCCAGTTTTTTTTCCTTGCGTCTCTTTCGCACGGAGGCGTGGCTTTAATTTAATCATCGCATGTAATTATGGGCAAAAAAACGATCCTACCTCAGTGTTGCTGTAATTTATTTTAAGATTAAAACATTTTAAAGGTTATCTGTGATTATAGTTTAGCGGGATATTGAGAGTTTAAGTTTTTTTAATATGCGCTGAGTTTTTTTTTATTGCTTAGGTTTGTGGACCTGCTCACGGCCCACCTGGTGTTAAGCGGTTACCGGAGCCCATAGACATCTACAACGTAAATGTCGCCACCCACCTTGAGATATAAGTTCTAAGGTCTCAAGCATGGTCTCAAGTACAACGGCTGCCCCACAATTCAAACCGAAACGCATTACTGCTTCACGGCAGAAATAGGCAGGGTGGTGGTACCTACCCGCACGGACTCACAGAGGTCCTACCACCGGTAAAAGCTCTTTATGCATTAACGTGATTGTAGATTAGTTATTGTAACCTACGAATAAATAATATTTATAATATACATTTTATTTTATAATATACTAGCGACCCGCCCTCGCTTCGCTTCGGAAAGATTAAAACACACATGAAACAAAAAAAAAAAAAAATTAAAAAAAGTAGCCTATGTTCATCAGGGACAATGTCGGCTTTTAATGGAAAAAGAATTTTTCAAATCGGTCCAGTAGTTTCGGAGCCTATTCGAAACAAACAAACAAACAAATCTTTCCTCTTTATAATATTAGTATAGAAATAATATTTATTCGTAGATTGTAACTTCAGCGATTGAGTTGACAACGGAGAGAGAACCGACAATACTATTTACTAGTTTTAAACTCGGAAGGCAAACTTAAGCTACGGTGTTTCCAGAGCGCTATCACATGTCCTTCTTCAAACGAGGCTTGTGGAGAGTACTTAACGGCAGTCAGCAGCTTGCCTCTGCCCCTGGCATTGTTAAAGTTCACAGGCGACGGTAACCACTCACCATTAGGTAGGTCGTATGCACGTGTGCCTACAAGGGCAATAAAAATAATTAAAAAGGCAGTGAAAAACAACAGGCAGCGAATCGGCTGACAAGTCAAGGTAAGTAAGGCCTATACCAGTTTCCTTTATCGGATTATTCTTGTAGAGCAGTCGTGGTCGTCATTGAGTATCATTGCTATGGGCAGATGCTACGCGCGTCACGAGCAATCGCCACATCTCCTGGTTTTTGGTGACCCTCACACACTCATGCAAACAACCGCGAACTGCCGACTTGGATTTTTTATTTTTATTCCTTAGATGGGTGTACGAGCTCACAGCCCACCTGATGTTAAGTGGTTACTAGAGCCCATACACATCTACAACGTAAATGCGCCAACCACCTTGAGATATAAGTTCTAAGGTCTCAGGTATAGTTACAACGGCTGCCCCACCCTTCAAACCGAAACGCATTACTGCTTCACGACAGAAATAGGCGAGGTGGTGGTACCAACCTGTGTGGACTCACAATAGATCCTACAACCACTAATTACCCAAATTATAATTTTTGCGAGTTTGATTTTTATTACACGATGTTATTCTTTCACCGTGGTAATAATGCAGTGAGTATGTCCTTCGTGGCTTAAAATACTCAACATGCAAGTACTATTCAGCTCAGGCGAAGAGTGCGTTCTATTATACTCATATTTCTATTATTCTCACTGGTGGTAGAACCTCTTGTGAGTCCGCACGGGCAGGTACCACCACCCCACCTATTTCTGCCGTGAAGCAGTAATGCGTTTCGGTTTGAAGGGTAGGGCAGCCGTTGTAACTATACTGAGACCTGAGAACTTATCTCAAGGTGGGTGGCGCATTTACGTTATAGATGTCTATGGGCTCCAGTAACCACTTAACACCAGGTGGGCTGTGAGATAGTCCACCCATCTAAGCAATAAAAAAAAATATATTACCAGCGGTAATCGTTAAATATTAGCGTTTAGCAGCTGATAAAAAAGTGAACGACACTAAATTTCTCGCAGTCGTAGCGTTTTAGTGACGCACGACTAATTTGTGATTATCGAACTTAAGCATTTGTGTTATCATTTGTTGTAAAGAGTATTGTGAGCCCGCGCACGGATAGGTACCATTGTAGTGCCCGTATCAGCCACTAAACATTCATGCTTTCTGAGTTGTATGGAAGTCTTTGTGTAATAAAAATCGACTTTTCAATTACGGGGATCGTGAGCCGATGTGACTATTATTTACACGCAGCGCACAGATTTTAAATATCTATATTTAATTTGAAGTAAGATAAAGATTAGCTGTTGATAGGTCTTAAGGTAGATTTTATTTTATACAACAACGTAGGTTCAAGAACTTGGTGTAGTTATCTATATCGCTCACGATCTGCATTCTGTAAGCAGCTTCGACTGAGCGCTCTTTGAATAACACAAAGAAATAATAGTTTAAAAAAACTAACAAAGTACGCTTTTATAGAAAATCCAACTAAAAAATAGAAAACAATCTATATATATAAAAATGAATTGCTGTTCGTTAGTCTGGCTAAAACTCGAGAACGGCTGGACCGATTTGGCTAATTTTGGTCTTGAATTATTCGTGGAAGTCCAGAGGTAGGTAAATATGAAAATGCTCGGAATTAAATAAAAATAACAATTTTGTTTTCACTTTGATGTGTCCCCCGTCGGACGGATTCCTTTTGTTTGTTTAAAGTTTATTTTATACAAAAGGTTAGGTCTTTTATTTATCGATTGAGGTACTACGAAGTCTGCCGGGTCAGCTAGTTTTTAATAAATTTGAATTAAAAATAGTGTAAGAAAAAATGATTTTATTGTAAAAAAGCGTGGAGGCAGTTGATTGCGACCCCACAGACTGCCATTGTTTACCATAGTACCCGCCTGCGAAATTTGAACTACGGCAGATACCACCTCATATTTATTTATATACTTATAACATATCTGACAATAGTGGTAGCGCACACCCCTATTTTATGAGAAAAAAAAACCTTTAAACATTTAGAGACAGAACAATAACTCAAAACCTTTTTATTGAAAGTTTCCAGAACAATAAGTACCTATTATTTTATCAGCGAAGACCCACAATAACATGTAAACCCTTTAAATAAATTCCGAAGTACAGGCAAGTACTTATTAAGCTGAGTGCACTGAGTTCGCGTATACGCGCTAGGGTTGCCGGTTCCCTAGAATTTGCAGTTTTAATATTTTTAGATGAAAGGTATTTTGGATTGATAAAAATAATACTTGTCTCTTTCAGTGTCATTGGGATCCTGATTATATTTCCCGTAATATTATTAGTGGTGGGTCATATTTCAATAATGTACATTTGCTTGCTTTTATTGGTTTCGCTTAAACAAAAGTTGGCCGCTGGAGCCCAAAAATTTCTCCAGTGACGACCGCTCACCTAAAAAACGCAGACCTACCACGAGCTGGATCCTCGACCTGCGAAGGTTTATGCTCAGTAGACATCTGTGGACTGATGATGATGCTCTGGAAACCAAATAATCCCAGAAGCCATTAATTTTTAAATTCGATATGAATGATCGAGAAATATTATTTCAATTGTATTCAATTGCTTAATAATGCAATATTCAATTGCTCTCGCACATATCAAGCCGTACGTACCAATCCACTGCAGAAATAGGCATCGTGATGTTAAGCAGTGTGCTTCGACAGCCCTAAGCACTATAATAGTGCATTTAAGCTCAGCAGAAGTCGTGTTATCGCTTTTCGTCAGCTCCGAGTCCCCGACGTTGGTGCTGTGTATTGCAACATAATAAATAATATTACATTTCGACGATCTACCAACATTGTATAGTTGTTCTAAAAGTTAACTCTCTTACATTTGAAGTCTAACTCAACGGGTAACACGCCCGATGTTTTGTTTTTTTTTTTTTCAGCGACGTCCTAAGGATATTCCAGCTACGACTGAACGGGTAGGTGAGCTCACGGGCTCAACCTGAGAGAATTTGCTGACACTAGCCCTAGAAAGAGCAGTTTTTTTTTTGATAGGTGAACTTTTATCTTAGCTTCTTCTATTATAAAGCTGTTTCTGACTTTGGAATCGTCTTTGATGTTGTTCAAAAGAATATTATTCACGACAGAAGACGTTTTGCAGAGCCCAAGTTTTCTTCACGAACCGAATAGTAACATTAATATTCAGATATTTATATATGGTAATAGATTTTGATTAAACTTCAATCCTACCTTCTTTGCTGATTGCCTTGAGAGGGTATTTCAGCTTTGGCCTAACATGTAGGTGAGCTCACGGGGCTCAAACCGAAGTGATACTAACACTGGCCCTAGCAAGAGCAGTGCTTCGCAGAATCTACCACCGGATCGGAAACGCGACTCACTGAGAAGGTCCGGCGAGAAACTCAGTGGGCTGTCTCTGTGGGAAAGAGCAATGCTTCGCGCAATCTACCACTGGATGGGAATCGCGAATCACTGAGAAGATCCAGCAAGAAACTCAGTGGGCTCGCCCGAAGTACTCTGTGTAGTTAAGGGACCTCAGAGCGGTCTCAGGGGTGGTCAGTGGACATAAACGAAAGCTTATTCATTGCGAGGGTCAACAATGTCTAAAAATATGGTAATCGTTCGCGTTGAACCGTTTATTTTTAAACATGCCATTTTGCTGGGTACAATGAACCATAACTAAATGGAATAATCGCTATTAAATACAATTGCGATTGCGACTGTAATTCGATTTCGGATTGTAGTTGGTGGAATTTGCTTTGTGACGTTGAGATAGTCATCCACATACATTTCAAAAAAAAAAGTGTGGTGTTGTGGGACACCGGATAGAAACGAAGTTCCTTAAAATTACTTGCAGAATTACTGGTTGCGATAGCTATGTCAAAGTTACAATTTTTAAAGCTTATTGCCAGAATTTTTACGCCAGTGGTCTGTGGACCACATATACGCGGAGAGTTTACAATGCCCTACGTGTTCAATATAATGATGCGTTTAGGATGATGTTGTCACTGCCGCGCTTTTGTAGTGCATTCACAATGTTTGCGACATCTCACACCAATGGCTTCTTTGCAATAATGCGGAAGAGAAGTGCATCGTTATTGCGTCGAGTGCGTGACAGTGGCAACAGTCTTTTGAGAATCATATCGAGCAAGATCGAGGGACTGCTGATCAATAGTCTTTGCAGTAGGCACGGAAAAAAAAAAAAAAAATGTAATGGTATAAAATGTATATAATGATAGTTATGTGTTAGATTTTTTAAGTTACTAACATAGATTAAATTATTACTAACAAAACTCCGTCACTCTCTTTGGCCAGCCCATACCGTGGGCCTCGCAGGTCAAATACCTAGGCGTCACCCTCGACAGAGGGATGACATTGCGTCCCCATATTAAAACGGTACGCGACCGTGCCGCCTTCATATTAGGACGTCTCTACCCTATGCTTTGCAAGCGAAGCAAACTGTCCCTCCGTAATAAGGTAACTCTCTACAAAACTTGCATACGCCCCGTTATGACGTATGCAAGCGTAGTGTTCGCTCACGCAGCCCGCACCAACTTGAAGCCCCTTCAGGTTATTCAATCCCGATTCTGCAGGATAGCCGTCGGAGCACCATGGTTCCTGAGGAACGTGGATCTCCACGATGACCTGGAGCTTGACTCTGTCAGTAAGTATCTACAGTCGGCATCGCTGCGCCATTTTGAGAAGGCGGCACGACATGAGAACCCTCTCATCGTAGCCGCTGGAAATTACATACCCGACCCAGTAGACCGAATGGTAAACCGTCGACGTCGCCCAAAGCACGTCATTACGGATCCTCCTGATCCATTAACGGTGCTCTTAGGCACCACAAGCACCGGTCACCGTCCTTGTCGAACCCGTCGCTTGCGACGAAGGGCTCGACGAGCGAACTAACCCATAGACACAGCCCACTGAGTTTCTCGCCGGATCTTCTCAGTGGGTCGCGTTTCCGATCCGGTGGTAGATTCTGCGAAGCACTGCTCTTGCTAGGGTCAGTGTTAGCAACTCTCCGGTTGAGCCCCGCGAGCTCACCTACAAACGTTAGGGTGAAGCTGAAATAGCCTCTCAAGGCTATCAGCATAGGTAGGAAAAAAGAAAAAAAAAAAAAAAAAAAAACTAACAAAATGTTATGGTTTAAAAAAAAGAAAACTGAAATAAAGTATTAATAATAATAATAATAATAACGATAAAAATATTAATTTTAAGTTCTATTCGAGGTATAAAGAGAATAATTATTCGGGTATAAATTTTTTTTAATGATTTTTTTGTTGATAAAAAAAATGTTATTTTTTGTACGTTATTACAAAGTTAAGTAGTACACTGTGTGCATTACTTATAAAAATCTTACGTTTGGGACATTTTTTCCCGGTTAGGGTACCCCTCCGCATCGTCCCATAAGGAACTTCGTTTCCAAAAGTAAGAGGCAACCAGTCTCCATTTCCTTCCGTTTTTATTAAAGCTTCGCGAAGACCATTTTGAGCTAAGAATTCTTGCTCGTATAACGCACATCCCAAACATCAAATCCGGATTTATATAATAACTAATTCTATTTTTTGCTTGCCATTTGATTCGTAGGGTATCTTTTGATAGAAAAAAAAAAGAAATAACAAGATAACATCTACAGGGTCTGTTTGATTGTTAAACTAGAGTGAGGATTAAGTATTGTATCAATTACAAGACGAAAGGGATCGGCGATAATAGAAACTGGTTTGTTTAATTTTGGATTGCGCCTTTTGCGTATCCAATGCTCAATGTGAATTCTTTAAAAGGGGCTATTTTACGTGTTCTTTAAAATGCCTGTGACGCATGACGCATGTTTGAAAAGTACGGAAAGATTACGAGTAATTGTTATTCTATTTAACAGTTTATCGTGTTTGAATACTTTTATGAATGAATGTTAACAAAAGAAGACCTTCTGATCATTACGAAAACATTAACAAAAATTATCAGAAATTTGAGAATTGTACTTTTAAAAACTAAATTAGAGAATTAACCGTCAGGGCTTTATTTATTTTATATGTTTTATTGCTTATATGGGTGGACGAGCTTACGGCCCACCTGGTGTTAAGTGGCTACCGGAGTCCGTAGAAATTCACAACATAAATGCCGCCACCCACTCCGAGATTTGAGCTCTAAGGTCTCAAGTATAGTTACAACGGCTGCCCCGCCCTTTAAACCTAAAGGCATTACTGCTTCACGGTAGAAATAGGCGGGGTAGTGGTACCTACCTGTTCGAAACATAGCAACCCTATTTTCCTCACCGCGGCGGAAGCGGGGGAGAGGCGTGGACTTGCAAAATAAAACGACATGCATCGACGAAAAACACACAATCATTGTCGGTCCCGTAAAATTGTATTAGCTTTGATCCGATTAATAAACCAGCGATTAAATACAGTCCACTTTTATTCGAATAAGCCTTGCACCCAACATCTCATCGCAACGGCGCCAACACTACCCATGCGGACTCACAAGACGTCCTACTTCTACTATTTTAACTCAATCAAAGAAAAAATACCTTCCTAAATCATGTCTCGCACCATATGATTTATCATAAAAGAAACATGAAATAAATAAACAATGTATATACTTAACAGATTAAGGTGAATCATTCGCCCAGCTACTCTGTCTATCAAATGTTTTTATAAAATCATAACAATCATACTAAGTACCCGCAAGTTTGGGTATGCGAATATCTTTCCGCTGAATAGTCAAAGATTTGTTTGGGATATATTGTGGGAATGTTATTGCGACGGACCTCTGATGTTTTGAATGTTGAATGTAAGCGATTGTTATTATTCGTATCAGCTTATGAAACTTGAATCTCTTGTTCTCTTCTTGTAAGACAGTTCACGGATCATCACATGATAAGCAGTGGCCACGGATCCAGTATAAGCCATAATGGCCTTACATGACTTAAGATGTCCTTGCTTAATTTCCAAGTTTTTTTTATTTTTTGCTGCTTAGATGGGTCGTCGAGCTCACAGCCCACCTGGTGTTATGTGGTTACTGGAGCCCATAGACATCTACAACGTAAATGCGCCACCCATCATCTTGAGATATAAGTTCTAAGATCTCAGTAGAGTTACAACGTCTGCCCCACCCTTCAAATCGAAACGCATTACTGCTTCACGGCGGAAATAGGCAAGGTAATGGTACCTACCCGTGCGTACTCACAAGAGGTCCTACCACCAGTATCTAGGTTAGGTCTCAGTCAGGCACTAAGGAACAAGACTGGACATCAACGATGATGACCATACAAGTTTATCCGGTTGTTGATATATGACACTGCTAGAAGCGACTGCTTAACGTTAATGACTCCTTCATAATCTCGTTTGAAGAAGCATATATCGTAGCGCTCTGGAAAAAGCGCACAGAAAAGTTCGCTGTTAGAAGAGTTAAAATAAAAAAGTTATTTTGATTATGACGTAAATTTCAATAATCTATATATTAATATATGAAGCAAAAACTTTGTATCCCTTTTTACGAAAATTGCTCGGACGGAGGATTATGAAATTTTCCACAATTATAGAGAATACAGAGAAGAAGTGCACAATGCTAATATTTTTTTTAAATTATGCATTAATAATACATTAAATCAATAAAGAAAACATTACACACACTACCATGTATTTGACGCACACACGCATTCATACTATTTATTTATTGTCAAACTTTTGTTCTTGACGTCTGTTGTCAAATTGAGAATAGATTAAATATTGTTTGTCTTTATTAATCTTTTTCTATAGTGTAGTCTTGGCGAAATTTGTGATTATAGAAGTATAATAGTCTATGAAAATAGAATCTTAATAGTGTACAAACTTATAATTTCAATTAATTATAGTCGAATTTCGACTATCAGGCGACCACTAGTTACGCTTGATGTACCGACGAATGGCTTCCTTATAAATGTTAAAGGTAAAAACCGAGTTTAAATTTAACACAATATTCTCGATTTTCAGAAAGCACGCACGTTCTATTATTGTAAGTTAAGCGCAAAAAAAGCGCACAAGAATGCTTTTATCCACAAAAAAAAAAGCAAGACCATCTCATTTGATATCGTCCGAGATAAAAATAGTTTTCAAAGTTTTGCAGTGGGATACCGCTGGGTACATACAGTACGCATCGCATTTGTTTTGTCATTTCGGCACAAAGACGTAATAGCTTCGATCAAGATCGATAAAGGCTTATGTTTCGATTGTTCTTTGGCAGTTTCAACTTTCCGGATAAGGCTTGATTTGTCAATTTAGTTATCTTAATTGAGACGAGTATCGTAATAATCGTTCTAAGTTTTTTATTTTTATTGGAACGAAGTTCCTTATCGCGCGTTGTGAAAGGGGGCTAGACGGAAAAAATTCTTACGAAAAGTTGTCACGACACTTTTTAGGTCCGTTATTCTGACCAATCAACGTGTAGGCGCTTATCGCGTGACATTGCTCGTATCCGATTGGTCCGCGTAATGAGTACAGTTTCTCGAGATAGCGTTTCAACAATAGTAATTTAGTTCATAGTATTGTTTTTTTCTTCTTCATAATGCCGTAATTTGTTATTATAACTTAAAAAAAAAATTACAATTCCTTCACTAATTAATCGAAAGGAACTTCGTTCCATCCGGGTGTCCCTTGACACCTCTGAAGTTTTTTTTTTATTGCTTCGTTGAGTGGACGAGCTCACGGCCCACCTAGTTTTAACTGGTTACCAGTGCCCATAGACATCTACAACGTAAACGCCGCCACCCACCTTGAGATATGAGTTCTAAGGTCTCAGTATAGTTACAACGGCTGCCCCGCCCTTCAAACCGAAACGCATTACTGCTTCACGGCTGAAATAGGCAGGGTGGTGGTACCTATCCGTGCGGACTCACAAGAGGTCCTACCACCATTAATACTCATGGTGCTATTAGTATAATATATATGTACATAATATATATTATATGAATATGCCAATACCAGGTGGTCCACCTGGTATTGGCATATTGAGGTCATTCACCCTGTTTTTGCTGAAATTTGTGATACAGTAAGAGTGATAACTATTATTCCAATGAAGTGACCATAAAGTGATGTTTTGAGTGAATTAAGTCCTCATACAACGTAGTACGAATTAATAAACTTGTAGATTGCTCATCTTATGTTACGTCAATGTCCGAAGTACAAGATAGGAATGTATTGAACGCGAATTGTTTTGACTACACACAGGCTTAATCGTTTTCAGAAAAAGACCGTTACATTAGGTTGATTTAATTCGACACATTGAAGTCGTCGTGGCCTAAAAGACGTCCGGTGTATACGTGTTGAGTGATACACCGGTGTTCGAATCCCAGGCGGGTACCAATTTTTCTAATGAAATACGTACTCAACAAATGTTCACGATTGACTTCCACGGTGAGGGAATAACATCGTGCAATAAAACTATACTTGAGACCTTAGAACTTATATCTCAAGGTGGGTGGCGCATTTACGTTATAATATATGTCTATGGGCTTCAGTAACCACTTAGCACCAGGTGGGCTGTGAGCTCGTCCATCCATATAAGCAATAAAAGAAAAAGGGTAAGTTTCACCACCCTGCCTGTTTCTACAAATCAGTAATGCGTTCCGATTTGAAGTATGGGGCAGCCGTTCTACATATATTACTAAAAGAACCGATACTCAACATTTATTTCTCACTGCTGATGTCTACGGGCTCCGGTAACGTAAATTTTAAAAAATGAAAAAAAAAAACAGTTTTTTAATAACATCCACAAAATTTTAGTTATACGTTCACACTTAAAGTCGAATAGATTAAGCTAAATAGACACGCGTTAACATTTTAAATAGCCCGTTCTAATCTATATCTGAAACGCATTAGTTGCGAGCACATTTAAAAGCGGTTATCTTCATTAATTTGTCACTTTCGTGTCTTTAGACGTATAAGGTCGATTTAAAAAAAAAAGTGTAGTGTCGTCGGACACCGGATAGGAACGAAGTTCCTTATTAAAATATTAATTTTAAGTTCTATTCGAGGTACAAAGAAAATAAAACTGGAGGTTTCGCAACAACCCACGGTCATTCGGTAACGTGCGAACTTATTGTGGTACACTTCATTCACGGTTGTTTGCATAAGAGTTGGTGTATTGCGCAAACAAACGCTCTGAGATCGTGGTCAATGAATGAAAAAAAATATGTTATTTTTTGTACGTTATTACAAAGTTAAGTCGTACACTGTCTGCAATACTAATAAAAATCTTACGTTACGGACGTTTTTCCCCGGTTCGGGTACCCATCCGCATCGTCCCATAAGGAACTCCGTTCCAAAAAGACATCCTCTTCTTTCTGTGTAATAAAACCAATTTTTGCGGTGCTGTGTTGCACATGACGAGGAATAGTCTAGTCGTCCGTGACCACGAAAAGTCGTCGTGGCCTAAAAGATAAGACGTCCGGTGCATTCGTATCTAGCGATGCACCGGTGTTTGAATCCCACTGGCGGGTACCAATCTTTCTAATGAAATATGTACTTAACAAATGTTCACAATTGACTTTCGCGGTGAAGGAATAACGTAGTGTAATAAAAATCAAATCCGCAAAATTATGATTTGCGTAATTACTGGTGGTAGGACGTCTTGTGAGTCCGTCTTGTGAGTTAACTCAGAACATTGTGAATGCTAAAGTGAAAATAATAAACGCGAAATTAAATCTTAAGACGTGATTGCCATGTAGGTCACGGGTGCCCTACGCGGCGCACTGAAGTAATTATGTCGATCTCTCTTTAGATTTCCATTTGATTCCATACAGAAGAGGGTGGTTCGCATTGTTGATAATTACCTGAGCACGAACCATAGCAAGAGCCGTGTTCGGAAACGCGACCCACTGAGAAGATCCGGCGAGAAACTCAGTGGGCTGTGTCTGTGGGTTAATTTACTCGCCGAGCCCTTCGTCGCAAGCGACGGGTTCGACGAAAACTATGACCGGTGCTTGGGGTATCTAAAAGCACCGTTAGTGGATCGGGAGGATCCGAAATGCCGAAATGACGTGTTTTGGGCGACGTCGACTGTTTACCATTCGGTCCGCAGGGTCGGGAATGTAGCTACCACGATGAGAGGGTTCTCGTGTCGTGCCGCTTTCTCGAAATGGCGCGTAGAAGTTAACTAAAATTTGTATGGAATAGGAGCAGCGCCCCTAGCGACAAGCGAAGGGAAGCTGTTCCAACTCCATACAAAGTCGAGTTAACGTTTATGTCATCGAGAAGTAAAAAATTCGGACTGTGCACACTGCTGGCGGGGCGTGAACCCGCATAGGTAAGCATCACTAGTCTGCAGATCTAAAAATAGTCTGTTTTTTTTTATTGCCTTTGTAGGCAGACGAGCGTACGGCCCACCTGATGGTAAGTGGTTACCGTCGCCCATGGACTTCAGCAAAGCCAGGAGCAGAGACAAGCCGCTGCCTACTGCTTAATACTCTCCACAAGCCTCGTTTGAAGAAGGACATGTCATAGCGCTCGGGAAACACCGTGGAGGGGGAGCTCATTCCATAGCCGGATGGTACGTGGCAAAAAAGACCTCTGGAAACGCACTGTGGATGACCGCAGTGGCTCCAGGTAGTATGGATGAACTCTACTCCGGTGGCGGGCGGTGCGATGGTAAAAACGAGACGTTGGTATCATTTCGAACAATTCCTCAGAGCACTCCCCATGGAACATGCGGTACAAAATACAGAGGGAACCGAAGTCCCTTCGCAGACCCAGAGGCTCCAAGTCACAAATTATACCTTGAAAGACGGGTCCGTCATTATACGAAACATTGACGCCTAGCCCCCATTTCTCAGGTTGGGTGGTGGTATACTTTAATGAGCATAAAAACCATAATTACTCTACTTAATGCTTAAGGTAAATAGACGTAGAGTGATGATTTCCTGACGTTTCATTAGCATAATAGATGAGCTCTGAGTTTCAATGTACTTTTTCGGCATGAACTAATCATTAATAATAATTGAAACGTCAGCGGCCTTGCTCGGTCACGACCCGGTATGAATATAAAAACCTTCCATCCCTTTTATTGCCTTCAAAGGCAAGGCCTTGGTAGGACCTCTTGTGAGTCTGCACGGGTAAGCGCCACCGCCCTGCCTATTTCTGCCGTGAAGCAGTAATGGGTTTCGGTTTGAAGGGTGTTGTTGTAACTATACTGTGACCTTAGAACTTATAATCAAGGTGGGTGGCGCATTTACGTTGTAGATGTCTATTGGCTCCAGTAACCACTTAACACCAGGTGGGCTTTGAGCTCGTCCACCTATCTAAGCAATAAAAAAATATATAGTACAGTATATCCGTGGAGCAGTTACACTCTTTATTCGCAGGATATATTATATGTTCCGTAAATATGCCTGGAATACAGAAACCGTGAATACGGAATGCTAATTTACATATATAAGTTTATATCGGATAAGTTCCTAGGTGAAAAAAATCAGGTATATAAAAAAGGGATTTTAATTAAAGTTTTTTACCATATTTTTTAGGCATAGTTGTAATAAGGTGTATTTTCCTTTTTTATTGGTCTATCAGACAACATTTACAAAGGATATTAGGTCGGATACCTACATATTGGAATATTTTTTTACAATGATCCTTTGATCCAATGATTCTTTTTATGAATGAATGATTAGATCCGCGAATACTGAAAACGAGAATTAAAGAAGAATAAATTAATAAAATAATTTGTGGTTGCATTAGTTGTGACCTCGTATGATTGAATATCTTTTGAATTGTATAGATTTTATTGATTTCAATATACCGTTGAATTAATTTTATTTCTCCCGCTGACCATCGCACGATAAAGTTCGAAGGGTAGATATCATCTTAGAAATTCGATTTACACATCTTTGATTTAAACAAGCTAGTTCAAAAACTGTTCACATTCATATTAAAACGAATTCTCGAATGTAATCTCTTGTTGTAAATATTTATTGCCATGCACAATGGCGTTGACAGCGCGCTACAATATTATGGGGCTATTTAAAATACGTACTATGTTAGAGGGATCGTGACGCTGCATTTGTCATGATTTGACTTAAGTCATAAGAGCTTTGGGCATTGGCCATATTTAAAATTTTCTCTAATTCGTAATACCATTTACAGGGATAAGTTACCCAATTGTAGATAATAAATTTTTAATGAAAATAGTTCTTTAACTACCTACTTTAATATTTTTAATCAGACATCTTTGATCTTAAATGTAAATTTTGTTATGTGCTTTTTTTTATAACCTCATAATACTTTTCTAATTTCAACTCATAGCACGAAGGTTGTTTGACTTGAACACGGCTAATGCTTGAAGTTTTATTTATAATTATGATTACCTGATTATAGATACGAATTATTGGATTTAGTTCGTAACAAATATAGAAATTGTTTATTAAGTAAAGGGTGACGTTAATGAAAGGAATATGCTAAATATATTTGGTAAAATATATGGTTCTGTATGACGCTGATAATGTTATCACCTAGAAAAGCGATGAAATTTTCAGTTTTATTCATTTCAGATTATTCAAGAATTAATGAAATTGTTACCGTCTAAACAATGTGTATAAAGTTTTTTATACAAAATTTCCGTGTGACACCATCCCGTAAAAGTATGTAGGAAATGCGCTCTATTTAAATGTGCCATACGCAACATGATGTTGATGTGATAAAAAAACCAACTTTTCAAATAAACAATTTAGTATTTTCCCGCTGTCCGCTCGTACCTTGAGTCGGAGTTAGGGGTGGGCCGTGAAATTGTGCATTACCATCATCCCACTAGTAGTAACATGAAGGGGGCTATGACCTCGTAATGATCCAGGTGGACGTCAAGATATGGGCAATAACATGATGCCACTTACGTTGATGGGAATGCGAAATGCGTCGGCATGGAAATCCGATTCAATGGTTGTAGGCATATTGACCTTCTAAGGTAGCGACAGTTCATCCACAAAACGCTTAGTCGGGTGCACACCGGCACTCAGCCATGAGCAATTGTTATTAGAGGGAGGGTTAAAAGACATTGCTTCAGGGTTGATCGCATTCAAGGCCCGTAGCTGCATCAGAATGATTCGAAATACTTCAATCGTTTGTGCTAATGATGGCTTTCAAATCCGTCCCTATCTATATATATATAAAATGAATTGCTGTTCGTTAGTCTCGCTAAAACTCGAGAACGGCTGGACCGATTTGGCTAATTTTGGTCTTGAATTATTTGTCGAAGTTCAGAGAAGGTTTAAAAGGTAGATAAATATGAAAATGCTCGGAATTAAATAAAAAGAACAATTTTGTTTTTACTGTGTCCCCCGTCGGACGGATTCTTTTTGTTTGTTTTAAGTTTATTTTATACAAAAGTTTAGGTCTTTTATTTATCGATTGAGGCACTACGAAGTCTGCAGGGTCAGCTAGTCTAAAATAAAAAATACTTTCACTGGTGGCAGGAAGTCTTGCGAGTCCGCACGGGTAGGTACCACCACTCTGTCTATTTCTGCTGTCAAGCAGTAACGCGTTTCGGTTTGAAGGGTGGGGCAGTCGTTATACTGTTAAAACTGAGACCCTACAACTCATGTCTCAAGGTGGGCGGCGGCATTTATGTTGTAGATGTCTATGGGCTCCGGTAAACATTTAACATCAGATGGGCCGTGAGCTCGTCCACCTATCGAAGCAATAAAAATAAAATAAAAGATATGGAAATTTAACTTTAAAATTTTAGTTAAAACTATAATAAGACATACCAAAATTTTCCCGTCAAAAAACATTGAGTGATATATGAGTTCAATATCGCTGGGTGGATTGTGAAGAGGAAACATTTCATTAGTGTTAAAAATTATCATATTATATTGAATTTTTATTTTATCTTTTGTTAGTTTTTCTCGCGAATTGTAATATTGTTTGAGTGTAATATAATTTTATGGTGTATTTTTCGTACAGCGGATTCAGCATTGTAATGTTAATTCAATGAGGAATGTTTAGTCGGTAACTTTTGTGTAGAATTAACGTCTTATGCTTTGTATTGATTGTGAACTCAAAAAATACAAGCCTTAATGAGAAACCGAACAATAAATGTTAATAATAATTCTCATAACGGTCATTCCAGTTAGGATATTAAATCAGACTGATAGAATTGTTTTAATGCCATCAATATTTGATACGTGTACCGATTTTGAACATCTTGAAGTAAGTGAATATGGTAGCTAACTATAAGTTAGTGAAAGGTTATGAAAATGGAAAGAAAAATGTATTTATTCAGTAACTAGATAGCCCGGCAGACTTCGTAGCGCCTCAATCGCTAAATAAAAGACCTGAACTTTTGTATAAAATAAACTTAAAACAAACAAAAGGAATCCGTCCGACGGGGGACCCATCAAAGTAAAAACAAAATTGTTGTTTTAATTTCATTCCGAGTATTTTCATATTTATCTACCTTTTAAACCTTCTCTGGACTTCCACAAATAATTCAAGACCAAAATTAGCAAATCGGTCCAGGCGTTCTCGAGTTTTAGCGAGACTAACGAACAGCAATTCATTTTTATATATATAGATTTCAATAAAATTTTGAATAAACAATGTTTAATTCAAAGGGGCCGTCTCCCCGTGACTTCAGGATAATTAACATGCAAGCCCATGTTGATCTCCAAACACCAAACGGCGTTTTTGTGATGAATGCGTGTTCGGTGGAAACCAAAGCGGGAGATGAACCAAACCTTCTTGCTCGAAACTTATCTTGAAAATATCGTTAGCGCGATTTAGGCTTTTGCAATATTTCTTCTATTTTACGTTACCTAGAGTAACAATGCGGTGGACTGACCAAATTAAAAACTGCAGTGGGAGGTCCCATAAATGAGTCCAGTAGAATGGCCTCGAGCAGGGAGAAAGGGTGGGACATCGTGAGACGCATCAAGTCTGCCCCTTCAAATACTACATGACGATCACGACCACTCTGTCAAGAACAACACGATTGAGAAGAATAAGAAGAGTTACAAATTTATTCCGACGGGTAGCGTTGAATTCAAACTGAAGTGTACTGTGGATACGAGTGACCACGGCGGGCAACTTATCAGTAAAATGGAAAAAAAGATGTGTGGTGTCGTGGGACACCGGATAGGAACGAAGTTCCTTATTATAAAAATATTAATTTTAAGTTCTATTCGAGATATAAAGAAAATAAAACTGGAGGTTTCGCAACAACCCACGGTCATTCGGTAACGTGCGAACTTATTGTGGTACACTTCATTCAGGGTTGTTTGCATAAGAGTTAGTGTATTGCGCAAACGAACGCTCTGAGATCGTGGCCAATGAATGATAAAAAACAATATATATTTTTTGTACGTTATTACAAAGTTAAGTCGTACACTGTGTGCATTACTAATAAAAATCTTACGTTACGGACGTTTTTTCCCGGTTAGGGTACCCCTCCGCATCGTCTCATAAGGAACTTCGTTCCAAAATATTAATGGCATAAAAAATGTTAATGGCATATATACTCGTCGTTGCGTGAAAGCCGCTTAATCACCCAATAGAAGCGCAATGGATTGAGTATACACTAAACGTCAGTATAACAACAAAAATGATCAGTTCAAATCCTCACCGAACTCTTTTTTTAGGCAATGAATGTTAATTAAATTATGTCCTTAAATTGTGGCATCAATATTTATGCCCGTCTTTCGCCAGATCCCGTCTCCACGGTAAACAAAAAACGCCTTTAAAACGTTTTCATTGTAATCGAAATGTGCCGCTTTCGGTACCACGACTGAACGCTCTTGATAATTTTTTTTTAATACGCTTTTATTAGCTTCAGACGTATGTATGTTAGTATGTAACGGAATCTTTGAACATGATTTTGACCCTCTTCAAAACGTCGGATTAATTCGAAATTTGGTATACTTATTAAGGATCGATGACAATTCAACGTTTAAAAAAATAATTGAAAAAAAATATATTGAAAAAATTGAAATTTTATAATTCTATAATTTCTATAATTCTATAATTTCTATAATTCCATAATTTCTATAATTCTATAATTGGATTTTCTATAAAAGCGTATTTAGTTAGTTTTTTTTAAATATAATTTATTTAATTTTGTTTTTGTTGTCCTTGTAGGCAGACGAGCATACGGCCCACCTGATGGTGAGTGGTTACAGTCACCCATGGACTTCAGAATGCCAGGGGCAGAGCCAAGCCGCTGCCTACCGTTAATTACGTTAATAATACATTTAATACTGTTTATAATACATTTACGAATAGTAAATTAAGAGAGCATTTTTGAACCATACACGGCAACCACGAGAGTTTATGCAGATTATAAAACAATGAAATTAATAAATTAGTTAAGCATAGTAATTTTTTCGGTAATACACTAAGACCTTCCAAAACTGATCATAAGCTTGGAATTCCCTAATAATTGGTCTGCGTTATATCCTTTAATTGAGTCACCAGCTTAATCCAAGAAAGAGTGCCAAATGCCCTTACGATCGGAGAGTATACTCTATCTATTCCAGTAGGTCTTGGATTTGTTCAAAATTGATCCTGCCCAATCTAGAAATTGTTATTGTACTCCACAAATGTTCACGATTGACTTCCACATTAAAGGAATAACATCGTGTAATAAAAATCAAACTCGCAAAATTATAATTTGCATAATTACTGGTGGTACGACCTCTTGTGAGTCCGCGCGGGTTGGTACCAACATCCTGCCTATTTCTGCCGTGAAGCAGTAATGCGTTTCGGTTTGAAGGATGGGGCAGCCGTTCTAACTATACTGAGACCTTAGAGCTTATATCTAAAGGTGGGTGGCGCATTTACGTTTTAGATGTCTATGGTCTCCAGTAACCACTTAACACCAGGTGGGCTGTGAAATCGTACACCCATCTAAGCAATAAATAAATAATTCTTGACACTGTGAATCTTCATCGAATCATTTTGATTGTATCTTAAAGTATCAAGCCGTTGCATTCCCTGTAACACGCCGGTCAACAATGTCCGATGACGCACCGGGTAAAAAACTTGACAAAACGGCCGCGCGCCGACAAAGTGACGAGGTGGAGAATCGACCCTCACCGATTCGATTACCGGTTAAATAATATCTGTGTTGTTTTTGTATTCAATATACGATTTTCACAAGTGGAACTGTCTTGTATTTTGTAACGTCGAGTTGATGTTGTTGATTGTTTGATTTTATGTTTGTTGTTGTCCTCTGAGGGAGGCCGCGGTCTCATATCAAGTGTACTGCCACTGCTGTCCAAATTCCGAAGGCAGGTGATAATGCTTCTAAGAAAATTCGTGAATAAAGCTTATTCAGGGCTTCCACATAATATGCATAGATATATGTATGTAGATAGTGCAAACTATCGTGAGTCTAAGTGTGACAATCCTGCATGTTTCCGTCACGAGGGATCATATTATTATCTTCTAGGTCGTAGGGTTGATAGTTGTTATACAATGTCTCAAGCGTCGGTCGAACTTTTTTTTATTTTTATTGCTTAGATGGATGGATGAGCTCACAGCCCACCTGGTGTTAAGTGGTTACTGGAGCCCATAGACATCCACAACGTAAATGCGCCACACACCTTGAGATATAAGTTCTAAAGTCTCAGTATAGTTACAACGGCTGCCCTACCCTTCAGACCGAAACGCATTACTGCTACACCGCAGAAATAGGTGGGGTCGTGGTACCTACCCGTGCGGACTCACAAGAGGTCCTACCACTCTCACAAGAGGTCCTACCACACTCACAAGAGGTCCTACCACACTCACAAGAGGTCCTACCACTTGTCGAATTACAACGGAGATATTGCAATGAGACAATTCATAAATTATTTAGTTGGTTTACTGATTTCGAATCTATCAAAACCAGGTGGTGACGAACATTTAAAGTCCGCAACTCAGCTCTCGCTGTTATATTAGAGTACTATATAGTAAATTCAATTGTAACTATACTGAGACCTTAGAAATTAAATCTGAAGGTGGGTGGTGGCACTTACGTTGTAGATGTCTATAGGCTCCGGTAACCACTTAACATCAGGTGGGCTGTGAGCTCATACACCCATATATGTAACAACAGATAAAACTAACACAAATACTTTTTTATAATACGTCATATTTATTATGTTCCAAAAGATTAATCCGAGTATGTTTATAATTCAAACAGAACATAATCTATAAGCAATTCGATCTATATTCAGAGCTGGTACATTCATCAACGTTATCAAATCAGTGTCCACTCTCAACCCGTTTTCAATACCAATTGGTACGCCATCAAAAACCTGATTAATTATTTACGAATAATTGTTTAGAGACAGTTTTTGTTGAGCTGGATAGGCGTGGTTGACGACCCGTTTGTTTTCAAGTATGATCAATGCTTTTTTTATGATTGAAGGACTACTGGTGGCCCGGAGGCCTTTCCAGTTTCGCCAGGACAGGTGAGCGAGCAAAGGCTCAGCCAGGAGGGGTGGGATTTGCTAACAGCTACCCGAGCGCCTCCGAAGGAGACCTAACAGCTCAAGAGCAGCTGCTTCGCGAATGAATCTACTACCGGATCGGAATCGCGACCCGCTGAGAAGATCCGGCGAAGCTGATTCATGGGTTAGGTTGCACGGCGAACTCTTTGTCGAGTTCGACGAGTACGGTTACCGGGGTCCCTAAGCCTTCTCCTAGTGGTAGAGCTGAAGGCGTCTAATGCAAAGGTTATTGGATCTGATCAATGCTCTGAGGAATTATTCGAGATGATCCCCTCATCTCCTTTTTATCATCGCACCTCCCGCCATCGGAGCAGAGCTCATCCATATTATCTGGAACCGCTGCGTTCATCGGCAGTGCGTTTCCAAAGATCTTTTCTGCCACGTATCATCCGGCTTTAGAATTAATTCCCCTCCATGGTGTTTCCCGAGCGCTATGATATGTCCTTCTTCAAACGAGGCTTGCGGAGAGTACTTAATGGTAGGCAGACTTAGCTCTGCCCCTGGCATTGCTGATGTCCACGAGCGACAGTAACCACTTACAAAATGGTATTTAATTAATCCAATTTATTTTTAATGACGTTATCACTTTACACACCTACTGCTGAATAATTCACGCTGATAAAACTTTACTTCGGACTTTATGTGGAGCTCTATGTAGAGCTCTAATGGTGCACGTAGAGTCATAAAGTGCGTCTCTCTATAATAGAGTAGAGGGTGTCAGTTTCCAATTTATTTTTTCCCCACCATTGCAGGGCCGGTGCAGTAACTCGAAATCGTAAAGTAGCGTCTAGCCCACGGCTCCCTTACTACGAGTTCTAGTGAAATTATTTATAGTGAAAAACTAACTTGAATATATTTTTTGGAACGAAGTTCCCTAACCGGGAAAAAACGTCCGTAGCGTAAGATTGTTATTAGTAATGCACTCAGTGTACGACTTGACTTTGTAATGACGTACAAATTAGTAATGCACACAGTGAACGACTTAACTTTGTAATAACGTACAAAAAATAACATATTTTTTTATCATTCATTGACCACGATCTCAGAGCGTTCGTTTGCACAATACACTAACTCTTATGCAAACAACCGTGAATGAAGTGTACCACAATAAGTTCGCACGTTACCGAATGACCGTGGGTTCTTGCGAAACCTCCAATTTTTATTTTCTTTATACCTCGAATAGAACTTAAAATTAATATTTTTATAATAAGGAACTTCGTTCCTATCCGGTGTCCCACGACACCACACACCTTTTCTCTACCTATTCGTTAGTAGCCTAGGGGCTAATCCAGCTTTTCGTGGATAGGTACATATTCAATGATTGTATAATAAGTTGTTATGTATTAGTAATGTTATTGGTTTGTTTGTTTCTTGAAGTAAATGGTCCAGATCGGCTTAGTGAGGATAGCTGAGTCCACATTAATAAGCATCTGAATGTATAAAAGTTTCTAACCATGACAATGATACTGGATCGAAATATGGTGGTAAGACCTGTTGAGAGTCCGAACGGATAGGTACTACCACCCTGCCTGTTTCAGTCGTGAAGCAGTAATGCGTTTCGGTTTGAAGGGTGGGGCAGCGGTTGTTGCTATACTGAGACCTTAGAACTCATATCTCACGGTGGGGGGGCGGCATTTATGTCGTGGATGTCTATGGGCTCCAGTAGCCACTTAACACCAAGTGGACTGTGATCTCATGCACCCATCATTACAATATTTTTTTTTATAAAAAAAATGCCTTGTCTTAGTAATCGCGCAAGTTCGTGAAATAGCGTATCCAATTTCATATTTTTAATCTCTTAAAACTGACTAGGTCTCTATTTTGGATTAACTCTCATTTGACTTGGAGTTGAGAGTATAGGCCAAACACTACTTAAAAGTTGTCACTCACTCATCTTCACTTATGTGATTATGTTTTTATTACGCACAACTTTGCGGTAGAAATAAGCGAAATAGAACCTACACGTGCGTATACACAGCCTAAAGAACAAGCAATACAATACAGCCCTAGGGTTCGAGCGTGTAATCAAATGTATAAGACCGACTGTGGGTGTTCGAATTTTGATTTTCTACACATCACCGAGTTCTATAGTAAAGGTCGATCCTTTAATAATTTCCTAAGGATAATAGAGGTTCATTTTTCACCGGTACCAATTGGACGCGGTGGTCGGGTGCGGTTTTTCGTTGCATTTATACGTTACGAATAGGGGCACCGACAGTAAATTACTCTACAAGACATTGACGTAATATGTTTTTGAGGAATGCTGTCCTACCGTCCTTGTCTGAGACTGCTTTACCGATTTTTTTTGTGCATACATTTGAGTTAACACCATATATCCCTTCACCTGTTGAATAATTAAAACAATTAAAATGACAATCGGTCCCTCCGGAATCCGGATCAACAGACGAGGAGTTATATATATTTATTTTTAATTGATGATAAATGGTACGTTAATTATAATTAAAATACGTATTTAATTTTATTTAAATCAGCTTTTAATGAAAACAAGGGTAGGTTCGGTAAAACATGTTGGAATATGATTTGGAAAATATGTTTTGGATGACTGGCTCGTCCATCAGATTTTTTGTATTCGTAAAGAATTAGGATTAAGTATTTGGTAAACAATACTTCCTAAAACGAACAGCAGAGCGAACAGAATGTCATCGTGTAAAATGCTCTAACTTTGATGTGCTTAAATAAACATCTTTAAATAGGTATATCTTTTGCTTGCGTTGCGATATCGTCAATAGTAAGACTTTCAATTATGAACTCGGTTAAAAGGAAGAAATCGTATGTTTTTGATATACTTTTTTTGGAAAACTACGTTTTCTATGTTAGATAAATAATAATTGAAAACAATTTGCTCTTTCGAATAAAGTAACATTTTTAATTTAAAAAAAATAACTAAAAATTTTCAGTTCTTAAGGTCTCGGAACTCATAATATGACTATAATAAGTGATTGAGTCTTAAAAAACTTTTAAATATCTATGGTTTTTTAAATGCGTACACATATTTCGAAGTTTTCGAACAATTTTATATTACGTCCATGTTTACTTCATAATAGAAGCCTCTACAAATCTTTTGAAATGTAATTTGTTGAAATATTCGATATGCATCTTTGTGCCGAGATGTATTTGTGTTTGTTTACGGGGGCGGACGGACGGTAATGCAATTTGAATGCAATGTATACAAATTTCAAGAATGATTAGAGTCACAATGTTCTAGTTTGTTCCAGAACATTACGTCTCCCTTCTTGGGCATCCGGATGCACACATCTATTATGAAATATGTTACATTAACCAAGTGCTACGCCCAAATTGTTTTTTTTTTTGTATAGATTCTAAAACTTCCTATTAATCTTAAAGCCTATCGTAACAATAATTTTAATTGATTTAAACGAGTCGTACTTTCGGCAAATTAATTCGGAAAAATGCTTGTTTTCAAACAAAACCAATTTAATATAATCATAATTTATATAAACCATAATTTTTTAAATATTTTCGGAACTCAAATATAATTAAGCTCTACAGTCCAAAAGGTTGTTAATTAAATGCACGAAAATGCAAAAAACAAATTTATTACTAATACACAATAAAGCGAATTATACCCTAAAACATAGCGTTAGTGTTTCTGACAAAGTTCCAACCTGAGTTAGAGACGTGAAATATTCAATGGATGTACTATATACGAGTTTAAATAAAATCTTAATCATTAGGCCACGGATGCATTGTGAATATATAAATTGACTGCCAATTACCGGCGATGGAGAAGGTTAAAGACGATAAATGCTGAATAGACATGAAAAAATAAGGTACAAGGACATTAAATTTCAATCACTATTCCACTTATTAAAATCACTTAGTTCCGAATAATTATGAAATTTGAAATATTTATAATAATGTATTTATAATATTTATAATTGTATCGAAATGTTAAATGCGTATGTGTGGATATAGTCATTATCTCACAGGTTCCAAAAAAACTGACTAGAACTGGATCGGTGATAGAAGAATTGTGGTTTGACCTCTATTTAATTTATAGATCTTTTGTCTTTTAATGCCGATAGAAACCTTAATTGGTTCATGAGAATAGTTACATTAGTTAAAATCATTATCCAAAATACAATTTGTTGGTTGTAAAATTTTATATAGTGAATTAATACGTGCTTAAGTGATAAGGTTGTGTTTTTATTGACTTATTTAAAATAAAATATGTACGTTTAGTTTGTATGACACTTTCTATGACACTGTCAAATAAATTTAAAATAATACAAACATGACAGTGACTGGCCGTAGCGTTTAGCATGTAAAGAGTATTAATATGATGTCATACAAATAAATTAAACAATTTGGTGTTGAGCAAACCTTTGGAAGTTCTGAACAGCCTAAAGCTGCTTTCGGACTACGCTATATAGGATATAGTATAGTATGCCATATAGTATAGCAGCGTATACTTAGCCAACAATATATAATACAATACAGTGTGAACGTGTCTATAATTCAATGTATGGTGGGCGATATTGTTGTGCTATGAGCGATATACTATATGCTATTATATTATAGCGTAGTCTGAAAGCGGCTTAATTTAACGGTCCTTTTTAAATAAAAAAATATTGTAATTAGCTTCGGGTCCCGATTTGGTGTCTCAGAGAGTCTTTTTTTATTTTTATTGCTTAGATGTGAGGACGAGCTCACAGCCCACCTGGTGTTAAGTGGGTACTGGAGCCCATAGACATCTACAACGTAAATGCGCCACACACCTTGAGATATGGTTCTAAGGTCTCAGTATAGTCTCAATGGCTGCCCCACCCTTCAAACCGAAGCGCATTACTGCTTCACGGCAGAAATAGGCGGGGCGGTGGTAAAATTTATTAAAAAGATGGTTCGAGATGATACCAGCATCTCGTTTTTACCATCGCACCGCCCGCCACCGGAGTAGAGTTCATCCATACTACCTGGAGCCACTGCGGTCATCCACAGTGCGTTTCCAGAGATCTTTTTTGCCACGTACCATCCGGCTATGGAATGAGCTCCCCTCCGCGGTGTTTCCCGAGCGCTATGACATGTCCTTCTTCAAACGAGGCTTGTGAAGAGTATTAAGCGGTAGGCAGCGGCTTGGCTCTGCCCCTGGCATTGCTGAAGTCCATGGGCGACGGTAACCACTCACCATCAGGTGGGCCGTATGCCCGTCTGCCTACAAAGGCAATAAAAAAAAAAAAAAACCTACCCGTGCGGACTCACAAGAGGTCCTACCACCAGTAATTACGCAAATTATAATTTTGCGGGTTTGATTTTTATTGCACGATGTTATTCCTTTACCGTGGAAGTCAATCCTTGTCTTGGAGTCTCAGTCTTGGAGTTTCAGCAAAGACCACCTTTGCTGGCACCATCACGATTGCTTGTAGAAAAACTCTAAACCAACTCAACGTGTGTTTTATTCCCAAAATTTCTTTCGTAGTTGTAGAATAGAATAGTCCTACGATCTTCATCACCCCAGCTAATAAACTTGGCATAGACAGTACTTTATCTCAATGTCTTAGGGTGAAGTTATGTTGGGGGGTTCGTTTTTACGATCTATTTCATTTTACAGTTCTTTTCCTCTTCGAGGGTAAAATCAAATTTTGTTGGTACATAACGATATTATGTATTGTGTTATGTATTATATATTGCTTGAAGCGCGTGTGGCTTGGTACATTTCTGTGACGGCGTCTTAATATTATTGAAGAGACTTTAATGTCTCTGTCGGTTTAATGTTCATATCCACAACTTCTAGTACTTATTGGTAATCCCTACTAATATATAAATGTGAATGTAAGTTTGTTTGTTACACTTTCATGCAAACACTACTCAACCGATCATCATGAAACTTTGTACACATATTCTTGGAGGTATTAGAAGTAACATAGGATACTTATTATTAAGAAAAAAAAAATATATTTGACGAAAAATAAAAAAATTGTTTGTCAAAAAATCTCAAAATCTAGCTTCTTCAACGCCATCTACCGGTTCAGTAATGAAGTTCCAATCCTGAGTGCTGTAAATGAAGTCGCGGGTAAAATTTAGCGTTATGCTGAAGTAACTATTCCACGCGGACGAAGTCGCGGGCAAAAGCTAGTTTGGAATAATAATGATAATAAGATTTAAATATTTTGCAAGTAGCAAATGAAGCTCACTTGGCATAGGCCCGTGATCTTCATTATACCGAAATGTCTTAAATATTTCGAGAAATACAATAGCTTTCTAAATAATAATAATAATAATTTATTTATTTCTCTCTTAAAGGTATAGCACAAATACAAATAGAAATTAACCTTATAATTTATTTTGTAAACCTTTGAAACAGCTGAAGTCTGTACTTGGTTCAAAGACTTGAATTGCTGATCTCCAGGCTCCCTCCTTTCTTCAGATAGATTAGATTAGGTTTAGCCATAATAGCCATTGAAGTTTTATTAAAATGGTTACATTTTGGTATACATTCTTTTTGTTTACGTTTGTACATAATAGAAATACGATAATATAATATTGAGTAATGTATCATATAATATAAGGTATTGCAATTTATACGAATTAAATAAATTCAAGGTATATAAAATAAAATAAAAAAAATATTTAATATTTTTTCTTTTGATGCACATTCTCATGATGATCGCAGACGCAGTTCAGTTTGGAAGTTGACGAAAAATACCAAACCAAAAAACATATAAATATAATGTGGTTGTTGAGAGTGATATATTTTTTAATTAGCTTTGAATATTAGTCTCTGTTGCTGTTCCGAAGAAGTCGACTAGAAAATAATAAATAAATAATCGATAAGGAAATACTTATAAGAAATTTCTTATAAAATGCGGCGTAATTCAAACAAAAAACTCAGTAGAAGATCATTCGATAATAACATGACACTGTTTCATTCCACAGGTTTAAAAGTTCATAAAATTGACTTCTGTTCAAAATCTATTGTCTTTTTGTAATGCCTACTTTAAAAAAATTACACACCTAAATGATTTCAAGTTAAGATTTACTTTTGAACACAAAAACCGGGAATCCCGAAGATATGAACATACTAATAAATAATCCGAACAAAGATGCTAAATATAATAAGATCGCAAGCCTAACATATCAACAAGTCGTGACCAGTAAGATGATCTTTGGATTCTTTAATCTATGTATATATAAATTGGCAAAGACAAAGCTGTTGTTTATCAACATACATATTTTTGTTTGTTTTATACTTTATTGTTAATTTTTTTTTATGCATATCAATTTTTTAGAAATATGTATTTATAAAAGAAATTGTGGTAGGCAGTGGCTTGGCTCTGTCCCTGACATTTCTGAAGCCCATGGGCGAATGTAACCACTCACCACCAGGTGGGCCGTATGCTTGTCTAACTACAAGGGCAATAAAAAATATTATAAATAAAATGTAGTGTATGAAATGAATCTAAGTCTTGAATAGTGATTATTGTCTAATTTGATTGGTCCAACGCTAGTGCAAACAAGCCTTCTATGAGATTCTTATTATGATGAATCTAGGTATCTTGCGATATGCAAGACGGTTGCGCGATGACCCTTGGCATTCTCAGTGCCATTGATTAAACAAACTTGTTTTCACTTTCCATTCCGATGCAGAGTTAGAAATATTAAATCTTAGTATTAATTAATTAATGATGATTTTTTGATCCTAGGTGTCTATACTGGGTTATAATACCTTCCACAATAATTTGCCGTAGAATGATTTGTGTGTCTCGGTTTGTTGTGTAAAATATATCCAATATTAATTGATTTATCTTAGTGCCGTCAATAGGCAGATGGATGAAGAATCAAAAAGAAACCTGGCTACCGATAAATGTGAAGAATATTGACCAGCGAAACGCCGTGCCTGTAGCTAATGGCCATTTAAGAAAAACATAAATTACAGAAACTTTCCAGGCTTCAACAGACTGCCATTACTACTAAGCTAGCTATTCTGATGTGCAAGCTAAGTTTGTGAAGTTTCATCAAAATGAATCCAATAGTTTTTGCTTGAAACAGTACCGATTATTGTGAAGTCGTCGTGGCCTAAAGGATAAGACGTCCAGTGCTATCGTATCGAGCGATGCACCGGTGTTCGAATCCCGCAGTCGGGTACCAAATTTTCTAATGAAATACGTACTTAACAAATCTTCACGATTGATTTCCACGGTGAAGGAATAACATCGTGTAGTAAAAATCAAACCCGCAAAATTATAATTTGCGTAATTACTTGTGGTAGGACCTCTTGTGAGTCCGCACGCGTAGGTACCACCGCCCTGCCTATTTCTGCCGTGAAGCAGTAATGCGTTTCAGTTTGAAGGGTGGGGTGGCCGTTGTAACCATACTGAGACCTTAGAATTTATATCTCAAGGTGGATGGCGCATTTACGTTGTAGATGTCTATGGGCTCCAGTAACCACTTAACACCATACTATTATCTAACATACTATCTACGTGATGGTTGATTGCTCATGGACATTAGCTATGTCTGGGATACACTGAACGCGTTCCTTTGTATCATTTTCATATGTTGCGCAATATATATGTAGATACATTACTTATCGTGTCCACAAATCGACTGTGTTAAAAGAAAATGATACCTTTTTTACCATTCAATTGTACGTCCATCCACTAGGTTGCGTAGTAAAAATATCTTATAAATATTATTTTGTATATGTATATGTTTATACGTTAAGTAAAAGTAAGGATAAATGCTTTTTATTGTACTTTACGTGAATTCGCAAAGATCGAGATTACAAGTAAAAGGTTGACTTAAATTATCGCTTTTGTCAGTCAACACGTGTACAGTGTATGTTAAGTCCAGTGAGTTCATTGAGTTTCTCGCCCGGATCTTCTCAGTGGGTCGCGATTCCGATCCGGTGGTAGATTCTGCGAAGCACTACACTTGTTTAGGGCTAGCGTTAGCAAATTCTTTCAGGTTGAGCCCGTGAGCTCACCTATCCGTCCGGGCACAGTTAGAATAGTTCCTTAGCCGACCAGCGAATGGGTAGGGAAGAAATACAGTAGTGAAACAGATTTTAAAAGATATTTTTCGTTTTGTTCCTCTTACATTTCTTTTTGAAAGAAACACTACTTGTTTATTTTACTGCAAAATAAGCTACGACATGCATAGGACCAATCATAAATAGTTATTATCGTTCATGGACAACGACAATATAGAAGTGAAGTGACGCCGATATATTCCTAAAATAGATCGAGTAAAAACGCTAGACGATTTAAAAAAACTACTAATAAAAATATTTATTTAAGTTTTTAATAGGTTTTTATTTTAGTTTACGATTATATTAATATTATCTACTTCTTAATTCTTATGTTGCCCATAAATGCACAGTGCAATACCCCAAAAAGATTCGCAGGTATTTTGTAGTTTTTAGGTATTTATTGCGTAAGGCCAGTGAACTATCTTAAAACCTATTCAGTTAGATTTTCGCCCGAGTCTATAGCCATCACAGCGTGGTTGCCATCACCTACCTTGAGATATGAGGTTAAAGTTTCAGTTGTATGTATAGCAGTGATATTTAACTTTTCGATCGTGTAAATTAGTGTAAAAGTTAACTCAAATTTGTATGGAGTTGTAACGTTTTCTTCCGTTTGCCGCTAGGGGCGCTGATCTAGCTCCATACAAATTCGAGTTAACTTTTACGCTATCGAGAACGTTATAAAACTCTCACTAAGCGCACAAATGTCCTACCCGTGAGTGAGTGTGTGTCCCGTCGCAACTTCAATTTAGGATAAATTACAATATATCAATAGTATGTAATGGGTAATGCTTTGAACGAATGTGATTAGTATTTACGAACACGAATGCACAGTCTGGTATAAGCGCAATATTTAAAAAAAACAAAAAATAGTTTTTTCAGACTTAAATCCAAATTTATGTGACTGCGAGTTATCTGTACTGTGGTGCGATACCTTAAGGCGTGGCAGTAATACGATCAGTCTCGTGATTTATACACAAGAACGGCACAGATCTGTAATTGTGGAGTCATTACTGCAGACCGTGGGATAAGAACCTTCCAACCAGCACCTTTCTGTGATTGTTTTTTTTAAGTTTAGTATTGACTAAATAAGGGGTTTGTGTTATAAATTGAAATGCGTGAAATCTATGGGTAATTAATAGTATCGTGTTTTTTTTGGATGGATTAACGATCTTATCTCTCTCTCTCTCTCTCTCTCACTCACTCATCTCATCTCTCTCTCTCTCTGGTGGTAAATAAGTAGAGGGGATTCCAAAAACTTGACTGTTTTGGGGAAGACAGAGAGGATCTTAAGTACGCACCCTTCGTCTTCTCTTCTTCGTCGTTTCCTCACTGCTGAGGATCTCGACCACATGTGACCTTCCTCTACGGTTTTCGATCATGGGTGGTATGGACCACATGGTACAGACTACCACCAAGTACTTCCCTTGCTAGATCTGACCATCCGGCTGGTGTTCTGTTCACGGTGCGCTTGCCCTCTATGCGACCCGAAATGGTCATGAGCTAAGAACGTCCTTACGGGTGAGTCCATGAGTCCGTACGGTATTCTTGTAAGTCCGCGCGGGTAGGTACCACCACTCTGCCTATTTCTGCCGTGAAGCAGTAATGCGTTTCGGTTTGAAGGGTGGGGCAGCCGTTGTAACTAAACTTGAGACCTTAGAACTTATATCTCAAGGTAGGTGGCGCATTTACGTTGTAAATGTCTATGGGCTCCAGTAACCACTTAATACCAGGCGGGCTGTGAGCTCGTCCACCCGTATAAGCTATTAAAAAAATACCGTATCTCATTAGGAAAATTGAAGTCTGTCGGTTTTCATCATTGACATATTCACATCATTCTATACAAGTCCATAAACTTTTGCTCATGCCTCCGATCGTTTGCACCAACCAAAAAATCTGTGCCGATTTCCGTTTATACTATCGATAAAACTGCACAGTTAAATCGCTACGATAAACCGTTGTAGTGTGTACCGGCTATTATCTTTTAGGCTAGGATGTCTTTTGACAATATAGTAACAGTGTCTACATTGTTGTGTCATACTTATTATTGATAGTCAACGTAAAAATCGTACGCTTTTAAAATTACCAACATCTCACCCTTAACTACGAAGGAGATGCACTGGAACACAAAAAAAAAAGAACAAGAAACATTTATATGACTCAAAAATCTTTACAATAAAAACCGTGGAATGTTAAGATATATTTACGTTTAATTAAAAATTCGAACGATACATTTTGTGGGTGCAATAAAAAAAAACCTCACCGGCTGCCTCTGTTGGTCGCTTTCAACAAAACTAAATATTTGAGTGAAAAAATAAACACGAATTCTAAATGGCGTTAGAGAGATTGATGACAATTGTGTACTGTCGCTGTGACAAGTGATTTGTACATATAATAATTTATACTAGAGGTCCCGCAGTAGTCGAAATTCGACTATAATTAATTGGAATTGTAAGTTTATACACTATTATGATTGTATTTTATACTTCTATAATCACAAATTTCGCCAAGACTACACTATAAAAATATTAACAAAGACAAACAATATTTAATCTATTCTCAATTTGACAACAGACGTCACGAACAAAAGTTTGACAATAAATAGTATGCATGCGTGTGTGCGTCAAATACATAGTATGTAGTGTGTGTAATGTTTTCTTTATTGATTTAATGTATCTTTCACGCATTATTTAAAAAAAATATTAGCATTGTGCACTTCTTCTCTATATTCTCTATAAGTGTGGAAAATTTCATACTCCTCCGTCTGCGCAATTTTCGTAAAAAGGGATACAAAGTTTTTGCTTCACGTATTTATTATATAGATATCCTCGAAATATTCGTCATAGATTCTATTTCTATTGAGTTTTGCGATTATGCTTGAGTTCAAGTCTTCTTCTTTTTCTTTCTTCACCTTATCCCACTAGATGGGGTCGGCACAGCTATTTTTTCTCTTCCATTCGCTTATATTGGCCGTCAGTTCAACACTCACTCCTCTCTCTCTCTCTCTCTCATATCGCCATCATATACTTCATCCATGTCTTCTTCGGTCGACCTCTTCCCCTTCTACCTCTATATGCTTGAGTTCAAGTAAGTACCCTAATACCTTTTTGTTAGCAGACGAGCATACAGTATTTTTGATTAAAAGCGGTCCCTACAGACATCAGCGCTGTTATAGGCACAGAGCATAGTCCTACTGCGCGTTTTCGTTTATTATTACTTGAAAAATTATTACAAGCTACTTCCAAAAAAAGTGTAAAAAAATAAATAAAACGTCTGGTAAAATGATATTTGCAAATGTATTACCGTAATTACTAGAGTAGGGTTTATTTTAAGCTCGTATGTGTAAAGAGTGGAGTAGAGTATGCTTTATTGTGCACAAATGCATAACATTAAATATAAAAATATAATATGCGGCGGTTTGATAGGTAAAAGCGACCTCTTCTCAACCATCAGCTGGATAATAATTTTCTAAGGAAATTAGCCGCGGTGTCGATAGAAAAACATATAAATATAGATAGATATATATATATATATATATATATAAAAGCAGAAAAACATACTATTTTTATTTCTACTATTTAATCTAAGCTTATAAAACATTGTTCCATCTTAATATTATCTTAGAAGGAAGAGCCGCTATCGTCGCTAACCGATGCTTGGGGTATAGACCGAACCACTGCTTTTTTGAGTTCAGTAAACAAGTAATTTTTGGAATGACAATTAAAAAAATTCACCGACAGTACTTTTGTGGTTAATTGTACGTCTAGAAACCCCCGCCCGAGTTATGATACTGACGTTGGAATAGAATTATTGTAATTTAGCTTCCTTTTAAATAACAGATTTATGATTGATTCCACTTCGATTTAAAACGTTATTTTTAATTGTTGTTATTAGATCAATTTCAGATTATTTTTTTATAGACAGTTACTCAAGACTAGTGTACTCAAGAGGAAAGATTTGGATTATAAGTATGCCTATCGGGAACTAAAACAAAATGACTAGATGTACAACAAATTTCCTATGCGAAATAGGCAGATCGGAACATTTTCCGTTACACATCTAAATAATTTGATACTTTTGATATAATTTATGATGAAAATTTTGTGCTTTAATAATAATGAATAGAGTGAGTAGATTCGTATGGGACGATTTTACTATATATTACTTTCGCGATTTTTGGATTTAATTTATACGGCTTTTACGGTTTAATCTTACATTTAATATCATAATAAAATTATTTTCACCGTCTGGGATATTATAGTCTCTGTGGTCATGGAAGATTGACCGTATACAATTGTTAAATATGTTTTTTATTTATTGCTTAGATGGGTGGACGAGCCCAAAGCCCACCTGATGTTAAGTGGTTGTTGGAGCCCATAGAGATCTAGAACGTAAATGCGCCACCCACCTTGAGATGTAAATTCAAACCGAAACGCATTAATTACTGCTTCACGGCAGAAATAGGTGGTGGTACCTACTAGCACGGACTCACAAGAGGTAGGACCTCTCCACCAGTTTTTCAATTACCTTATGATTTGGTAATCATAAGTTTCACAGACAAATAAATAGTCAGCGCGTTATTCATTCAAATGTCGACGAATGATGGATGATCTGTCGAATCACATCTTGATCGTCTGATGACCACGAAAACTGTGAAGTATCCAAAACGTCGGAAATAATAAAATTAAAATACTAAAAGCGAGAATGACCCGTAAAATTGGTTTTAATCACAATCACAATTTTTTTTCCTACTTAGCTGATAGCCTTGACAGGTTATATCAGCGTAACCTTAACTAGTAGGTGAGCTCACGGGGCTCAAACCGGAGTGTTGCTAAACACTGACCCTAGCAAGAGCAGTGCTTCGCAGAATCTACCACCGGATCGGAAACGCGACCCACTGAGAAGATCCGGCGAGAAACTCAGTGGGCTGTGTCTGAGGGTTGATTCGCTCGTCGAGCCCTTCGTCGCAAGCGACGGGTTCGATGAGGACGGTGACCGATGCTTGTGGTGCCTAAAAACACCTAGGATTGAGACTGTAGGACCGCCTATAGCAGCGGTTGCCAAAAGCACCGTTAGTGGATCAGGAGGATCCGTAATGACGTGCCTTGGGCGACATCGACGGTTTACTATTCGGTCTACAGGATCGGGTATGTCTGTAAGTAAACGTCAATTCTTCCAAGGGAACGTAATCAATATCATCCTCAGCTCACAAGTGACTTCACTTCGCTTATACCTCCAGTATTTCATTCGCGAAGCAGCTGCTCTTGAGTTGCTGGGTCTCCTTCGGAGGCGCTCGGGCAGCTGTTAGCAAAACCCACCCCTCCTGGCTGAGCCTTTGCTCGCTCACCTGTCCTGGTGAAACTGGAAAGGCCTCCGGGCCATCAGTAATCCTACAATCACAAAAAAAAGTAATCCTTCAATCATAAAAAAAGTAATCCTACAATCATAAAAAAAGTAATCCTTCAATCATAAAAAAAAATCTTTGTTAAAGACGTTAATCGAATTTTTTGTGGCCTGAAGGCAATTTTACATACAGCTTATAGTCTTAATGTCGGAATCGCTGGAGGAACTCAGTCGTATGCTCAACGATCTCAATGCTGCTTCCCGATGCGTGAGACTGCGGAACCTTGACAAGACGAAAGTCATGTTCAATGATAAAATCGTCCCGGGCCAAGTTACCATCTCGAATGCAGTCATTGAAGAGGTAAAAGACTTTGTCTACCTCGGTCAGGCTATCCAGCTTGGCCGGGGTAACTTCAATACAGCTTATAGTCATGTATCGTAATTTAAGGAGCATTTGAAGAGTATTAAAATCCAATTGAGATTTCAAGTTTACGTCCTAAAGTGGACGCGGACATCGCACTGATGCTTACATGTATACGACAGTAAAAATAAAATAAAATATACGCCTTTTATTCGCAAGATGAATGTCTTACTTTTAACTGACATTTGAAAGGTTTCTTCCAACACGACACCAAGAAACCGTCAATTATTATGTATATAATATTGTATTTTACGCAGTTCACCATTAAGACAGCTATAAACCCATCCCGGAGCTTTAATAAGGCTGTACAGGTTTAACGATGGCATAAACAGATCGCGTTATGGTTTAATTTGGTTGTAAAACTTGATAAGTTTTGTATGACGCTGTCCGGCTAACTCTGTGTAAAAGTATGTTTATTAGTGTGAGTTCGCGTGTCGATAAAATATGTTTATCGATAGTTGGCAATTGGTAACATAACTAAAGTGAAGAGCGTCGCTATAATCTCTTAAGATCAACACAGTTTAAATTTATGTATGATAAAAAAAACATTAAAAAAAATAGTATACAAAATGCAAAACCACAAAAATATATTTAGTTAGTAATCGAAAAAGAGTATATCATGTTTTGGGCCTTTGAATTCGCGCCACAGCTGATGCTAATAATAATTGGTTACCGAAGTCCATTGCCAACTAGTTAAACTTCGGGTCTTGACTCATAGATTCGAAGTCCTTACATTACATTTCAAACAATCTAGATAATGGTACCCATCTGTGAGGGCTCACTATACCTACTCTAGTAAAACCAGCCATTGTATTTCTTTAGCATCTTCTTCTCGCCCTAATCCTACATTTTCTGGGATTGGAGCGTGTCGTCTTATCATGCTGCAGAGGGATTAATTTACATTACATTTTACAGAAGCTAGATGATGGTACCCATTTGTGAGGGTTCACTATACCCTCTATAGTAAAACCAGCCATTGTATTTCTTTAGCATCTTCTTCTCGCCCTAATCCTACATTTTCTGGGATTGGAGCGTGTCGTCTTATCATGCTGCAGAGGGATTAATTTACATTACATTTTACAGAAGCTAGATGATGGTATCTATCTGTGAGGGTTCACTATACCCTCTATAGTAAAACCTGCCACTGTATTTCTTTAGCATCTTCTTCTCGCCCTAATCCTACTTTTCTGGGATTGGAGCGTGTCGTCTTATCATGCTGCAGAGGGATTAATTTACATTACATTTTACAGAAGCTAGATGATGGTATCTATCTGTGAGGGTTCACTATACCCTCTATAGTAAAACCTGACATTGTATTTCTTTAGCATCTTCTTCTCGCCCTAATCCTACATTTTCTGGGATTGGAGCGTGTCGTCTTATCATGCTGCAGAGGGATTAATTTACATTACATTTTACAGAAGCTAGATGATGGTATCTATCTGTGAGGGTTCACTATACCCTCTATAGTAAAACCTGCCACTGTATTTCTTTAGCATCTTCTTCTCGCCCTAATCCTACTTTTCTGGGATTGGAGCGTGTCGTCTTATCATGCTGCAGAGGGATTAATTTACATTACATTTTACAGAAGCTAGATGATGGTATCTATCTGTGAGGGTTCACTATACCCTCTATAGTAAAACCTGCCATTTTATTTCTTTAGCATCTTCTTCTCGCCCTAATCCTACATTTTCTGGGATTAGCGCGTGTCTTCTTATCATGCTGCAGAAGAATTTGCCATGAGTTTTACGACGGGCCGCCTGTCTAACGTCTACCTTCTTTAGGTTATATCTCCATTTATATCCATTGCAGCGCGCAGCATTGAGGATATTTCTATTTTTTCTTTTGGTGTTCCTTTTCTTTGATCCGTTTTTGGTAACCATGATTTGCATATTATCATTATACTAGCAACCCGTCCTCGCTTCGCTTCGGAAACTGTAATTTATTATTGATCTATTTAATCGATGTTTTTATACATATAAACCTTCCTCTTCAATCACTCTATCTATTAAAAAAAACGCATCAAAATACGTTGCGTAGTTTTAAAGATTTAATTTAATTTAACGAGTGCACCAGAAGGGCCGCGGCACGCGAGGAATGGCGACGTCTGGTGAAGCGTACCACCAACCGAAGTGATGACCACGACCACTCTGCCAAGAGTGCATAAGACTGAGAAGAGGGATATAGGGTCAGAGAAAGCGACTTTGTTTTATACTATGTAGTGAAAACATTTACATTCAAAAATCATACGTCATAATTGTATTTCTATACCGTCGCCAAACACATGTCGTGGGGTAAAAGACTATTACGCGTATGTTTATGAGATATTTCGTTTAATACACGACATATATTGTCTTTGTAATCAAAGGCCCGTTTTATTTGTTATTTGTATCAATAAATCGATGTTTTAAGTGTACTTTAATTAGGTTTACCCCATTCAAACAGCTGAAGAAGTTTTTGTCGAAATCTTAAGCTTTAAATGGCTCTTCTGTATAGTTGCAAAATTAAATGAAATCAAATCAAAAAAAAAATATTCAACATAAATGAAAGTACATATTTGTTGAACATCAAAAAGAACTACCGCCAATTCACAAAAAGTAGCCTCCGTCCTGAGAAGAACTGGCGGGAAACTCAGCGGGCATGTCTTTTTTTTTTAAATATTAGCTGTTTTTTTTTTAATATTAGATTTTTTTAAAATATTAAACATTTTGACAAGGAGTGTTATAACGTAACAATTATTGAAACATTGAAATGCCCGGAGCGAGCAACTCATTCCCACTAGTCGTTTAACCCAAATAGCCCTCCTCGATGTAATTATTATATTTCTTCATGTTTCAAAAATCCACTGTTAATTAAGTTAATCCACGGAACCCTGACTACACGAAGCACGAAATAATAATAGCAAATAAACTGAACAAAATTCAATAATGAACTTCCCCCTGTCAAATTATGATGGATGTTGAAAAGATCCGATTTCAGAATTCGTAGTTTAAAAGCGTTCGTTCCCATTGTCCGATTTAATTGTTGGGGTCATGTTATTAACTGGAAGTTGAGAACTTGAACATTAAATCAGTTTACTTAGTACCTTAAGTATAATAATAAATCTATATTTATATATATATAAATGAATTTACTGGTGATTTTTACTGGTGGTAGGACCTCTTGTGAGTTCGCACGGGTAGGTACCACCGCCCCGCTTATTTCTGCCGTGAAGCAGTAATGCGTTTCGGTTTGAAGGGTGGGGCAGCCGTTGTAACTATACTGAGACCTTAGAACTTATATCTCAAGGTGTGTGGCGCATTTACGTAGTAGATGTCTATGGGCTCCAGTGACCACTTAACACCAGGTGGGCTGTGAGCTCGTCCACACGTCTAAGCAATAAAAAAAAAATAAAAAAAAAGAACTGCTGTTCGTTAGTCTCGCTAAAACTTGAGAACGACTGGACCGATTTGGCTAATTTTGGTCTTGAATTATTTGTGGAAGTCCAAAGAAGGTTTAAAAGGTAGGTAAATATGAAAATGCTCGGAATTTAATAAAAATAACAATTATATTTTTCTTTTGATATGACCCCTTTCAAAGGAATCCTTTTGTTTGTTTTAAGTTTATTTTATATAAAATTTTAGGTTTTTTATTTATCGATTGAGGCACTACGAACTCTGCCGGGTCAGCTAGTATAATACTAATAAATATACTACCCTAACTAAGTATACTGTACTTATACGTAATACTATTACATGATAGGGCCGTATGCTTGCCAGGTCATTCTGCCCATTTTTAATACGGGCTCATATCTATGGGCCCCGGTAACAGCATAACACGAGGTGAGACCTTGTTCATTCAAGCAATAAAAAAAACACATGTCGACAAAAACATGTGTATAGCCCGTTGATTTTGTCGCCGGATCTTCTCAGTGGGTCGCGATTCCGATCCGGTAGTAGATTTATTCGCGAAGAAGCTGCTCTTGAGTTGTTAGGTCTCCTTTAGAGGCGCACGGGCAGCTGTTAGCAAATCCCACTCCACTTGGCTGAGCTTTTGCTCGCCCACCTGTCCTGGTGAAGCTGAAAAGACTTCCAGGCCACCAGTAATCCCTCAATCATAAAAAAAACTCACTATAAAACTAGATTAGATTAAAATTACTTTTCTATAATGACCCAGTTGGAGCTGTGGACTAACCTATCGATACCAGAGACCGAAGATATAAATTCTCTAAAATTTACGAGAATACATTGTTATTAGGTTACAATAGGCAAGTAATTATTGTTTACAACGCATTAATATCAATTTGTTCACGAACGAATACGTTAAATTATAGGTTCCTTTTCTGAATGTTAAAGATCGTTGGTAGCTTTGATTGCCGCGCTGTGTAGTGTTGAAAGATCAAAGGGTCCCTAATGTTTTGTGCTCACGCCTATCTGTCTATAGAAAATATCATGTCCATCTGGTGTTAAATAACTATAGTTACAGGAATCCATAAATATCACAATATTACTTCCACGTCTCACCTTGAAACATGACGTCCAAGCTTTAATTGTTTTGAATATACTTCATTTTCTGTTATCGCAGTCAAGCTAAGTTTATACAGAGCGAGATAGAGCGCCATCTGGATCTAGATTGAAGTGCCGTTGCTGTTTTACGTATGACATGAGCAAATAAAGTCAACGACATGGCTTTGCCCCTGGCATTGCCAACGTCCATGAGCGACGGTAACTACTCACCATTAGTTGCGTGCTGTGTGCTTAGTGCGAGTTTTTTAACGTTCTCGATAGCGTAAAAGTTAACTCATATTTGTATGGAATCTGCGGAAGAATTTCGATTCCCGCGGCCCGCGCGCACGTTTGGGGAGACACCGGGGTGGTTTTAGCCGGTAGGAGTCCGGCACGCCCCTCCGCCCTCCCCCAGGCGGAGGTAGTCATGAGAATATCCCCACGAAAAAAATATGTATGGAATGGAATCGTTCGCCTACGTTTGCCGCTAGGGGCGCTGTTCCAACTGCATACAAAATTGGGTTAACTTTTACGTTATCGAGAACGTTAAAAAACTCGCACTAAGCACTCTGGTCTGCTTACAATGTCAATAAAAATGTCCTTTAATAAGTAATATTTAAGGAATTCCTGAGCGGCTTCGTTCAGTGTTTTTGGATTGGTAATCTCCATGGGCGATAGTGACTACCCTATCCCAAATGTCGGGCTATTCCTGGCAACTGATAAAAACGCTTCACGGCAGCTGGTGATAATCTATACCATATTTTTTATGTAGCGAATACCAATAGCTGGTAATATTCGCAAACTAAAGCCTATCACAATTAAAGCTAACATTTTGACGTCTTCAGCTCTTAACACTAGGAGCTGGCTTAGGGACCCCGGTAACCGTACTCGTCGAACTCGACAAAGACGTCGACGTGCAACCTAACTCATGCATCAGCCCGCAGAGTTTCTCGCCGGATCTTCTCAGCGGGTCGCGATTCCGATCCGGTAGTAGATTCATTCGCGAAGCAGTTCCTCTTGAGTTGTTAGGTCTCCTTCGGAGGCGCTCCGGCAGTTGTTAGCAAATCCCACCCCTCATGGCTGAGCCTTTGCTCGCCTACCTGTCCTGGTGAAACTGGAAAGGCCTCCGGGCCACCAGTAATCTTTCAATCATAAAAAAAAGCTAACATTTTATAACAACTATGGAATTTCGTATAACCGTTATTATAGTATATATCTGCTATTCGTTATAACGCTCTAACTAACTTTCCTCTTTATTTATGGCAATAAAACTAAATCATCACGTTTAATATTACGCTGTATGTGTAATTATAACAGTCTGTGTGGCCTCGTTATTGTTATTATGAATTTTGAATCGTTGTTAATTGTAGATAATGCGCAGCAATAAAAGCTTAATTAATATGTTGATTTATTTAGCACGTGCTATTTTAGCGTTTAATAAGATTTTAGATATAAGTGTATGGGAACCAATCAAACTTCTTTTTGCTTTAATGTCGTCAAAAGCAAAAGGGTCCATAGGCCATTGAGTTTCTCGCTGGATCTTCTCAGTGGGTGGCATGGTGGTAGATTGTGTGAAGCACGGTTTTTGCTAGGGTTCGTGTTAGCAACATCGTCAGGTTTGAGCCCCGTGAGCTCACTTACTAGCCCGACAACGCTGACGTGGTTTCCCTAGACCATAAGCTTAGGTAGGAAAAAAAAAGAGTGGTCCACGAGGTTATGAGGAAGATCGTTTTGGAGTCAAATACTATAATTTCCTTCAAATTCACGTTTGATGAAAAATTTTCAGGTAAAGAGATTAAGGATGAAATTAAAGGGTTATTGTTTTCCGATGTAGGTTACTTGTATCTCCTTATTAGATAAACTTCCTTTTAAGTAGACTATAAGTAGATCAGGCTGTTAAATACGTATTATATGGCCTACGCACATAATAATATAGTGACGATTTTACTACCGCCATATTGAGGGCTGAAAGGCGATTTGGTTTGGCTATTTGACTTAGTACGCGACATTTATCTTCATAATTTTAAAGGTGCGTTTTTTTTTGGCATTAACATCAAAAGTTCGATGTTTTTAATTGAACTTCCATTATGTTTACCTCATTGAAGTGTCTTTTTTTCCTACCTATGCTGATAGCCTTAAGAGGCTATTTCAGCTTCGCCTTAACGTGTAGGTGAGCTCACGGGGCTCAAACCGGAAGTGTCGGAAGAGCACTGGCCCTAGCCAGAGCTAGTGCTTCGCAGAATCTACCACCGGATCGGAAACGCGACCCACTGAGAAGATCCGGCGAGTGATTTAGTGGGAAAATTTTTGTTATGATATTTTTTCCAAATTTTAAGCTGTAAATGTCTCTACTGCAAAGTTGCTAAAATGTCGCTTAGACCAAACACCTTTTCACCCTTTGATATCGTTTTAACTTTGAGAAGAATCGGATAGAAATACAGGTTATGCACTTTGAAAATCTTTAGTTATCGTGATGTCTAAGGACTCTCTTAGACGAGTCTTACGCCTATCTAGTGAACAATTACGATTATTCTATCATTTAGCTGTTGTTACGTTATAGGAATCGAATCTAAAAGCTTAGGGCACTTTATATCGAACCGCGTAATGTTCCATTGTATAATACACTAGCGACCCGCCCTCGCTTCGCTTCGGAAACATTAAACACACATGAAACCAAAAAAAATAAAATAAAAAAAAATTAAGAAAAGTAGCCTATGTTCATCAGGGACAATGTCGGCTTCTAATGGAAAAATAATTTTTCAAATCGTTCCAGTAGTTTCGGAGCCTATTCGAAACAAACAAACAAATCTTTCCTCTTTATAATATTAGTATAGATTATAGTATAGAAGTATAGATAACAGAACCATCAAATCCCATATTGTTATGACAACATGAAACTCAGGCACAACGACGCTGTACTGCCTCCAATATAATGTTGGTTTATGAAAGCAGTAAACAAGTTTTAACGAGCCCATCGCGTTTTCTATAAGCTATTCATTGTTACACAGTTTTATTACTTTTAATGTTATGGCATGATATTGTAGAGTTCTTGTTTCGCGTCTAGAAGAGTGTAGTATTCGAATCGTTAAGACGGCAAGCACGGAGTATTTATTTTTAACCGACTTCAAAAAAGGAGGAGGTTCTCAATTCGACTGTATTTTTTTTTTATATTTGTTACCTCATAACTTTGGATTGGGTGAATCGATTTTGATGATTCTTTTTCTATAAGAAAGCTGACGCTTTTTGTGTGGTCCCATTTTTAGTCCAGTTCTGATAATGGTATCCATGAGAAAACCATATAAGTCTTAAATTTGCATTAAGTACATGCACGACAAATAGATGAGTATCTCAATATCACGCCAACCGATTTCGATGGTTATTGTTTTATAGTGTATATTAATTTGTTTTGGAATATATATTTTTTTCTATTTGAAGTCTAGTCTAGTTAAAGCATGTCTATTTACAATTACTAAAGGTCCCGCAGTAGTCGAAATTCGACTATAATTAGTTGGAACTGTAAGTTTGTACACTATTATGATTGTAATTTTTATACTTCTATAATCACAAATTTCGCCAAGACTACACTATAAAAAATATTAACAAAGACAAACAATATTTAATCTATTCTCAATTTGACAACAGACGCCAAGAACCAAAATTTGACAATAAATAGTATGCATGCGTGTGTGCGTCAAATACATGGTATGTAGTGTGTGTAATGTTTTCTTTATCGATTTAATGTATCTTTTATGCATTATTTAAAAAAAATATTAGCATTGTGCACTTCTTTTCTATATTCTCTATACGTGTGAAAAATTTCATACTCCGCCGTCCGCGCAATTTTCGTAAAAACGGATACAAACTTTTTGCTTCACGTATTAATATATAGATGATTGACGCGACCGTATCTGGGATAAAACCTTGGGAGCTAAATAGTAACATTATTATTTTAAGTGAACAACGTAGGAATGTTATTTAGAACTGCTCCATTGCACTGCGGAGTGGTTAACCCTTGCGACTATTTTTATTTTTATCGATAAAAAAAATCATAATAAAAAATTTATACTTAGGTATACTGTAATGAATAATTATTTTCTTTATACCGCGAATAGAACTTAAAATTATCATTTTTATAATATGGAACTTCGTTCCTATCCGGTGTCTCACGATACCACACATCTTTTTTTACAATATAGCACATTTAAAACACATCAGTTAAGCGAGTGACACTCACCTCGATTTGTTCCCACGGTCTGATGTAATTTGGGTACTCTGCAGGATATGTTTGCTTAGCACATCTTCACACCTTTCTTGCATAAAATAGAAGTCAAATATTTTCTTGTTCTCAACAACTGATCGTTCTTTTTTATTTTGTTGTAAGAGGTCCTATGGGATTTGAGGGTGCCACTTGACATACTCCAAGCCGACTGCACTTGGCGCGAATTTTGAAAATGTGCAAATAAAAATGTTGTCGGGACTATACATCTTCTTTTATTGAATGGTTAGGATATTAGCGCGAAATCATAAAATTATTATATTGCCCTCGGTTCTCGATGCGGATGCAAATTTCCAAGTTAATTGATCGTCTTGAAGCCAGGTCATTACGGATCCTCCCGATCCATTAACGGTGCTTTTAGGTACCTGAAGCACCGGTCACCGTCCTCGTCGAAGCCGTCGCTTGCGATGAAGGGCTCGACGAGTGAATTCGCCCATAGAGACAGTCCACTGAGTGAGAGTCTCGCCGGATTTTCCCAGGGGTCGCGTTTCCGATCCGGTGGTAAATTCTGCGAAGCACTGCTCTTGCTAGGGCCAGTGTTAGCAACTCTCCCGGTTTGAGCCCTGTGAGCTCACCTACATGTTAGGGTGAAGCTGAAATAGCCTCTCAAGGTTATCAACATAGGTAGGAAAAAAAAGCCAGTGAAAATTACGTTAAAAACAGCATTTTTTGCTTCATAAACATACATATATATGTACATACTAAGTTAATATAAGCCTGTTCAAAAGTTAAGTACGAATTATAACTAATACTACTTTTATGCTATAACCTTTTATTAATTACTAGCGACCCGCCCTCGCTTCGCTTCGGAAACATTAAAACACACATGAAACAAAAAAAAAAAAAAAAAAATAATAAAAAAAAGTGTGTGTGTCCGCTCCGACGCACGACTGGAGTTTACTGGATATAAAAAATTAAACGAAACAATACGAGAAATAGTTCTATATTACGACAACACGATACACTACAGATTATTAACAAATTAACGAGACACAAAACAAACGACTAACAAATATATGAAAATACAATAATGAGAGAAACGCGCGATCAGTACGAGGCTTTGTGGCGGACTGCCGGCGCATGTACTAGCATGTCACACGAAATGCGCATAACGCATTTCGTGTGACATGCTAGTACGATTTTGGTCCCCATAATTTTCATACCCCGGGCCTATATATGTAAATCGATTCTAAAGGAGTAAACTCCAAAAAGTAGCCTATGTTCATCAGGGACAATGTCGGCTTCTAATGGAAAAATAATTTTTCATATCGGTCCAGTAGTTTCGGAGCCTATTCGAAACAAACAAACAAACAAATCTTTCCTCTTTATAATATTATATTAATTATTTTTTCTGGGCCGGAGTTCGAACCTCCTACCCAGTCCCCATGCCTAGGGGGCGCTTGGGGTGTGTGGGGCTGGATGATCCGCAGATGTTGACAGCGGACCACGGGCCTTAGGATAGTATTTAGGGCACTACTGGTGGCACTACTACTTTTACTGGTGGTAGAGCCTCTTGTGAGTCCGCGCGGGTAGGTACCACTACCCTGCCTATTTCTACCGTGAAGCAGTAATGCGTTTCGGCTTGAAGGGCTCCGCAGCCGTTGTAACTATACTGAGACCTTACAACTTATATCTCAAGGTGGGTGGCGCATTTACGTTGTAAATGTCTATGGGCTCCAGTAACCACTTAACACCAGGTGGGCAGTGAGCTCGTCCACCCATCTAAGCAATTTTTTTTTTTTCGCAAGGATGGTATTTACGGCACTACTCCTTAACCTACCGTTTATTGTTTTTATATGATTACTTCGAATATCTTACAGTTTTCGTGGCCACGCGCGACCAACATTCGTTGACATTTGAATATTGTGGTAACTACCGTCCAAATTTCTATATAACAGTTTAAACTAAAAATTAGATTCAAGGTTTATTATACACTAGCGACCCGCCCTCGCTTCGCTTCGGAAACATTAAAACACACATGAAACAAAACAAAAAAAAGTAGCCTATGTTCATCAGGGACAATGTCGGCTTCTAATGGAAAAAGAATTTTTCAAATCGGTCCAGTAGTTTCGGAGCCTATTCGAAACAAACAAACAAACAAATCTTTCCTCTTTATAATATTAGTATAGATTGCCACTTCTGTGTTACGTGTCTTGTTTAAAATACGCTTTCGATAAGTCAAAAGGGTGACATGTCAATGAGTCACTAAGTAATGACGAATTAGGGAAATTCTCAACTACCGGTAATGTACATACGAATGAAATGAAATACCTTTTCATTTTCTTCGTTCTAAAACATTTTGCAGCTTTTTAGGAATACGCAATTCGGAAACAATTATACCTTAAAACGTTTATGAGAAGATATTAATTGTTATTAGTTAATATGTTGTCTAAATAAAAATCGGAGGATGTGAAGTATCTTTTATGGCATATACATAGGTTGAATTTTGTAGCAGCTTACCGGGTATCAATCAAAGGCGACAGGGGAGCTCATAGACACCGTAACGTAAGTCGTGGTATTGCGTCTATAAGGACGTTTGCCTATACCTTGCTTGTTGCCATCGGCTGTTCGATATTGTGATCCTTCTTTTGTGGAAAGGTCCTAAGATTAATAATAGTACATAATTATCATTCTCCTGGCCTTCTCCAAGTAACCTGGGGTCGGCGCAACATGTTTTCTCCTTTCCTATTTAAAATAAAAGAACACAAGACATTTGACAAATGTGGTCTGGTGGTAGGACCTCTTGTGAGTTCGCGCGGGTAGGTACCACCGCCCCGCCTATTTCTGCCGTGAAGCAGTAATGCGTTTCGGTCTGAAGGGCAGGGCAGCCGTTGTAACTATACTGAGATCTTAGAACTTATATCTCAAGGTGGGTGACGCATTTATGTTGTAAATGTCTATGGGCTCCAGTAACCACTTAACACCAGGTGGGCTGTGAGCTCGTTCGCCCATCTAAGCAATAAAAAAAAAAATGTCTGAATCTCGCTAACAACATTTTCATGAGAAGTTTACATATATACAAGTACCGTGTAACATTTAGACCGTTGGTATACTGAGCTATTTCACAGGTTCCATAGATCTTCCCTTTGTCGTTAATCTCCAAACGTTCAATGTTTCTGCAATGGAGTTAACGTTTAGGCAGTCGTTTTCTCTAGAGAATTGTTAGAGAGTCGCTGTTCACTAGGATAACTAACTATCCAAAATATTTAAGGTGGTTTTTATAATAATAATACCGAGGAACCAGGAATTAGGATTCCCTATGCCCTATAGTATGAGGAACCAGAGGCTTAATATACGCCTGATATTAAACCTTTAAATATAGATAATTACAGACAAAAAGCGAGCGGACTTGTTCATCACGCCCGTAGTGGGAATCGAACCCAGGACCCTTGGTGCGGCAGTCAGAGGCGCCAACCACCGCTCCAGCTGTATTTATTCTCGCATCGTTACCAGGAATATTTTGACTTAAATCTTTCTAGTCGCATCAAGGTTTATCGTGACTGTGTCGACATTCCCTTCCTGTGAGATAACAATAATTAGGCTAATTACATTGTAACCATGTTATTCTTGTCTTATCCGATTTAAGATAAGACGTGTCCAATATCTGGTTAGTAATCGTGAGCTGACGGGAGATGAGTAAGTGACTCCGTCAAAATGCCGTTTGAGGAAGACATACTCTTTCATCTTTTACGTTGTTATCAGGCTCCAGTAGCCGTTTAACAATAGGCGGGAAGAGAGATCGTTCACCGGTCCAAGTATTAAAAACAATATTTTTGGTTGTCGGTCTACCTTTTTTATGATTAAAGGATTACTAGTGGCCTGGAGGCTTTTCCAGTTTGACCAGGACAGGTGGGCGAGCAAAGACTCAGTCAGGTGGGGTGGGATTAGCTAACAGTTGCCCGAGCGCCTCCGAAGGAGACCTAGCAACTCAAGAGTAGCTGCTTCGCGAATGATTCTACTACCGGATCGGAATCGCGACCCGCTGAGAAGATCCGGCGAGAAACTCAGCGGGCTTATGCATGGGTTAGGGATCGGTCTACTGTACTAATACGTGTCGGTGAAAGATTTTACCATCTTTTCTATTCTATCAGCCCACAGACGTCCACTGTTGAACATAGGCCTTCCCCAAACCTCGCCACAAAGATTAGTCCTGCGCTACTTGCGTCTGGCGGTTCCCTGTAAGCTTCAATAAGTCATCGGTCCCCCCTTGTGGGAGGCCTACCCACGCTACCTCTTTGGAGTACATTCTATTAATAAAATTTGTTCATTCCTAAAACTTCAATTATGAAGTCTAGTTTAGGTTTTTGTCACGCAAGGTCTAGAGTTTGAATAGCGGTGTATTCTTATCAAACAGCCGTCCATTTTAATTCCTAACAAATCATATTGCTTTCGAGTGTACATACCCTTTAACGTCTGAATGTTTATAGCTCAGTTCGCAACTATGTGTGAAAAATTCCTAACGTAAACACGTATGCTAATGTGTTTCTTAAGCTCCGCGCTCTAATGCCTAAAGTGGTGTGCACACAGCGCGGCTCCTGATGTATTGAGATGTTAGAATGTGTTAGTGCAATCTTCAGGGTTCAGTTTCCCGGAGTTAAAAAAAATGTTACGTAACAATCTAGATTGTTCGGAGAACATTGTTGTGGACGGAGTAACTGGAATAACGAAAGTGACGCCGAAGTTAAAGACAAGGTTAAACTTTGATAGGTATTTAACGTGCTTTAGTATTAGAATCATTTTTCTATTAAGAATCCTGTACGTAGACCAATTATTGTATGACGCGACTAAATAGATTGAACTAGCAGATTTTATATCGATTATGTATCCAGCATTGAAGATATATGGAACTAATGGAACTATTTTTACGATTAGCTTTAGTAATATGTTATCATTGTTAACGGTATATGACGTAAGTATACAGAAGTAACGTAAGATGCCTAAACCTTTGAAAAAAAAAAAGAATTTGCCACTAAAATCAGAATTAAATAAAAAAATATTATTAATATCAGAAAATGACCAAAACTGAACTTTTTAAAATTTAATTTTTTGGTAATTTATTTACTTAGATACATACATACATAAGTAAATTGTGGTAATACTTTTTCTCCCTACCTAATTGCTGGTAACCTAAGGGGCTATTCCAACTACGCTGCGGTTGGCAGGTGAACTCACTTGATTCAACCTAAGAGAATTTATTAACATTGGCTCTAGCGAGAACAGTGCTTTAGATTCTACCACTGAATAGGGATCGCGACCTAGTGAGATGATCCGGCGAGGAAATCAGTGGGTTGTGTATACGGGATTAAAGTCGGACCCCAAGTCTAATAGCATCACTTTCATAGACACCAGGGACTAAATATCAGCGAAATAACTACCAAAAAAAAAACAACATCGGTCAAGGAGCACTACTCACTTCTCTCGCGACAACCTTACGCACGACCGGCACCAGCACGACACCTGTGTACCTGTGCATCGTCACGGCCTTTATCTATGTTTCTATATACAGCCAAAACCGTTTACTGCGACATCGTTTAGAACAACATGTCGGTTATAATAACCTAGAACAAAGGTCCCGGCTGAATGCTATATGACCGCCTTATTAAAAACATTGCTTTATACGACATTGCTAATAACGACATACCTCATAAAACGACCACATTTAACTAATATTTCGGAGAATTAGATCTGTTAGAACGACCGGCTAAGCTGTATTGTAAACAATTTGAATATGTATCCACATTTGTCTTGAATGGCTATTAAAATCAGGAAAGAAAACAATATGATTTAGTTTAGTGTAGGGTTTTTTCTAATTCTTAGAAACAAAACACGTACATGCAGTTACTGTACCAACTTTGAATGATGGTATCAATGCTGTTACATAGTGTATTAAGAAAGGTTGTTGTTTTTAATGAACAGTTCCACATCCACAGCAATTATGACGATACGTTAATTAAAATCCAACGTGAATTACAATACATCTATCTATGCACAACAGTAGTGTTCCAAACAGACCAAAATTACAAATTTTATGCTCACAGAAAAATAATATGCATTGTACTTAGGTGTATATAATTATATTAATAAACAAAATGTACATAGTTGAATAAATATATTTTTCCAATAATTCCCTATCGATTTATTTGTACTTGCACGATACACATTAAAAACATCACCGGTTGTTACGACTATCGGTTTTTACGACTGAATATGAGCAGTCCCTTCGATGTCGTTATAACAGATTTTGACTGTATGTATATAAAAATGGATTGCTGTTCGTTAGTCTCGCTAAAGCTCTAGAACGGCTGGACCGATTTGGCTAATTTTGGTCTTGAACTATTTGTGAAAGTCCAGAGGAAGTTTAAAAGGTAGATAAATATGAAATTCTCAGAATTAAATAAAAATAACAATTTAGTTTTTCCTTTGATGTGTCCCCCGTCGAACGGAATCCTTTTGTTTGTTTTAAGTTTATTTTATACTAGCGACCCGCCCTCGCTTCGCTTCGGAAACATTAAAACACACATGAAACCAAAAAAAAAAAATTAAAAAAAAATAAAAAAAAATAAAAAAAGTAGCCTATTTTCATCAGGGACAATGTCGGCTTCTAATGGAAAAATAATTTTTCAAATCGGTCCAGTAGTTTCGGAGCCTATTCGAAACAAACAAACAAACAAATATTTCCTCTTTATAATATTAGTATAGAAGTATAGACAAAAGTTTAGGTATTTTATTTCTCGATGAGGCCCTACGAAGACTGCCGGGTCAGATAGTTTAAAATATAATTTGGAAGGGAAAATAAAACAATAATTTATTACGTACACCAATTGCTTGCCTCCTTTCTCGCCAACATGTAGAGAAACTTAATTCTTGTATGCCTTAAAAGAACTCCCATAAAAGATGGAGTATGCATTCATGAATTCCCGTTTGGTTTAACCGCGTTCTGTTGTGGTGTTTCATATCAAAAGACGGACAAAGTCTTCCTAGGTGAGTACTCGGAACTGATCGTAGTTCGTACTATTTGAACCCGATTCTGTTCGAAAAGTTAAAAATCGATGATACGATAAAATCGATTAATACAAAAGAAAACACATCCATCACTCGTATGATATTATTCTGGTTTCCTTTTCCAAAATACGTTTGAAGCTTCAATGTTCGGATTTTATATAAATTTGACGATTATATAGAAAGTAAGCTAATTAGATATTTAAATTATTCTTTGTAATAAGGTTTTTGTGATCTTTGTTAGAAATAAAATATATATGTTAAAATATAAATGACAAATACGGGATTGACAAAATAGTTAAATTCAATTTTCTACTGTGATTAATAATATCGGAAATGTTTTTATTTTTCGAAATGTTTTTAGTTTACGAATTAAAACGAATACATATATTAAAGTATGAATTGTCAAATTTGAATTAAGTTAGTTGGGTGAACACTATTTATAAGAATTACTTAACTAACAATTATTCATATCCCATTTTTCAATGTTAATTTGGATAATTTAAATTTCGTACTGTACAATGCAATGGAAATAATAGCACTTAAACTGTCGTAAGCCGAGCCTAATGAGGAATCAAATAGTAGTAATACATCGACCAGTTCGAATATATTCGCCATGTGTGAAATATGCCGAATGCATTACAGAAAGTGTCAATGTAGTCCTTGCAACTGTCACTAATTAGGGGTTTAGCGTAGTTTAAGCATGTGAATAGAAGATGCACGTAACAAGAAGAATGATAAATTTAAATTTTAATGGAAAGAAGTCAAACGAAGAAGAAACAGCTTGATTGTGTGTTTAAGAATATGAGGTTAGTGAGAGCGATTTGTCGTATTTGTAAATTTGAATTTTGAATTTGAATTTGAATCAGTGTTACTTAAAATCTCAGTTTCGAGAACGCATGGTATCGCGATTCTATGGCGCGTGTGACTAATACCAAAGTCACAAGAATGGACCTGTGAAATTTTAACTGACTTCGGTTATTTTACAAATGAATAGAAACCTAGAAGAGCCCGATAATTTATGTATTAAACACGTAGTTGAATCGAATTCTTATGGTATACCAAAGATCCTGCAGTAATTTGATTAGTATTTTCTTCGGTTTTCGCGGGTGGTCCTCTTCCTCCTTGCGTCGATAATCCTCAGTGCTGAGGGTCGTGGCCTCCTCTAATAACTTTCTCCTGCATCATCTTGCGCTATTCCTGCCTGTCGTCAGCTGTGTGGATAGCAACTTGGACTGAGGTATTGAGACTAGAGCGTATTTGGTCCGACCAGCGCATTGGATTTCTGCCTCTGTGTACATATGTATAATTAAGATCGTTTGGAAGATATACGATAAAGGAAAGATCATCCACTGAGCGGGTGATATTGCTCGGTAGACCGACGTTCAGAATGTTGTTATTCGGAACTTCATAAGCGAGTCATAAGCGAGATTCAGGCATCTGTCAAATATCTTGTGTTGTATAATGGGCTATTCGCCATAATCACTTCTACGGTTTTAATCATGCATTCTGTTACTATCATTACATCATATCTGGTAACAATTTAATATTGGTATTGTGCAATAAACCTCAAACCAGCAAAACATATATTTTAGAGCCTATAGTAAGCGGATCCACACCGACAGAGATAAGAATAGATGGAGAAAGATTGTGCGTGCGGAGGTGATACAAAAGGGTGGTCATGACCCTCAGCAGTGAGGAATATGATGCAAGGAGGAATAAGCGGATATGGAGGAGAATAATCTCATCCAGAAAGATGCCCATGACCGGGAAACGTGAAGGAGTTTAAGTAGAAAAGCGAACCCTGGCACTTGACCAGGAAAATGCTAGGAAGAAGAAGAATAAGCGCGAACGGGTAGGCAGCAGTATCTAGTCTATTAGTGTCGCGAAGCAATACCGCATTCCTGTTTCAAGATTGTGCTTGACGTAACGAAATGCAATTGTGATTTCGAGGTCATGTTTCAAGGTTGGTGACGGCTTCCAGCTCTGATGTCTGAAGACCTAGAAGGTAATGAGTTGGTTTATATTCCTAAACAATAAAAAAATGTCCACTGAGACGCCTTTGAACTACAGAGAACCTTAGAATCGATAATTGAAAAATATACATAATAAATACATATTGTCATTTGCACAACGCAGTATTTTTCTATTAATATTTGAACGTTTCCAATAGTACCGTTACAAAGTAAAGACCTTTACGCACGTACCTAAAAGGCGAGGCAATTACCCGGAGTAAAAAAAATATTCAAAAGCAAATATTGACGGGTTCGTGTGAACCAAACTTATCGATTTACCGAAGAAGAAAAAAAACCGAGTATCGATTACTCTATTTGGAGTTTTAAATTGTATTTGCGATTTGTTAAAAGGGCTTAATTATTCGATTGTTCGAATGCAATTTGTGATTTAGAGAATCGAATACTATGTGAAATAAAAAGAAAAAAAAATCCATAACTGAGCGTTTGACTAAGCAGTAGTTAGCAGCTGTTTCAGTTGCGGCGAGGGTCGTGGGTTCGATTCCCAGATCGGGAAAACATTTATGCGATGAAACAGGTTTGTTTGCTCTTTAACTGGGTGCTTTTTTATATGTGTATATATTAAAACGTATATAAGTATGTGTGTCAGTCTCTGGTACCCATAATACAGGGTATCCTAAATTGGAGCCGGATAACCGTGCGTGACTTGTTGAAAAATATATGGTGTATCTAAAAACAGAATGAGGTGAAATATGGTAATAATTTATGATAAAAACCAAAGAAGATTATAATAATACGCATTTTTTTTTTGGAACAAAGTTCCTTATGGGACGATGCGGAGGGGTACCCTGACCGGGAAAAAACGTCCGTAACGTAAGATTTTTATTATTTATGTATAGTCTTAGTATGATGGCTATACAGTGTCTAATGTATAGTCTACGTGATGACGGTTATTATTATTATTCATTCATATAAATAGCTGTTTCGCTGTTTATTATCATTATTTTTTGTAAATCATTGTGAAGAAAATAAAGTTGATAACTTTGTAAAGTCGTTTTTATTTTTATTTTTATCAATAAAAAAATCATAATAAAAAATGTATACCCGAATAATTATTTTCTTTATACTTCTAATAGAACTTAAAATTAATATTTTTATAATAAGGAATTTCGTTCCTATCCGGTGTCCCACGACACCACACATTTTTTTTTTTTTTCTAAAGTACTTGGCCAAGATAACGGGCTACCTGGCGTTAAATGGTTACTAGTAGCCCATCGACATCAACAACGTCGCTTCCCTCCTCAAGAGGTGAGTTCTAAATCTCAGTTTTTACAGAACAACGGCTGCACCACCCTTCAAACAGAAAAGTGTTACTGCCTCACGGCAGAAATAGGCAGGGTGGTGGTATCTGCCCGTACGGACTCAAAAACGCCCTACCACCATATACTTAATATAAGAGAGAAATAAACATAATGGAAAATACAATTTCTAAGCATCCAATTGTATGTAATTAAGTAGACAGCAGTAGCTAACAGAAACACTATTTTATTGACACAATAATAGCATTATAATAATTTTATTTAACTCGGATTGTGCAAGACACATAGGCGAAGTTGTAAGGCATGGCACACAAGCTTTAAAAGTTTTTGTGGCAGTTGATGTTGGAATCTCTAAATCTCTTTGTGATTGATAATTAGAAAAAAAAAAAAACGGACCAGAGTATTTGAAAGCCGTAGTGAATTTGATCTCTGGTAGGTTTTTTATGTGAGGAGAGAGATTCACTTAATTATTTCTGCGAACCGATAGCCGGCGCACTGTGAGCTCAATACTCATCTAAGCGAACAACAAATAAATATTCCAATGAAGATAAATAAAATATGTTAGCTCAGTGTTTGGTCGGTCAATATTTTTATCTCTATTTTGAGGAATCAGTGCACTATGAGTTTGTCTAGCTATCTCGTTCATACATTATATGGAATATAAAAGAAAAAAAAGAAAACCAACTAGAACAAAACAAGGATACGATAGATTCGGTCAAAGTCAATTATATTTCATTGACTTTGACCTTATTACAGATAACTCAAAAACTACGGGACAGGTCTTGATGAATTTCATACGGAACTACATAAGAGGCACCAGCTTCCTAATAACGGTAGGCAGCGGCTTGGCTCTGCCCCTGGCATTGCTGAAGTCCATAGGCGACGGTAACCACTCACCACCAGGTGGGCCGTATGCCCGTCTGCCTACAAAGACAAAAAAAAAAAAAACCCAAAACATTTTTTTCTCAAATAAATATCGAAAATAATTCGCATGAAATCAAGTTCTGATGTTACAAAAGAAACCGCCGTTCCTTCTTTTTTTGAAGTCGGCTAAAACAGTAACACACACACATGGCTAATGTATGAGCGAATTAGTGGAAATCATCTGAGTATATATATTTTTTGATATATTGTTTTCAGTATGCCATGAGAATAGTAAATTACGTTTAAATTATTCGTTGGTATTATAAAAATACAATTTGTTTGAAATCAGTAAACCATCAGTCATTTGAGTAGCGATGCATTTTATGTACTCATTTCTGCATAGCAAAATTATCCCTACTTCATTGAAACATGTTGAATGCCATCCTCCATACACGTGCAACACTCAAGGTCCCGCAACCCTTTGCACGTCCTCTCATGCTTGCAATTAAAACTAAAATAGAACGAGACGTATATACACAAAAACAACTGCACAGAAAAGGACAGCGCGCCTCATTTACCCGGGAGGTTATTTCCACTCAGGTCGTCGGCCAATCAACGTAGAAGCAGAGCAAGCTTCGCATTGGCCGGCTTTTGAATAGAGAAATGTTTTTTTTTTTTCGAAAATAGAACAAAAGCGAGGGTAGGTAAGCGAGTTTTGTTTTCGTCGAGTGTCATTTGAGTGGAGGAGCTCGTAGAGAGCGGACGTCTCCGTCTAATTGCCTTATTCACTATTGTATGAAGTACTCTGTAAGCTAGGCTTTTAACATTGTTATTCTGTTACGCGGAACCCTTCAATGCTGCTGAATAGGAAAACAAGTAAATTAGCCTTGTTTGTTTCTTAAGCGTCCTGTGGCGTATTGTACGGCAGGAAACGCGCTTTTCAAGTGTTTAGCTTCATGTAAACAGAGTAATAGATAAGAATGCTGATTCGTAACGACGTATTGTGTTTTCGACCCATTGTTTCGTCATACATTTGATAATTATAATAATATTGTTGATTATCCGCTGACATCCACGCACGATAAGGTCGTAGTCTTATACTGCATTAAACTATCCCTTTAAATTGGAAGGAATGTTTCGTTTATTCACTCATCATGCCTTAGGTATTAAGATCTAAATTCTTTTATAAAATTTTATGTGATGCGAAGACTGCGAAATATTTATACTGAGTTCCTAGTAAGAATAAATTTTAAGAAATTTGAATTAAAAAAAGTATAAGAAAAAAATATTTTATTGTAAAAAAAGCCTGGGGTGCATGGTATCAGTAGTTAAATATTTTATGAACAGATATAAGTAGAAGGGCCATTTTGATATTATCCTGAAGAGCACTCCACGCTTTTTTACAATAAAACCATTTTTTCTAATTTTAATTCAGATTTGTTTTCTATTTTTTAGTTGGATTTTCTGTAAAAGCGTATTTTTTTAGTTTCTTTAAACTATTATTTATTTTTCATTTTTTAGTTGAATTTCGATTTTTTTATTTTTTTTTTAAATGTTGAATTGTCATCAGTCCTTAATAAGTATGCCAAATTTCGAGTTAATCCGACGTTTTGAAGGGGCTCAAAATCATGTTCAAGGAATCCATTACATACCAACATACATACGTCTGAAACTAATAAAGGCGTTTTGAAAATAGTGCCTTTCATGCTGATTCTTTTTTGAAGTGAAATACCCCCTGAGTTTCTCACCAGATTTTCTTAGTAGGTTGCGATTTTGATCCAGTGGTAGATTTAGCTGGGCACTGCTCTTACTAGGGCCAGTGTTAGCAAGTTGTCAGATGAACCGATCGCGCGTAATTGGAATAGTCCCCTACCAACGATTAGGTAGGGAAAACAAGGCTTTTTAAAAATAAACTATTACTTGGATGTATGGACAAGCTCACAGCCCACCTGGTGTTTAGTTACTGGAGCCCATAGATATCTACAATGTAAATTCCGACACCCATCTTGAGATATGAGTTCTAAGGTCTCAGTATAGTTACAACGGCTACCCCACCCTTCAAATCGAAACGCATTACTGCTTCACGGCAGAAATAGGCTGGGTGGTGGTACCTACCCGTGCGGACTCACCAGAGGTCCTACCACCAGTAATAACGCAAATTATAATTTTGCGGGTTTTGATTTTTATTACACGATTGTATTCCATCACCGTGGAACTCAATCGTGAATATTCGTTAAGTACGTATTTCATTAGAAAAATTGGTACCCGCCTGGGATTCGAACACCGGTGCATCGCTACACACGAATGCATCGGACGTCTTATCCTTTAGACCACGACGACTGAAACTGAATTGCCGACAAAAGATTGACAATTTTAAAGCGTCTGTTACTTTTGACAATTGACTGTAGTAAATTTTCTTTTGTTACAGGAACCTAGCGGTACCTCTGTCTGATCAGAGCGGCAATACATCTTTGGAAGCAGTTACAACGTTACGCAAGGAGAGCTGCCACAGACTAGAGTTCCTCGTAGAGCGACAGAAAAAACTGTGTATGCTTTCCGATAAAATGATCCAGGTAAATATAAAATCTCGTTCTCCATGGTCATAGTGGTGATAGGAGGTTATCACGCAAGCTGATCCTTCAAGCCAACTTCCGGGTCGCAAGTTCATCGAACTGTCAAAGGTTATTAGGCTTAAGCTACATTTTTGCAACTTTACAGTAGATCCATTTAAAGTTTAAATTTTGGAAAAAATATCATAACAAACAACAAACTTCTTCAGATATTTGAATGGAGTAAACTTAATTGAAGTTCAATTAAAAACATCGAACTTTTGATGCGAATACCAAATAAAAGGCCCCTTTCAATGCAAAGATGCTTTTGAAGCATCGACATCATTCTACTGCTGGATATAGGCCAAGATTTACCATCGCCAGATTGGTCGGTCCTACGCTGCTAAGTCGGAGCAGTAGCTTGCTCTCAGTAGTCCACACTTGATAACCATTACATAAGTGGTAGGAGTGAGGGGAAGGAATAGATAGCAAAACAAGGATTGACATGACATGAATGTCATTGAATGGATTTGACAAGTAAACACTAAATATTGAATTGATTGAGACGAAACTTTTTCGTTTTTATTACGCTTTTATTAGCTTCAGACGTATGTATCTTTGCAACTGAATCATTGAACATGATTTTGATCCCCTCCAAAACGTCGGATTAACTCGAAATTTGATATACTTATTAAGGACCGATGACAATTCAATATAAAAAAAAAATTAAATTCAACAAAAAAATGAAAAATAAATAGTAGCTTAAAAAAAGTAACAAAATACGCTTCTATAGATAATCCAACTAAAAAATAGAAAATAAGTGTTAATAAATTTGAATTAAAAATAGTGTAAGAAAAAATGATTTTATTGTTAACAAAGCGTGTGGTGCATGGTATCAGTAGTTATAAATATTTTATGAACAGATATGAGTAGAAGGGTTATTTTGATAATGTCTTGAAAAGCGCCTCGCGCTTTTTTACCATAAAATCATTTTTTCTTGTACTATTTTTATTCAAATTTATTAAAATTTATTTTCTATTTTTTAGTTGGATTTTCTATAAAAGCATATTTAATTAGTTTTTTTAAACTATTATTTATTTTTACTTAGAATAACATTTGACGATGAGCATAGCATATTTGATTTCAATAAATGGCCGAAAGCCGGAGATATTAAGTCGTTTTCTCATTCCTAATTCATTCAAATGAGTATACTAATAAAGAAACCACAATATATTTGAAGTAATGTGATTGATAAATAACCAATCCTCAACGATAATCTACGTTAATGAACTTAATAATACGTTTTATTGCCAAATGAATTTCGAGGGTGCGAATAACGCTGCAGATGTTGCAGACTTTATTGGACTTGTTTGTTTTAATAAGGACCCGACTTATTTACTTGTCTAAAGTAAAGTATGAATACCAGATCCTTTGCTTATTGCATACGTCCATAGATAATTCGTCCAAAGACTATCCAAATATAGCAACGTATTTTTAATGAATCTGTGGACGCGTAATGTTGAAATCCAGAAATAAAGTAGATAGTAGGTACTTTACCTATTTAGAAAATGGACGGTGGTAGATTTCACATTATTCAAATGACCATTTCCAATTTTAAATCTCAAAGTCATCTACATCACGTACACTCTTTTTTTTAAATATGGAAATTGGTTTCCTGACATGCCAATGTTGCCAGTGTCGAGTTTATAAAAATAATCTATTATTATATAAAAATAACATATATATACTATATTTATATGAAAAATGGATTGGGGATGAGAGGGCATTTGTTTATTTGAAATTTTAATCCATTGATGTATAATTAAATGTTGTCGACCACTGCTTTGTGACCACGAACATTGGAAACTATACGAAACACCGGGAATAATCAACTCGAAATTAAACCGTAAAATTAGTTTTAATTAAGTCAGCGAAAACCGAAAGTGCTAGAACCGCATTAATATTTTAATTGAAAATTACAGGTTCTGCAGACGGGCGCGATGCAGGCCGTCGAAGAATGCCAGCACCAGTTCCGAAACAGCAGATGGAACTGTAGTATCGTCGAGAACTCCACCGACATCTTCGGGGGTGTTTTGAAATACAGTAAGTCATTTAGACTCATCATCATCATCATCATCAACAGCCCACAGTCGTCCACTGCTGGACATAGGCCTTCCCAATCCAAACCACTGAGCCCGGTCTACGGCTCTCCGCTTTTTTTTTTATTGCCCTTGTAGGCAGACGAGCGCACGGCCCACCTGATGGTCGCCCATGGACTTCAGCAATGCCAGGGGTAGAGCCAAGCCGCTGCCTACCGCTGCTCTCCTCATCCACTTCTTGCCGGCCACCGTTCGGAGGTCATCGCACCACCTAGCCAGGGGGCGTCCCACGTTACGTCTTCCGCTGCGCGGTCTCCACTCGAGAAACTGTCTGCTCCAGCGATCTGATTTCGATTGAAATGCCAACAGCCGTAATATAGACTTTAGTACACTTCAAGTAGACTTGTAATGGCGCTGAAATATTGGGAACCAAATTTAAAGTATTTTTAAGATCATATGAAAAGTATTGTTAATCATCATCATCTTCTTCTTACTCTTTTTCTTGCCGCTATCTCTTCTCTCTTCTATCTGCCGCTGCTTCTTGCCTTTATCCCGCATTGATTGTGGTCGGGGAAACATGTTCTTCTATAATACTGCATAGGGATTTGACACAAGGGATTTGACACGACCGGTCGCCCACCACAAGTCAACCCTCCCTGGGTTATATCTCCATATATCCATTCCAACGTGCCATAGGGATCTACTTTTTCTGTTTCTTCATTAAGTGTTTCTTTTACTACATCCGTTATTACTCCTATGATGCAGAAGGAATTTCAGGCATGAATTTAATTATTTTTATTGAAGATGTACTTCAATGCGAGTATTACCAACATGACAATCAAATGCTGTTTAGATTAAAGACGGCATAAGCGACCGTTATAGTTAAAAAATTTAAAAGAATAACAGAATCTAGATTCGATCGGGAAATTTAAATTTAGATCGAATACACAATGTTTCATGATAATGTTTACAGGATACGATTTAAACAAAAAAAGAAAAACAGTTTTAAAAAGCAGCATATCTTCATAACATCTTATTAGTTCAAAAGTATTCGTTCCACTGAACATTCTTTGATGTTTCCTGTGAACCGTCTTTAATTTTCAATGTTGTATCGTGTTTTTTTTTTTCAAAGAAATTTTGGTAATATTGATATGTGGAGTTAATCTGTTAATCTGTCTATTATGAAGCTGTTTTCTGACTTTGGAACCGTCTTTGATGTTGTTCTAAGGAATATTATTCGCAACTGAGGACGTTTGGTAGAGCTCAAGCTTTTTTCCCAAATGGAATAGTAACATTAAAATTCAGTCATTTATGTAATAGATTTCGATCAGGCGTAAATTCTGCCATTATTTGATACTCTTCATAATTTTGTTAGATGCTGAATTCTTCGAGTAAGGCCATGGATGTGCTTAACTTCTAACAATACGTTGTTACAGGTTAAAGAAAGTAAGCATTAAATATGCTTTGTTTTATTTTTTATTGCTTAGATGGGTGGACGAGCTCACAGCCCACCTGGTGTTAAGTGGTTACTGGAGCCCATGGACATCCACAACATGTAAATGCGCCACCCACCTTGAGATATAAGTTCTAAGGTCTCAAGTATAGTTACAACGGCTGCCCCACCCTTCAAACCGAAACGCATTACTGCTTCACGGCAGAAACAGGCAGGGCGGTGGCACCTACCCGCGCGGACTCACAAGAGGTCCTACCACCAGTAACACCAGTACGTAGAAACAGAAGCATAAATAGTTATTATTGTGTGTACTCCGATATGAATTACTATTATTAAAAGGGAATTTCGAAAAAAGATTCAGAATCGGAACGCAAAATTCAGTAGTAGATTTTATTATATAATTTTTAATGAATTTGTTGTTATTGGCTAGAAAGATTATTCAACTTTATTCTCAAATCGATGCCAACAGAGCCGATATTCAAAAAGAGCTTGACCTACTGTTAGGCGATAGCTTGAATGAAGGTCTAATGTCAAACTCTCAGTAGTTGTCCTACGAAATTATCAAAATTCCTGTAATTTTTTTTTATCCTACCTATGCTGATAGTTCTGAGAGGCTATATCAGCTTCGCCCTAACGTGTAGGTGAGCTCACGGGGCTCAAACCGGAGTGTTGCTAACACTGGCCCTAGCAAGAGCAGTGCTTCGCAGAATCTACTGCCGGATCGGAAACGCGACCCACTGAGAAGATCCGGCCAGAAACTCAGCGGGCATTCCTGTCATTGATTTGGTCTAAACTAGTCCAAAAACCGAGTATGCTATTCTGCATATTGTCAGAGCCGCAGCCAATAACGAGGCTAAAGCGGTCGCGAATTCTCAAAAGAATAATATCCGGTACAATTTAACGCGAACACCTGTTTATTTTTGTACATTTCTGACGGCTCCTTCCTTCGCAGGCCTGTATTAACCGACGGACTGCATCTATTCCAATGTCCGATGGGATTCATTCTCGCACGACGATAAGTTTGTTTTTATATGTCGAGTGCGGCGATCACGTGCGTTCTTGTTGACTGAGAAGCTCAGCGTGTTTATTGTAAGCCATGAAAGACGCGGCCGATTTACGTGGACCCCTGTCGACTACGAGAATTATTTTACGTATCTTCAAGCGCGCGGCTCTAGTTGGGTGGGCGACGAAAGAACCGTTGGTCAACGAACTATGTACGGATTTTTAAGTTGTACTTAATATAGGTTTTGTTTTGAATTATTTTTGACGCGAGCGTAAAATTACTTGCGGTTGATTGATAAATAAATCAATTGGGAAAGCAAAAAAATCTCTACTCTTTTCCTTTTTCGTATCATTATTAATTACTAGCTGTAACCGTCCGCTTCGCTGTGCATTTAAAATTAACATTATTATTTCTCACCCCCACAAAGATTCTCATTATTAACGCCCCCGCAACTGGTGTAGGGAGTCCAACACTCATATAAATATTAGCCTATCCATTAATTACATGTATTTGCTACATGGATACCAAGTTTCAAGTCAATTGGATGCATGGTTCAGTAGTTATAACGGAACATCCGTAAAAACCACTGTAGATTTATATATATAGTATATTATATATTATAGTATTTTATATTATATATGTAGTATAGATTTTTTTTGCTTAGCCTAGTGAACGTGCTTACGGGCGACTTGGTATTGATTCGTTGCTGCAGCCCTTAGACATCAATAATGTGAATGCTGAAAGATACTGTGGCGGTAGGTAAAAGGTTGCGTGTTCAAATCACGTCGAGGTCACCGGTTTGGAGGTATAACGACGAAAGGAAAGATCTTCCACCGAGCAGGTGATATTGCTCGGTAGACCGACGGTCCAAATGTTGTTATTTGGAACTTGGATCTTGAAAATGTCATAAGCGAGATTCAGGCATTTGTCAAATATCTTGTGCTGTGTGATGGCTACGCCACAGTACTTTGAGACATGAGTTCTAATATTAGAACGCATTGACGGAAAGAGTAAGTTGGACGGTGGTAGGTATCTACTGTCTTGTGAACCCGCAAGGGTAGGACTACCGCCCTGCCTATTTCTGTCGCGGGACAGCTGACGTACTGCAAAAACTGAGACTTATAACTCATGTTTGTAGGTGGGTGGCGGCATTTAGGTTGTTCATGTCTGTGTGTTCTTAACCAGATGGCCGTGAGTTTGTCCGCTCATTTAATAATAATTGAGCTATTTGCAATTTTTCAGAATCTCGCGAATCGGCCTTCGTGCACGCGTTGTCCTCGGCCGCTTTGGCTCACGCTGTGGCCAGGGCCTGTAGTCGAGGCGAGCTGAACGATTGCTCCTGTGATTCTAAGGTTCGGAAGCGGACACCCAGACATTGGCAATGGGGAGGGTGCTCTGAGGTAAAGAGCTTACCATATTACTAAATAAATCACTTTTTTTCCTACCTATGCTGATAGCCTTGAGAGGCTATTTCAGCTTCGCCCTAACATGTAAGTGAGCTCACGGGGCTCTCAAACCGGAGTATTTCTAACAGTGGCCCTAGCAAGAGCAGTGCTTCGCAGAATCTACCGCCGGATCGGAAACGCTTTAGGGATATCTTTTTTTTCTATTTGAAGTCGGTTTTGTGTTAAAGCATGTCTATTTACAATTATATAGATTCTTGTTGTAATTTGTCAAATTGTTCGAGTGCTCGTATCTATAAGTATAATAATATGATCTATTCAAAACATTGTTTTTGTTTCAGGACATTCGCTACGGAGAAACTTACAGTAGAGACTTCCTCGATTCTAGAGAAGACCGAACCACTGATGAGGGTCTCGTCAATCTTCACAACAACGACGCTGGAAGACGGGTATATACATTCTCAACTTATTATGCACGATGCTTTGAGTTCAGCTTTTGGATACACGAAATACATCGACGGGTGAAAGAATAATTGGATTAAGCGAAATTTTTGTAAATTTACAGCAGGATTTTCATAACTCTAAATTGGTATCATGCTAGAGACGATCTATTTTTTTTTCCCTACCTATTCAAGTAGCCTCTAGGGGTTATACTAGATTCACGGAACTAGTAGGTGAGCTCACGGGCATCAAACCTGACGACGTTGCCAACACTAACCTTAACAAGAGCAGTGCTTCGCAGAATCTACCGGATCGGTAATGCGACCCACTGAGAAGATCCGGCGAGTAACTCAGTGGGCTGTGTCTGTGGGTTAATTTACTCGCCGAGCCCTTCGTCGCAAGCGACGGGTTCGACAAGAACAATGACCGGTGTTTGGGGTACCTAAAAGCACTGGTCTATAAGGGCTCCTGTGATGATGGGCCCTGAGATTGCTTTTTTTTTATTGCTTCGATGGGTGGACAAGCTCGCAGCCCACCTGGTATTAAGTGGTTACTGGAGCCCATAGACATCCACAACGTAAATGCGCCAACCACCTTGAGATATAAGTTTTAAGGTCTCAAGTATAGTTACTACGGCTGCCCCCCCTTCAAAGCGAAACGCATTACTGCTTCACGGCAGAAACAGGGTGGTGGTACGTACCCGCGCGGACTTACAAGAGGTCCTACCACCAGTAACAAGTGCTGGGAGTAGTGAAAAAACTCATCCATAGTGCGCCTGTTAAAAAAATACCATTCCCAGGCTGTCCGATCCCGCATGCAGCGCGTGTGCAAGTGTCACGGAATGTCGGGCTCCTGTTCAGTCAGGGTTTGCTGGCGTCGTCTGCCGCAGCTCCACGTAGTCGGGGACGCGCTCTCCACTCGATACGAAGGCGCTTCCCACGTGAAGGTCAGCGTGAGTACTCGTTCTGTCTACTAACGTATTGTCACGAGTTGAGGCTTGGGACAAACATTGCAATGCCAATCAAAATACATTTTAATTAATATATCTGGTATCTCTCTAAGAGACAAAATCCGGAACGAAGAAATTCGACGGAGAACCAAAGTCGACGACATAGCTCTCAAAGTTAGCAGGCTAAAGTGGCAATAGGCCGGTTACGTCTGTCGAGCTAACGACGCCAGGTGGGGCAGGAAAGTCCTCGAATGGAGGCCACGGATGGGTACCAGGAGCTTGGGGCGTCCTCCAATCAGGTGGACTGACGACTTAGTGCGCACAGTGGGAAGTCGTTGGATGCGGAAGGCGGAGGACTGCATTATGTGGAAGGCAATAGGGAAGGCCTATGTTCAGCAGTGGGCAGATAAAGGCTGATGATGATGAATATATTATTAATACGTGAAGCAAAAACGTTGTACCCGATTTAACCAAAATTGCGCGGACGGAGGATGATTTTTATTTTTATTTTTTATTTTTTTTATTGCTTAGATGTGTGGACGAGCTCACAGCCCACCTGGTGTTAAGTGGTTACTGGAGCCCGTAGACATCTACAACGTAAATGCGCCACACACCTTTAGATATATGTAGTTCTAAAGTAAATCCCACAAGTATATAGAAAAGAAGTGCAGAATGATAATAGTTTTTTAAATTATGCATAAAAAATACATTAAATCAATAATAATAAAACATTACACACACTACCATGTATTTTACACACACACGCATGCACACTATTCGTTTAATGTCAAACTTTTCTTATTGCTTAAAGTTTTTTTTTAAGGATTTTATGACCTGGTTGCTAAGACCTTTAAGTCATGTCTTATTTTAATTTACCTAGTCAGGTCATAAATTCTGTCACATGTTTAATGTAAAATAATTGAAACACGTTTATTCATTATGTAACCATTCATATACCAAAATGAACTTAACAAAACATAGTTTCTTATGACACTAAAGCTTATTCAAAATGACCTCCGTGATTTTGAATACAGGCCTTCAATCTGCGCGGCCAGTCGTCTATCGCAGCACGAACTAGGTCCATGTCAATATCGGCGGCTGCCTTAATCAAGGATGTCTTGAGTGACTCCAAATTGGGATGAGGCTTTGAGCACGCCTTTTCCTCCAAGTGTTGCCATATCTTGTAATCTAACGGATTCAAATCTGGACTGGAGGAGGGCCAGTCTTCGTGCCGGATGAAGTCGATTTCTCTCAAACATTTCTCACAAAAATGTATCTCTGTTAAGCCCCAATAAGAAACTCCCAACCATACCATGAGCGAGGATGGAAAATGACCTCGTTGGACACGCGGAATACGGTTG